>NC_061512.1:117279422-117448014 GCF_022539505.1 Lolium rigidum
CCGACTCCGATGAGGATCCCGGCGAGACTACGCCGACGACGACCTCGACTCCTTCTCACTGGTCGTACCTTGCGACACCAGTGCAGGAGGTTTGCGACGAGAGACGGGAGGCCGTCTCGGCGGTGATCCGACGGGAACGGAGGAAAAAGATGCAGAGGGAGGCAGCGATCTCCATGCAAGCAGGTTGGTCAGGTGAGTTTAGTTCTCCCCGATCTGAGTTTCGATGTCCAGCTCCTTTGGCTGCAGGAGTGCTGTCGTGTTCGGGGAAGAAGCCTCGGATCATCACACCGATCCTGCAACCCTCAACCTTCTGGCTGGATACTTTCAACGCTGCTGAGTGGGTGGAAGTCCATCAAGCAAGGAGACGGAGGGCGGCGCGGCGTCAGCAAGTAACGATGGTAAGATCTCCGATCAGTTCGTCGGAACATACATCTGGAGGAGACGGATTTTCAAATTGTGGCAGAATGGGCCACGTGGGCTTTGACCCGGAGTTGAATATTTCATGTCCAAATGGCAGTATGGGCCAGGACCAGTTCATTGACGTGATTGTTGAGCGATCCAAACTGAGGCGTATCCCTCAATTTGCTCGAGGGATACGATTCCGTTTAGGTTTCGACACCAGCAAACGAACCCCCGCCCCTGTTGTCCCGCCGCTGACTGCTGGCTCGTGCGCCGCCATGGCTAATCGAGGTGGTGCCAATCGTGGCAGAGGACAGACGGGAGGGAGGGGAGGCCAGGGCTGGCAGGATGGCTTTGGTAATGGAGGGGGCCGTGGAAATCAATTCCATGAAGGCGGACCGAGTGGAACTGCCGGCGAAGGGGGTGGTGCCGGTGATGGGGAGGATCATAACGTCTTCAACGACGGGATCTTTCGCTCTGGTCCGTTGCGTCAACCTTACGGTGCTGCCCATCGGTACAATCAGGGTTACAACAATCGCTATGATGGTCGCCGAAATATGAATCACAATGGTAACTTCAATTCCCGCAGATTTGTACCGAATAATACTATGAATCAACGGAATATTAGTAGGTATGCTACTGCTACTCCGGGTTTAACACAGCTTCAGCAAAATTTGGTGACTGAGGCGGCGGAAGCCTTTGCGAAGCAACTTGTTGAGCGTCCTGAGATTTTGCAGACAGGGGCTCCGCAGTGGCAGCGTAAAGATGGGGAGGTGCAAAATGCGGCGCCGGTGGTGAGGCAGCCGAGCATCCCACGGGCTCCACCACCTGCTCAGCCGCCGGTACCACCTGCACAGCAGCCGCGGCGAGCGGAGGAGGTTCTGCTTGCGGTGGCCGGGGCAACTTCTAAAGATGATGGGGAGACAGATAATATGACTGAAGCTGAATTTGTGGCAGCAAATAAGAGGAAGGGGCCTAGTTGTTTTAGATGTCGCAAGACTGGGCATTTTCTAAATGATTGTGATGTGATTCTATGTGAATTGTGTCAGAGGCCTGAGCATGTTTCTAAGGATTGCCCACTTCACCGCGCGCCTAGACCAAGGATGTCTATGTATGGGACGGGGCACCCAGATTTGGCTTTTTGGGAGATGCCTTTATCTAACTCAGTAAGGCCTCGGGTGGAGAACACGCGTCTGGGAAGAGTTGAGGTGACTGGTGGATCTGTTTCTATTGCCCAGCTGATCTCACACTTGCAGTGGATTGTCCCAGACAATGAATACCAATGGGAGGTGGTACAAGTGGAAGATGATGTTTTTCGTGTTAATTTCCCAAGCAAGAATGAGTTGGTCAGAGCGCGGCATTTTGGTCGCTTCCATGTACCTGACTCATCTATTGTCCTTTCTTTTGATTTTTGGAAGAAGGAGGTCCAGCCGGCATGGGTACCAGAGGATGTGTGGGTTAGGGTGTATGGCCTTCCCCCGGTTGCTTTGGATGATTACCTTGCTTTGTGGGCTCTTGGGGATGTGTTTGGTAAGACTAAAGATATTGATATTACTTTCACAAGACAAAATAATGTGCTTCGCATGTTTATCACTTGTTTGGATACTTCTCTTATTCCTGAGACCTGGGATCTTAAAATTAAACATGAGTTCTTTCGTTTGAGGTTTGAATTGGAAGGAATGCAGCCTTCTTTGAATGGGGATGTGACTATGGATGATTTGCCTGGTAATGATGGTGATGAGGACTCTCATAATTCTGAGCCTCCGAAAGATTCTGGATCTCATATAGACCGTAATACCAAGAGGACGAAGAATACTGAGAAGATGGACAATGATAAAGGGGATCCTAAGACACAGACTAATGCCAAAACGAATGCAATTGGGGAGGTAGTTTTGGCTGTTACTTCTAACATGACGGGGGTGCAAAATAAACCTACAGAGGTTCTGAATGCATTAAGGTATGCTAATGTATTTGATATATCAAATGATACTTATTTAAGTCCTAAAAAATTGTTATCTTCTTTCAGTGTTGCTGGTGAGTGTATACCTGCATCAAATGTTACTCCGCTGCAACATGGGGCGGGTGAATCTGCGGTCACCATGATGAAGCAAAAGCTGAAGCAAGGAACGACGACGATCTTGCATGGATCTCGTCCATCGAGGCATGCACACGACGGCCTGTGTGAGCAGAAGGATGTCTCCTCGCCGCACGGTTCGGCTCGGAACTGTGGCCCAACTGCACGCGGCCCAGCGTCTCCGGGGCGGTCGGCGACGGACAGCACTTTGCTGCCAAATGGTGCTGCTGTGCGCGGCACAGGTTCCCCGACGCAGGCTACGGCGGGTGGTAATGTGCAGCCTATGTCGGCTTACGTTCAGGGCCTGGTGGCTACTGGGGCCGATGCGGCTCAGAGTCGGCCTGGTATGCATGGCCCGGCTAGCATGCCGCCATCGACGATTTCACCTACGTCGATCAACAATAAGGTGCTGCACCAATCTGCTATGTTGTCTAAACCGTTTCATTTTGATCAATCTCCAACACATTTGTTTAATGATAACATTCAGCTGCCTGTGCCAAATATGGGTAAGGCTAATGGTACTCCATATACATATGAACAAGCGGTGGCTTTTGGAGGAATTTCTGAAGCTAGTATGAGGGGAGTAAGGTCGAGTGGAAGACTAAGTGCTCAACCTAATGCTGATGCTTCTCAGTTGGAAAGGGCGATGATGTTGGCCAAGAAGCGAGATGAACCTCATGTGATAGGTATGTCTACGTCACAGCCAAATACATTACTAGCTTTTTCGGATGAACACATTATAAATAATGCTATGGCCCTGGGGTATCTTTGGGGAATTCGGCTCCCGAGTCTCTTAAATCTGCTAGGATCATAAAAGAAGTTGAATCACAACGCACCCTAACCGTGCTTAAAAAAGATGTTGCAAATGGAGAAATTAGTATGCCGAATTGCTTGGTAGTATCTCGAGCATCTACTTTTTGTGATGATTGGGATGAGGATGAGGATCTAGAGGGAGTGGAGCCTCTGGATATGCCGCTGGATGTTAAGGGTAAAAAGACACGGCAAAAGAAATCTTATGATACAAAAAATATACGGAGAAGCAACCGTATAAGGGTTAAAACCTCGAAAGTTTAAAACATGAATTTAAAAGGCATAACTTGGAATAGTGAAGGTTTTAAGGATCCGGGAAAACACTTGTTAGTCAAAGAATCAATTAGGGAGTATGACCTTGATTTCATTGCTTTATTAGAAACGGGGCGATCTAATTTTGCAATACCTTTTCTTAGAGAACTTTCTGAGGGTAAATTTTTTGAGTGGTTTTGTTTACCACCACATGGGAGGTCTGGGGGAATCCTTGTAGGAATTAACACTACGACTTTGAAAGTGAATAAAGTAGAGACGGGTGATTTTTGTGTTAAATTATCGGTCAAATCAAAATTGGATGGCTTCGAATGGTTGTTGGTGCCGGTGTATGGAGCGGCACAAGATAAACATAAACACGAGTTCTTATCGGAGTTGGTTAGGATGTGTGATTCAGAAACTTTGCCAATGCTTTTAGCAGGGGATTTTAATATTCTAAGGCAACCGGAGGATAAAAGTAATGATAACTATAACCCTCGTTGGCCGTTCATTTTTAATGCAATCATCGAAAATTTAAATCTACGAGAGATTATGTTGACCGGGAGACAATATACATGGGCTAGTAGAAGATCAACACCTACTTACGAAAAATTAGATAGAGTATTAGCGAGTGTAGAATGGGAACAGAAATTTCCTTTAGTATCGGTTGGGGCTTTGACTCGTTCTGGATCGGATCATACACCGTTGCTGATAGACACCGGTCGTCGGCTCACATTGGAAATAAGACGCGCTTCTCGTTTGAACTATCTTGGTTTGAACAGGAGGGTTTTCATGATTTGATTGCAGCTGAATGGGCTGCAGGTCCTGTTGGGAAAACTCCTATTCAAACTTGGCAAAATAAAATTAGACATTTAAGGCGTTTCTTAAGGGGTTGGGCAAAAAATTTAAGCGGGAGATATAAGAAAGAAAAACAAAGACTTTTGTTGATTATTGATGATCTGGACATCAAAGCAGAAACTATACCGCTCTCGCCGAATGAGCGAGATGAGTTAAAATTAGCTAATGAGAAGTTGAATACACTACGCCGAGAAGAAGAGATGAAATGGGCGCAAAGAGCTAAAGTTAAGTATATTCAAGAGGGAGGGGATAATACTAAATACTTTCACCTTATTGCAAATGGTAAACATAGGAAAAATAAAATCTTTCAATTGGAGCAAGAGGAGGGTACTATTGTGGGAGAGGAGAACTTAAAAGTTTACATTACAGAGTACTGCAAAAATTTATTTGGAGACCCGAACCCCAACTCGGTTACTTTGAACGAAGATAGAATAGATGATATACCGCAACTGTCTGCGGATGAGAACAGCCTTTTGATTGCAGACTTCTCGATGGAGGAGGTCCGTAAGGCTGTTTTTCAAATGGAACATAATAAATCTCCGGGTCCCGATGGCTTCCCCGCTGAATTTTATCAACAGTGTTGGGAAGTGATCAAATTTGATCTAATGGCTTTATTTGAGTGCTTCCAAAATGGGAGGTTGCCTTTGTATAAACTCAATTTTGGAGTGATAACTCTACTCCCCAAAAAGGAAAATGCGACTCAAATCCAACAATATAGGCCGATTTGTCTGTTGAATGTTAGTTTCAAAATTTTCACTAAAGTGGCGACGAATAGGATTTCGGAGGTGGCTCAGAAAGTCATTAGACCGACTCGTACGGCTTTCATTCCAGGGAGACACATATTAGAAGGGGTGGTGGTTCTTCATGAGACGATACATGAACTCCATAGGAAGAAACAGGATGGGGTAATTTTCAAAATTGATTTTGAAAAGGCGTATGATAAAGTTAAATGGCCATTTTTGCAACAGGTATTACGCATGAAAGGTTTTGATCCGGTTTGGTGTGATAGGATAAAACAATATGTGCAAGGTGGGAGTGTGGGAATTAGGGTCAATGATGATATTGGGCATAATTTCCAAACGAAGAAAGGTTTGAGGCAAGGTGATCCTTTGTCTCCAATTCTTTTTAATATTGTTGCGGATATGTTAGCCATTCTTATTGCGAGAGCTAAGGAGGACGGAAAAGTTGGGGGATTAATACCACATTTGATTGATGGTGGAATCTCCATTCTCCAATATGCGGATGATACAATTCTGTTTTTAGAACATGATATTGAAAAGGCGATTAATATGAAATTAATTCTATGTATCTTTGAACATTTATCGGGTTTAAAAATCAATTTTCATAAGAGTGAAATATTCTGCTTTGGAAAGGCTAAAGATATGGAACACCAATATAGAAATATTTTTGGGTGTGAGTCTGGAGTCTTACCGTTTAAATATTTGGGCATTCCTATACATTATAGAACACTGAGAAATGCCGAGTGGAATCCCATTGAGTGTCGATTTGCTTCTAAGCTAGGTTGTTGGCGTAGTAAGATGCTCTCTTATGGTGATAGACTGGTGTTGATTAATTCGGTACTCACAAGTTTACCTATGTTTACGCTTTCCTTTTTGGAAATCCCTGTTGGAGTTCGGAAACGGCTAGATTATTACCGATCTAATTTCTTTTGGCAATCTGATGAAAACAAGAAGAAGTATAGATTATCAAAATGGAACATTATTTGTAGGCCTAAGGATCAAGGGGGGCTTGGTATTGAGGTACTTGAGTTAAAGAATAGGTGTTTACTTAGCAAATGGCTGTTTAAACTCCTTTCTGAGGAGGGTATGTGGCAGCAACTGTTATTAAATAAATACTTAAAAAACAAAACACTGGCTCAAGTTGAAGCGAAACCAACTGATTCACCTTTTTGGAAAGGGCTCTTGCATGTTAAGAATGACTTCTTCCAAAGAGGATATTTTAAAATAGGGGATGGCACAAGTGTGAGGTTCTGGGAGGACGTTTGGTTGGGAAACTTGCCTCTTTCTCAACAATATCCTGCGTTATATAATATTGTGCAACATAAGAATGTCTTGGTATCAACAGTATTTGCCACAGTACCCATAAATATTTCTTTTAGAAGAGGTCTCAATGATCAAAAATGGCTGCAATGGTTACATCTATGTCAACGTTTAATGGCTATTACATTAACATCAGAAACAGATAAGTTTATTTGGAGACTTAATGATTCTGGAATGTTTTCAGTCAAGTCTATGTATCTTGATTTACCGAATGGGCATGCTGTTTACCTCAAGAAATATCTATGGAAATTAAAGATTCCCCTCAAGATTAAGATTTTCATGTGGTTTCTTAGTAATAAAGTGTTTCTTACTAAGGATAATTTAGCTAAACGGAAGTGGAATGGGTGTCAAAAATGTTGTTTTTGTGATTCTACTGAGACCGTTAATCATTTGTTCATTGCTTGTCCATTTGTAAAACTGATTTGGCGCATAATATATCTCTCATATAATATTCCTCCACCATCCAATGTTACTAATATGTTTGGTAATTGGTTGAATGGAGTACCAAAAAGTGATAAGCAAAAGATTCGCATTGGCGTTTCTGCAATCTGTTGGTCGATATGGACAAGCCGCAATGATATCATTTTTAACCGGAATGCTGGTACCAATTTTTTGCAGGTTATCCGACGGGCTGCTCATTGGATTCAACAATGGGTTTTCCTTCTTCCGCTGGAGTTGCGGGAGGCTATGGTTACTGGGTGCAACCGAATGCTTGTGGTGGCTCGGACTGCTTTTTCCAGGCTACTGGGTGGCGGCATCTTAATAGATTAGCCAATGGATAGCTCTTCTACAGGCCGTGTTTTCTTTTGGTTGATCTTAGTATCGACTTTACCTTTTGTTTGATTGTAATGACTGAATATTGTTGAACCCGTACTTCTGGTTTTTTTAATAAAAATCCGTGTGCATCAATTGATGCAGAGGCTGGGGCTATGCTCCCTTATCGAAAAAAATAACACTTATTTGAGCACAGAAGGAACATATACAAATTATGCCTGATTTCTTCTGATTGTGATTTTCTAACAAATGTTGGCGGTGTTAGACTTGACTTTGTTCTGTTCACTTTCCTATTTTATTTGCACTTTATTACTTGATCACAAACGTGTTGTATCCAATCCTGTAAAGCAACAATGGAGGCTTTCCCATCCTATGAACACGTAACCGAGCCCATGAACCTGGGAATCGTTATCCATCGACACCAACATGGTTATCAGAGCATCCTCCTCCCCAGTCTAGCCTAGATCCGATCTACAACCAGCTTTTTATCGCTGCTTCTACGATCGCCGATCCTCAAACTTTTGATTGACGCGGTTACAATTCCTCTACCACGGCCTCAAACATGGCAGCGGTGCTCGGGGCTCCTCCTTCCAAAAAATTGTCGAGGGAGAACATCCTCTACTGGAAGATGCAGTTCCTTCCGACTGTGCGATGTGCGCAGGTTATGGAACTCCATGAGGGCTAGATCTTGCTGCTCAAACAATGGAGGTTGAAGATTTTTCGGTTGCAATCCAACCTACCAAGACTGGCTCGCTTGCGATCAGCGGGTGGTCATCTTTATGAGAAAATCTATGACGGAGAAAATACGTGTCAACCTTATAATGTCTAACTTATATTATATTAATTAAATTAATGATCTAGAAATACGTGTCGGCCTTACAATCTCTAACGTGGGAAATACACTCCAATATTTGTCCTGCCTCACCAAAAAATAGTTCTCGCAGGACGATGTAACCAACATTTGGAGAGAAAGAACATTTACAGCCGAGTGTGCCCTTCGCTGGGCAGCAGGGGCAGAGACGGCTACGCGGCAGCCACTCGAGGAGACAACCCTGTTGGAAGTGGAACCTGTGCGAGCACGACATCACCTCGAGATTGTCCCTGGCCTTGAAGTCCTCGATGCAGATCATACACCCCCTGTGGGATTAGTATTGGGATTTTACTCCAAAGTATGTGTGTTTCTCATGGTGTTCTACTAACTACAAATTGTGCATTTATTTTTATTATTTTGGTGCATATTTAACCAAAATTCAATTTTACTTTACATATTTAACTATGTCACTTGGACGGTATTTAGTGGCAAGTGCAAAACTTATTTAGAGTGGATTAGATGACCTAACGGATATTCGGTTACACGGGCGGTAGTGTTATCCTTAACAAATACCCTGCATGCAGAATCAGGCGTGGGGTATTAAAAGGTAGACTCGAGAAATGCAAGCCACAATTACCAAGTGATTTTATTTTGGGCTAAATTTTTTTGGGCTTGGGGGGCCGCCCCGGGGCCGCTCCCCTCCCCCGGCTTACACATAGCTTCGTCAGTGATGCAATCGCAATATACCGACTCCAAGCACTACCTTCTTTTTCCTTGAGTAAACTAGGAGGAGCACCTAGTTTAGATCGGGCATTTTAAGGCCCCCGTGACACGTGGAAGGCTTTCTTCGTGTGCGGTACTGAAGAATGCTGACCGTCTCGTGTGTGGTACAACGCACAAGGAAATAATTTCAGGGCCATAACAAAAGGTTCACAGATGGCTGCACTACAAACCTAGACGCGCAACTATGCAAACGATTAGGGTAAGAGAAGTCGTGTGTAATTTTTCTGCGATGTTTTATTTAATCCGCAAACTTAATTACATATGTCTCGGTTCATGGGCGAGATGAACACTGGCTCTGGCTAGACTGCAAGTTGCAGCTGCTCGAAACAAAATACTAATGTGCGATGGACTAACAATATGTTAACGCTTTTTTCGATAAAAGGAATATATTAATATTTTAAGATACCAATTATACCTAGTTTCTGCAACAACGCAACACCCTAATGGCAATACGGATGCAGACATAAAAAAGATAAAAGAAAACTAAGAAAGAAAAGTCCCGCTATAGTATCACATGTCTAGCAACAGTAATACATCCACCCCTAGACAACACCTGAAATACAAACTCTCCAAAAGCGACACCTCCAAGAAGGGAACAGTGCACCAGCGCCATCGTCGCTCGATCAAAGATCTTAGGTTTTTACCCTGTAGATAGTCCCCGCTCTCAAAACAATGCCTCCAACAAAGTCATTGCCAGACACAATCAGTGAAGGCTAGACCTTGAGTTTTCACCCTAAAAGGTATAACTCTGAATTTCACCTATGCTGCCGCCCCCACTTTTATACCACTGTTACGAATCTCAAAACACCAAGCAATATGTCAATTCTAAGAACTACCTTCTTTATCCTTGAGTATACTAGGGGGGAGTCCGTTAAAAAGAAAAACTAGCTAGGAGAAAGATGTCATATTGCTAAGTACATTGCTGCTGGTTCTTGCTTGTGTTGTGTGCTGATCTTGACAGCAAGTGTACATTCAGGTGTCACGATCATTCCGTTCAGCAACGCATGTGTAGCTGACTGGTAAAATTTTTGATCGTTTGTTTTTTACTTACGCGTGGACCTTCGATGTTGTGAACGAACATAGAGCATTTCCACCGGGGCTCCAAATAGGCGCCCGCAGGGACGCCGTCACTATCATATGAGGAGCGCTGACATATCATCCTCTATTTGGGGATGCTGCTATCACACCGGCGCCTCCAAATCGGCAGTCCCGATAGATTTTGGAAGTCAAATTCAAATTTTGAAAACCATATTTATACGAAGTTCGAACGAAATTTATATAAATTTATACGAAGTCCAGGTCGTCGCCGTCGTCGCTGGATGGCCCGAAGGACCAGCTGTCGTCCTCGTCGGCCTTCTCCTCCTTAGGCGTCGGCAGCTCCGATGGTCCGGCGAGGTCGACGTAGTTGGCACCATGGTCCCTGGCGGACTATACCGCCGCCTGCCGCGGGTCCAGCGAAATATGCCGGTAGTCTTCGTCGACGGAGCGGCTGACCATGAACTGTAGGGCAGGGAACTCTTCATCGTCGCCGTCGCCACGGAGGGCCGCCTGCGCCTCGGCCTCCTTCTCCCACCATTTCTTTTTCACCGGCGGAAGTGGTGGCGAGGCCGCGGCGTCCTCCTCCTTGACGCGGGAGCGGCGGCCCGACCCCGTCGTCCGACGGGCCGGAGCAGAGGACGCGCGCCTCGCCTCTTCGCAGATGACAATGCCTCCGGAAGGAGGCGTGGGCACGGCCGAGCGCGTGCGCGCGACGGCAGACGACGATCCGGTGCGCGAGCTTCCGGACGCCGCGGTCCTTTGCAGCGCCCTCTGCAGGGTCGGCGCCGGTGCCATGCCCACCGCCTGCAGGAAGTACACCAGGTCTCGTTGCATGTCGCCGCAGACGCGCGGACGGAAGCCATCTGGCGGAGCATGTTGTCGACGTCGCGGCCGTACCACCAGGCACGGCGGCCAACGGTGTTGAAGCGGTTGCTCGAGCGGTTGGCCGTCCGCGCGAGCTCGATGGTGCGCTCGTCTTCAAAACGCCGTGCCCAGGCCAGGCTGTCGAGAGCGTTGTCCGGCAAGCTCCTCTCCTCCGGCTTCATCAGGCTCCACCGTTCCCTAGCGAGGTCCCGCGTCTGTGCTCCTGGCGGTGGTGGCGGCGGCACGGCGAAGCTGCCGTTCGAGACGTGCCAGCCGTGCGGCAATTTGTACTGTACTGGCACGGGGATGCGGTGCCGCGATACAGTACGTCAGCCTCGTCGAGGCTAAGCTGCAGCGAGCGGAGCACACCGCTGCCGCTGCCGCCAGCCTAGTCATTGTGCACCATCGTCGGCGGGGTGCGTGGGAGGTTTGCCCGGCGGTTGGACGGCGGCGGCTAGGGTTATACGGCGGGGACAAAGAGAAGTGCGCGTGAAAGGACACGGATGCCACCTAGAGGGGGGGGGGTGAATAGGCGGTTTAAAACTTTTACGAATATGGCTTAACAAATGCGGAATAAAACTAGCGTTTAATTCGTCAAGCACAAAACCTATATAACTAGGTTTCACCTATGTGCACCAACGTCTTATGCTAAGCAATTCAAGAAACTAGGTGATAGCAATATATATAACTTCAAGCACGTAGGCTATCACAAAGTAAAGTGCATAAGTAAAGAGCTAGGGTATAGGATTAACCGAAGTGACGCGGAGACACCGATGTATCCCGAAGTTCACACTCTTGCGAGTGCTACTCTCCGTTGGAGCGGTGTGGAGGTGTCAACACCCGGATTTTTAAGTCCAGATGCCTATTATGCCATACATCGCAATCCCAGGAATATTGTTGTTGCGAGACATAACAGTCGAATATCATAAGTCATCATTCATTACATACCATAGTCGTCTTACAAATAGAGATCACATGATCCAAGATTACACAAATAGTTGATCTAATGATCAACGAACATATTACATAGCGGAAGCGTAACGGAAGTGGACTATCTAATCCACAGGCCAACGTCTGACGTCAGAAGATTCCCTAGTTGCCGTAGACGTCTTGTTGTCCGTCCTCCTGGTACTGCTGCTCTTCTTCATAGTCTGGCCATTTGAATAGCCAGGGACACATCCGTGAGTACTTTAAAGTACTCGCAAACTAATACTAGTGTAAGTACTATCAATTCTAGTATTGGGGTACTAAGCTCTAGTTTTATTTGCATAAAGCCAATTTTAGTTCACAAGTATTTGATAAAAGACTCTTTCATGTGCTAACTAACTCAAGTGGGAACATTAGTGTCATTCCCACAACTCAGTTGTGATTCAAGTCAAGTCACCAATTCAGTTCATCAATTCTTTTCAAGAAACTCTGACAACGGTAACAGTATGGCCTTTCCAACCGTCCGTAACCGTGGACACGGCTATTCGAATAGGTTTACACTCTGCAGAGGTTGCACACTTGTGCCACAACATTTGATTACATCCGTCAGGGATAACCCTGAATCATCGTAACTCAGTACGCGGATCATCAACCATAACCTTTTGAAAGATCGAGATGTCGCCTAGAGGGGGGGGTGAATAGGCAATTACAAACTCTTGCGGATTTGTCTTGTAAGAATGCAGAATTAAACTAACGTTTAGTTTACAAGCACAAACCCTAAATATGCTAAGCTCAACTAAATGTAACAATGACAACTAGAGCTAAGCAAGACAGGCACAAGATATATGTAGCACAAGTGATAGCAAGATATATGTACTTCAAGCACCATGGCTATCACAAGGAAAGAGAGCTCGGGTATAGAAATAACCGAGGCACGCGGAGACGAGGATGTATTCCTGTGTTCCCTTCCTTTGCAAGAAGGTACGTCACGTTTGGAGGATTGGAGGTCCCACGAAGGATTCCCCGCGCCACGAAGGCTCACCCTATTCTCCGAGCCACACCCACGAAGGATAATGTCCCTTTCCTTATGGTTAGCTTTTCCTCCACTCCGGAGATGGCAAGCTCCACAACCACTTCACAAGCTCCACGAAGGAGAAGCCCGGGCCTCTTCACAATCTTCTTGAAGGGATCACCGGAGCACCAACCGCCAAGCCAACTAGGAGGTTTCCCTCCAAGAGTAACAAGCTCATGGTCTCTCACTCGAACTAATCGTGGTGGAGAGCTCAACACTATGCAATGATGCAAAGCAAGAACACTAGAGGTGTTCAAGTCCTTCACTCTCAAATCCCACCCAAGCAACAAATGCTAAGTTGAGATTGGAGAGGAAGAACAATGGGGAAAGTCAACAAAAGACTCCAAGATCTAGATCCAAAGGGTTCCCCTCACTTAGAGGAGAAATTGATTGGTGGGGATTGTAGATCTAGATCTCCTCTCTCAAATCCTCAAGAATGGGCAAGAATCATGGGGGGAATCAAGAGGGGAAGCAAGTTCTTCCAAGAGCAACAATGGAGGTGAAGAAAGGGGAAGAACTAACTCAGCCCAAGGTGAAAGAAGGGCTATTTATAGACCAAGAGAAAATATAACCGTTGGGGAAAAGTTGGGCTGAGTCAACCGTCGGGGAGGCCGGTCAACCGGGCTTGGGACCGGGCCGTCCGGTTCAGGACCCGGTCAGACCGGGCCATCCGGCCCAAACCGGACCGGGCGCCGGGCCATGACCGGGCTAAGGAGCCGGCGATACTGGATGTCGCCCGGATGGCACCGGTCCAGGGGTCGGTTGGAACCGGGCCAGCCGGAGCCACGGCCGGTCCAACCGGGCGTGAAACCGGGCCAGCAGGAAAACATGTTTATACAAAAACTGTGATAACTTTTGTGTCCGGACTCCGATTGACATGAAACCAATTTTGTTGGAAAGATAACGACGAATAGAACCCCAACAAAGTATGGAGACCCCTCACAGAATATATTAGATGTTTTTAGAGAGGGAGTCTCCCACCGTCAAGAAACGGTGAAGACGTCCAAACTCGAAAACGCAATAGAAGATGCATGCGGATTCCGTTTTCGATGAACTTGGGCTTGTTGTAAAGCTAGCAACAAGCTCAAGAACCTCACACAGAGAAACACCAAGAAGCAATAGGGATATGCAAAGTATGCAAAGGATTGAGCTCCCTAAGACGATGCGATCAAGTTACCCAACCGAAAGCCCCTCTTGATAGTGCGGCTATCTATCCTATAATCCGGTCTCCCAACAACCACCTTGAGACCGGTAGAAGGAAAACCTAACAAGGCCATACCTTTGCCTTGCGCATCCCGCTTGATCTTGATGATAGCTCTTCAAGCTCCACTCAAGCCGGAATGCCTTACTTGATCATCTTTACTTTGTGAAGACTCACAAATGCTCCCCCATACACTATGATGGGAAAGCTTCATTGAAGTACATCTTCACATGTCCATTATCATCAAATGGACGGCAAGCTTCAAGCATATGATCCTCTCGATATGCTCAACTTGAACTTGCCCAACTCAACCTTGATGACGATCACCACTTGACGTCATCCTCTCATGGGCTATATGAGATCTCACTTTTGATGCATGCCCATGGAAAGATACCTAACCCACATAGACAACACAAGGGAACATATATGATGGGTTAGTTCATAAAGCATAATTGACACGGCTTACCATACCACATGACTTCTCGTGGCACATTCTTCATGCTTCATGTCTTGACCAAACTTGAATCTATTCTTCACTCTTTGTATTGGTCAACCTAGTATCTTCTCATGCTCTATCATACTATCTTGAGGTGTATATGGAATTCTTCACTTGGAATCAAGCACCCAAGATCTTGATCATTCATTGCTTATCACATAAGCTAGAGCATGGCTAATATTGAGTTCCACATAAGAACTCCATCTTCATTTCTTCTTCTTGATCATATAGCATATATATCTTCAAATCGATGATCTTGATGCCAATACACAAGGTATATATTTATCTTCATGGCATCCATACTTGAATCCAACACATGGACTACAAGTAGTACCTATGGAATATTCCTTCATATAAACTCAATGAAAACATTAGTCCATAGGGGTGGTCATTAATTACCAAAACCACACATAGGGGATACCCTTACACCTTTCACTTACATACCCTAGTATAGGTACCTCTCCCCATGAGCTTGGCCTCCCAGTGAAGACAAACCGTCAGCCTGGGAACTGCACAGGGCTTGGGCCGGACAATTCACCTCATTTCACATCATATCACTTTTAACGGAGGCAGCCTCGGCATAACCCCTATGATGCTTGTTCAGAGGGAACCCATACTAAGATGCATAAATTTCCAGTTAAGCCCTACCCATAATCAGGTATTGTGGGGGTACTCAAATATTGGAAAGGTATCGCATTCAAACCAACATCAGTTTTTATCAAAATCACCATGTCATTCACAAGTCATATTCACCTTCAAAAATCTTTCAATAGAATGACTTCATCATTCCAAGGTTTTCAAATTCATTTCAAACTCACAAGTTCCCATCTAGAGTAGTCAAATTTTATTTGTTAGCACTAGCAACTAGTCATGAGGGGTGCTACTTAACTCATGAGCTCCTTAGGCTAAGTTTGATACTCCTGCTCTACTCTAAACTTAGACCAAAGTTAACTATAACAGTAAGCTTAAGTAAACCAAGTAAAAGCTTGCAATGTAAAACTTGGGCTAGGATCATTGACATAAAGTAAAGTGGAGTGGTGCCTTGCTCAAGAGAGCTTTGCACTTGCAAGAATATTAGCTTGCCTTGAGTGGTGTACTGGTCAAAGTGGTCTTCCTCCTCTTGATGGTAAACCTCCTCCTCCTGGTACTCTTCGGTACTAGCGTCTAAAAACGGATACGAAGTAACAATCACCAAACAAGGTTCAAGAACTATACTAAGCACCCACAATGGGTTCACACAACTATCCTAGCATTCCACACTTACTAGTATGTGAGTTGGCTTTGCTTTCTTTTTAAGAGAAAAATAATTTCCTCTCATTACAATATGTAGATTAGAGTTTCTATTTAGTTCTTGGAGGAAATAATTTCCTCTCATTGAATCTTATTAAGATTTAAGCTTCTCCAAAAATCATGCATGAATCCATGTTGACCCAAGTCAACCATTCATCATCATCAGTTGGGGAAAATAATTTAAATGAGGTAGAATACCTCATACCATTTAACACCACCACTTATGATTTAATATCACCAACTAACTCAATATGAGATTAAGTAAACCAGAGGTACTAACTCATACTAAGTAACTTGGGACAAGATTTAAATGAGGGAAAACCTCTCATACCATTTACATAATTGTTTTGGACAATATCAATTGACTATAATAGCCATAAAGTCTTTTCTTTAAGCTAGGCTATGATCACTCAAGGTAACCATGGCATATCTTTGCAGAAACAATTAGTGTAAGTGAAATGTGAGCTATGAGAGTTGAAATCAACTCAAAAGCATTTTTGGTTGATTTTTAATAATTGTTTGAATGTGCAAAAGTCCCTGACTTGTTCTTTTTGTCACATTAATTCTACAAAATATTTTGGTGTGAAACTAGTTTGGTTGGATGGAGACTTTCATAAGCTTTCCAACAATATAAAGTTCATCAAATTTGGTTGGGTAGATTTGATTCTATTTTATTTTGAAAAAGCATCTGCAAGGAAAATCATTGAATTCCAAAATTTGAATTCAAACGTTTTGGGCTTGTGCGGGATATCCTAACGGGCCAGAGGGGGGGAGAGAAGCAGGCCGGCCCAGTTTCGCGTCTCCTGCGCCGCGGGCCGTCTGACGGTGGGATCCACCTGTCAGCGGGTCATCCACGCCGAAGCGGTACGGGAGGATGCGGGCCGTTGGATCAAAAGATGATCCAACGACGCACAGTCGTCGCCTACGTCGACGAGAGGCAGGACGGGCACGGCGAGGGTTTGGGTCCGGCGGCTCACCTGAGCTCCGGCGAGGGTCGAGGCAGGTCGCAGCTGAACTGGAAGTCGATGGCGAGGTCAGCGATGGTCGTGGGGGAAGCTGGGGTGGCGCCAATCGTCGTCGTTGCTGAGGTACTGGCGCGGCGGTCTCCGATCAAATTGCGGCGGCGGAGGGTGTAATTGGTGAAGGGAGGTGGTTAGGGAGGCTCGGGAGGAAGAGGGGAAGGCAATGGCGTGCTTAGATAGCTCAGGGAGGCTCTCCTTTTATAGATGGCGAGGAGTGCCGTGGGGGTGCGAGGAAGTCGACCATGGCGTGGCGATTCCGGTGAGCTAGAGGGGTAGGCGAGGGCGGCGCTAGGTAGGCGATGTCGAGGCGATGCTAGGGAGCATGCTGGCGAGGAAGGGGGTGGTCGGGTTCGTGCTGGCGTGTGCGTTGCCGTGCGGCACGGCGGCGGAGAAGCGGTGATGATGTCGACGGCGACAGCCTGTGCGGGGGGGCAAAGGAGCGTGTCCGGCGGGTTCCTGGTGCGGAGGAGATGCTCAACGTGCAGAGAGGGGGGCCAGGGGTTGCGCAGCTCGTCGAGGCAGCGCGTGGCCGTGGCGTGTCCGTGTGCGTGCCCACGCCGTGAATGGCATGGTCTGGGCGCCACAGGCGCGTCCGTGTCTGGCGCGTGTGGTGCTTTTCTCCGGCAATGGCGGGTGCTAGCATGCTTAGGGGAGCAAGGTGGAGCAGAGGAGCATGGTGGCCAGGGCTAGGAGGGAGAGAGGTGAGAGGGGGCATGCCATTGGGAACATGGCCGGCATGGCCATGGCTATGCCATGTTGGCCTAGTTCCTAGGGTTGCTAAGCCCTGGCTTGGTTGAGAGGGGACCAGGGGACATGTAGGGCACCAATGGTGGAGTAGGGTTGGGCCAACACTATTTAGAATAGTGTTTTGGATTTGAGTGGGATTTGCATTTCCAAATTTTTGTCAAATTTGCTCTATGCAATGCCATTCCAAAATTTGAAATTGGGTTGGTTGGATTGGTTGAAAATGACCAGAGACACACAAAGGTGGTGGTGGAATTTAAAAAAAAATAAAAGAAATGCAAAATTTGCAAAGTGGGTGATCTAGAATTTGTTTCAAAATCCCAACTTTGCTTGATCCTAGTTTGAATTTGAAAAGGAATTTGCAGGGGTGGTCTTGAGAAAAGTTGTTCACCTTGATGTGGTCTTGGAATAGATGCAAAGGTTTGACAAAGTTTGGTTTGACAATCTCTTAATAAAAAGGCTCAAAGTGGGTAAGATGTTAAAAATACCACACATGACCATTATCATATGTGACTAGGTTTTTGATTTTCTCTTGATTTGATTTGGGTTTCTTTGGTTCAAAAAGTGTTTAAAAGTGTTTAGTAACCTTATACAAACAATGGCACAAGCCCAATTAGCCTAGGTCAAAGTTTTGCAAAAATGTCCATAAACACATGTGTGGGTTGAAATGGATTTTTCCTATTTTTCTATTTTGGTTCACTTGATCCAATTGGGCATGTTGTGAGGATCTATTTAGGGTTAGATTGAGTTTGAAACCAGTTTCAAACCAATTGGGTAAGGTATGAGGGCATAAGGCAAGATTTGACATTATGGCTAAGTGCCACATATGCCTTTATGTACCTTTTTATTTTCTTTTTGTTTCACAAGGGAAATTGGTGAGTAAGCTCTAGATTGGTTTTGTTGAGGTACCTCAACTCATCCAACAATGTAGCACATGGCCTAACTCACCATTTGCAAAAATATCCATAGGCTTACATAGGCGTTTTCTTTTTAAATTAAAACCTTTTTATTTTGTTTTCTTTTGGGGAGAGGAAAGAGAAGGGTGAGGTTTAGGGTTTAAGAACATTTCAAAGTAGCTCACAAAAGAATTTTGGCAAGAACATAATTATCAAACAAGAGCACTATGCATAGCACCTTATTTAATAAAAGTTTTTGTTGGTTCTCATTTTTGGAAAAAGGGAAATTCATTTTCTCTTTGTTTTAAAATTTGGGTTGTTACAGGAGGACAAGTCACTCCAAACGCACGAGGGCCACCGTATTCTCCTCGAGAATTTCCACCAAAAGGGATGTCATCGATCCACTATGGAACCTTAGGGTGGTCACTGAACCCGCACAAAGCTTGGGGCTATCTCCACAACTTAATTGGAGGCTCCCAATAAATCGCCACAAAGGCCTTGCCCTTGAATAATCTCCACAACTTAATTGGAGTCCCCAAGAACAACACAAAGAACACAAAGACCACTAAGCCGTCTAAGGTCCAAAGACCCAAGAGGAACAAGCTCCCGAAGTGAATATCTCACGAACTTTCACCTCCACGTATCATCGCGAAGAAGTCAAACCAATGCACCAAATGTAAGGGCAAGAACACCACGAAGATGCTCATGTACTTGATACGTCTCCGACGTATCGATAATTTCTTATGTTCTATGCCATATTATTGATGATACCTACATGTTTTATGCACACTTTATGTCATATTCGTGCATTTTCTGGAACTAACCTATTAACAAGATGCCGAAGTGCCAGTCCTCGTTTTCTGCTGTTTTTGGTTTCAGAAATCCTAGTAACGAAATATTCTCGGAATTGGACGAAACGAAGACCCAGGGGCCTATTTTCCACGGAGCTTCCAGAAGACCGAAGAACATACGAAGTGGGGCCACGAGGTGGCGACACCACAAGGCGGCGCGGCCTAGGGGGGGCCCGCGCCGCCCTATGGTGTGGCCCCTCGTCGTGCCCCCGACTCGCCCTTCCGCCTACTTAAAGCCTCCGTCGCGAAACCCCCGATGCGAAAAACCACGATACGGACAACCTTACCGAGACGCCGCCGCCGCCGATCCCATCTCGGGGGATTCTGGAGATCTCCTCCGGCACCCTGCCGGAGAGGGGATTCATCTCCCGGAGGACTCTACACCGCCATGGTCGCCTCCGGAGTGATGAGTGAGTAGTTCACCCCTGGACTATGGGTCCATAGCAGTAGCTAGATGGTTGTCTTCTCCTCATTGTGCTTCATTGTTGGATCTTGTGAGCTGCCTAACATGATCAAGATCATCTATCCGTAATACTCTATGTTGTGTTTGTCGGGATCCGATGGATAGAGAATACCATGTCATGTTAATTATCAAGTTATTACATATGTGTTGTTTATGATCTTGCATGCTCTCCGTTACTAGTAGAGGCTCGGCCAAGTTTTTACTTTTAACTCCAAGAGGGAGTATTTATGCTCGATAGTGGGTTCATGCCCGCATTGACACTCGGGACAAGTGATGAAAAGTTCTAAGGTTGTGTTGTGTCGTTGCCACTAGGGATAAAACATTGGCGCTATGTCCGAGGATGTAGTTATTGATTACATTACGCACCATACTTAATGCAATTGTCCGTTGTTAGCAACTTAATACCTGGAGGGGGTTCGGATGATAACCCGAAGGTGGACTTTTAGGCATAGATGCAGATTGGATGGCGGTCTATGTACTTTGTCGTAATGCCCAATTAAATCTCACTATACTTATCATGTCATGTATGTGCATTGTTATGCCCTCTCTATTTGTCAATTGCCCGACTGTAATTTGTTCACCCAACATGCTTTTATCTTATGGGAGAGACACCTCTAGTGAACTGTGGACCCCGGTCCATTCTTTAATACTCGAAATACAAATCTGCTCGCAATACTTGTTTTACTATTTTCTCTGCAAACAATCATCTTCCACACAATACGGTTAATCCTTTGTTACGGCAAGTCGGTGAGATTGACAACCTCACTCGTTTCGTTGGGGCAAAGTACTTTGGTTGTGTTGTGCAGGTTCCACGTTGGCGCCGGAATCTCTGGTGTTGCGCGGCACTACATCCCGCCGCCATCAACCTTCAACGTGCTTCTTGGCTCCTCCTGGTTCGATAAACCTTGGTTTCTTTCTCGAGGGAAAACTTGCTGCCGTGCGCATCATACCTTCCTCTTGGGGTTTCCCAACGAACGTGTGAAATACACGCCATCAAGCATATTTTCTGGCGCCGTTGCCGGGGAGATCAAGACACGCTGCAAGGGGAGTCTCCACTTCTCAATCTCTTTACTTTGTTTTTGTCTTGTTTTATTTTATTTACTACTTTGTTTGCTGCATTATATCAAAACACAAAAAAATTAGTTGCTAGCTTTACTTTATTTACTCGTCTTGTTTGCTATATCAAAAACACAAAAAAATTAGTTTACTTGCATTTACTTTACTCATCATGTTTCCTTTTAATTTTACCACAAAGAACATACCGGTAGGACAAGGGTCTATAATTGGGAGGAACAATATAGAAGAATTTTTCACCCATGTTAGTACCGTTGAAGATTTTGAAGATAGACACTTGGTAGAACTTGCTCCTACTTATGAAATTGCTCGCTGTCGCTTTAGTTCGCCCGTTGGAAACTAAATTTGTTAATCTTAATCCTATAATCCAACACATGTTTCTTACACTTGGTGATTTGGAAGAGGGGGAAAAGAAAGATTTTGTTTTAGAAACCCTTCTTAGAGAATTTGGAGGTCTAGCAAGAGAGGCTAGAAAGGTATTCGCTAAATTTAATATGCTTGGTTCTCATACTAATTTTGTTAGTCTCCTTGAAAAAATGGACATGGATAGGATAAGGTATACTAATAATGCTAATGATGGTGGGGAGATCAAAGCACCAATACCATGCAAACTCCTAGCTATGAATGATGCACTAGAAAATAACTATGCTTGGCTTGTTCCCGAAAATTTGTTCGATGAGAGTAGCAAGCCCAAGACTAATGAAAAGGGAGACGCTGAAACTTATGTATCCAATATACTATGCATGGTTGAGAAAACACCAAACCCCGCTGTAGGTGCACCACCCTTCGATGTCACTTGAGATACACTTTCTGCGCCTAGCTGAAAGGCGTTAAAGAAAAGCGCTTATGGGAGACAACCCATGTTTTTACTACAGTATCTTTATTTTATATTTGTGTCTTGGAAGTTGTTTACTACTGTAGCAACCTCTCCTTATCTTAGTTTTATGTTTTGTTGTGCCAAGTAAAGTCTTTGATAGAAAAGTAAGTACTAGATTTGGATTACTGCGCAGTTCCAGATTTCTTTGCTCGTCACGAATCTGGGTCTATCTCCCTGTAGGTAGCTCAGAAAATTAATCCAATTTACGAGCATGATCCTCGGATATGTACGCAACTTTCATTCAATTTGAGCATTTTCGTTTGAGCAAGTCTGGTGGCCTAATAAAATCCATCTTTACGGATCGTTCTGTTTTGACAGATTCTGTCTTTTATTTCGCATTGCCTCTTTTGCTATGTTGGATGAATTTCTTTGATCCACTAATGTCCAGTAGCTTTATGCAATGTCCGAAGTGTTAAGAATGATTGTGTCACCTCCGAACATGTGAATTTTTATTATGCACTAACCCTCTAATGAGTTGTTTCGAGTTTGGTGTGGAGGAAGTTTTCAAGGATCAAGAGAGGAGCATGATGCAATATGATCAAGGAGAGTGAAAGCTCTAAGCTTGGGGATGCCCCGGTGGTTCACCCCTGCATATATTAAGAAGACTCAAGCGTCTAAGCTTGGGGATGCCCAAGGCATCCCCTTCTTCATCGACAACATTATCGAGTTCCTCCCCCGAAACTATATTTTTATTCCGTCACATCTTATGTACTTTGCTTGGAGCGTCGGTTTGTTTTTGTTTTTTGTTTTGTTTGAATAAAATGGATCCTAGCATTCACTTTATGGGAGAGAGACACGCTCCGCTGTAGCATATGGACAAACATGTCCTTAGGCTCTACTCATAGTATTCATGGCGAAGTTTCATCTTCGTTAAATTGTTATATGGTTGGAATTGGAAAATGCTACATGTAGTAACTCTAAAATGTCTTGGATAATGTGATACTTGGCAATTGTTGTGCTCATGTTTAAGCTCTTGCATCATATACTTTGCACCCATTAATGAAGAAATACTTAGAGCTTGTTAATTTGGTTTGCATATTTGGTTTCTCTAGAGTCTAGATAACATCTAGTATTGAGTTTTGAACAACAAGGAAGACGGTATGGAGTCTTATAATGTTTACCATATGTCTTTTATGTGAGTTTTGCTGTACCGTTCATCCTTGTGTTTGTTTCAAATAACCTTGCTAGCCTAAACCTTGTATCGAGAGGGAATACTTCTCATGCATCCAAAATACTTGAGCCAACCACTATGCCATTTGTGTCCACCATACCTACCTACTACATGGTATTTATCCGCCATTCCAAAGTAAATTGCTTGAGTGCTACCTTTAAAATTCCATCATTCACCTTTGCAATATATAGCTCATGGGACAAATAGCTTAAAAACTATTGTGGTATTGAATATGTACTTATGCACTTTATCTCTTATTAAGTTGCTTGTTGTGCGATAACCATGCTTCGGGGACGTCATCAACTATTCCTTGTTGAATATCATGTGAGTTGCTATGCATGTCCGTCTTGTCCGAAGTAAGAGAGATCTACCACCTTTATGGTTGGAGCATGCATATTGTTAGAGAAGAACATTGGGCCGCTAACTAAAGCCATGATTCATGGTGGAAGTTTCAGTTTGGACACATATCCTCAATCTCATATGAGAATAATAATTGTTGCCACATGCTTATGCATTAAAGAGGAGTCCATTATCTGTTGTCCATGTTGTCCCGGTATGGATGTCTAAGTTGAGAATAATCAAAAGCGAGAAATCCAAAATGCGAGCCTCCTTAGACCTTTGTACAGGCGGCATGGAGGTACCCCATTGTGACACTTGGTCAAAACATGTGCATTGCAAAGATCCGGTAGTCCAAGTTAATTAGGACAAGGTGCGGGCACTATTAGTATACTATGCATGAGACTTGCAACTTGTAAGATATAATGTACATAACTCATATGCTTTATTACTACCGTTGACAAAATTGTTTCATGTTTTCAAAATAAAAGCTCTAGCACAAATATAGCAATCGATGCTTTCCTCTTTGAAGGACCATTCTTTTTACTTTTATGTTGAGTCGGTTCACCTATCTCTCTCCACCTCAAGAAGCAAACACTTGTGTGAACTGTGCATTGATTCCTACATACTTGCATATTGTACTTGTTATATTACTCTATGTTGACTATTATCCATGAGATATACATGTTACAAGTTGAAAGCAACCGCTGAAACTTAATCTTCCTTTGTGTTGCTTCAATACCTTTACTTTGATTTATTGCTTTATGAGTTAACTCTTATGCAAGACTTATTAATACTTGTCTTGAAGTACTATTCATGAAAAGTCTTTGCTTTATGATTCACTTGTTTACTCATGTCATTACCATTGTTTTGATCGCTGCATTCACTACATATGTTTACAAATAGTATGATCAAGGTTATGATGGCATATCACTTCGAAATTATCTTTGTTATCGTTTTACCTCGCTCGGGACGAGCGAAACTAAGCTTGGGGATGCTTGATACGTCTCCGACGTATCGATAATTTCTTATGTTCTATGCCATATTATTGATGATACCTACATGTTTTATGCACACTTTATGTCATATTCGTGCATTTTCCGGAACTAACCTATTAACAAGATGCCGAAGTGCCAGTTCTCGTTTTCTCGCTGTTTTTGGTTTCGAAATCCTAGTAACGAAATATTCTCGGAATTGGACGAAACGAAGACCCGGGGGCCTATTTTTCCACGGAGCTTCCGGAAGACCGAAGAACATACGAAGTGGGGCCACGAGGTGGCGACACCACAAGGCGGCGCGGCCTAGGGGGCCGCGCCGCCCTATGGTGTGGCCCCTCGTCGGGCCCCCGACTCGCCCTTCCGCCTACTTAAAGCCTCCGTCGCGAAACCCCCGATGCGAAAAACCACGATACGGAAAACCTTACCGAGACGCCGCCACCGCCGATCCCATCTCGGGGGATTCCGGAGATCTCCTCCGGCACCCTGTCGGGAGAGGGGATTTATCTCCCGGAGGACTCTACACCGCCATGGTCGCCTCCGGAGTGATGAGTGAGTAGTTCACCCCTGGACTATGGGTCCATAGCAGTAGCTAGATGGTTGTCTTCTCCTCATTGTGCTTCATTGTTGGATCTTGTGAGCTGCCTAACATGATCAAGATCATCTATCCGTAATACTCTATGTTGTGTTTGTCGGGATCCGATGGATAGAGAATACCATGTCATGTTAATTATCAAGTTATTACATATGTGTTGTTTATGATCTTGCATGCTCTCCGTTACTAGTAGAGGCTCTGGCCAAGTTTTTACTTTTAACTCCAAGAGGGAGTATTTATGCTCGATAGTGGGTTCATGCCCGCATTGACACCCGGGACGAGTGATGAGAAAGTTCTAAGGTTGTGTTGTGCTTGTTGCCACTAGGGATAAAACATTGGCGCTATGTCCGAGGATGTAGTTGTTGATTACATTACGCACCATACTTAATGCAATTGTCCGTTGTTAGCAACTTAATACTGGAGGGGGTTCGGATGATAACCTGAAGGTGGACTTTTTAGGCATAGATGCAGTTGGATGGCGGTCTATGTACTTTGTCGTAATGCCCAATTAAATCTCACTATGCTTATCATGTCATGTATGTGCATTGTTATGCCCTCTCTATTTGTCAATTGCCCGACTGTAATTTGTTCACCCAACATGCTTTTATCTTATGGGAGAGACACCTCTAGTGAACTGTGGACCCCGGTCCATTCTTTAATACTGAAATACAAATCTGCTGCAATACTTGTTTTACTATTTTCTCTCGCAAACAATCATCTTCCACACAATACGGTTAATCCTTTGTTACAGCAAGTCGGTGAGATTGACAACCTCACTCGTTTCGTTGGGGCAAAGTACTTTGGTTGTGTTGTGCAGGTTCCACGTTGGCGCCGGAATCTCCGGTGTTGCGCCGCACTACATCCCGCCGCCATCAACCTTCAACGTGCTTCTTGGCTCCTCCTGGTTCGATAAACCTTGGTTTCTTTCTGAGGGAAAACTTGCTGCTGTGCGCATCATACCTTCCTCTTGGGGTTTCCCAACGAACGTGTGAAATACACGCCATCAGTACTTCTCTCTCAAATTCTAATAAAGCTACAAAATCTATTGGAGGAATAAGAGAGGAAGAACAAATAGGAGGAACGCCAAATTTCTCCAAGATCTAGATCTAGTGGATTCCCTTCACAAAGAGAGGGATTTGTTTGGTCAAGATGTATATCTAGATCTCCTCTATCTTTTCCTCAAATATGAGCAAGAATCATTGAGGGATTAGAGGGAGAGGAAGCTTCTCAAAGTCAACAATGGAGTAGAGAGAGAGTAGGAGAAGCAACCAACTCAATGGGGAAGAAGGGGGTTATATATAGCCTCCAAAATGGAATCTAACCGTTGAAAACGCTCCCATAAACACCCCCAGTCGGACCTTCCGGGCTTGGCCGGACCAATCTGGCCGGCCGGACTCGTCCGACCAAGTCTGGACCATTCCGGGCATAATTTTCGTGCTCGCAGTAATCCGGCCGGACTGAGTCTGGCCCGTGGCCGGACTAGTCCGGCCGGCAGCGCACTGCCCACCAAAAATGTCGTCATTTTTACATACGAACTCCGATTTTGATGAACTTGGACTCGTTAAAATCACAAGAAATACATCTACAAGATCATGCAGGGAAACATCATAGTACAACCATGGAGTATAAAATCAAAAAGGGAGTTTTAACCTATCTATAAGAGCTAAACCGGTAACCCCTCCAATAAGGAAATTGCAACAACTTGAGTTAGAAAACTCGGATTTAGGTGAAACCAATTTAGTTGGAAATAGGATGACAAGAGCTAGCCCACAAAGATATAAAATCTTAATAACATGTGGGATCGAATTTTTCATGAATTTAGAGGTGAAACCTCTCAATACAAAGAAGTGGGAAAAACTCCAATATCGAAAATGCAACAAGTATTTCATGTGGAATCCGTTTTCGATGAACTAGTGCTTGTCATGAGAATAAGAACAAGCTCTAAAACACCATATAGATAAGATCCAAATAACAACCAAGAAATATGATAGAAGGATGCAAAGGTTTGACCTCTCTCCAAATGATACGACCGAGTTACTCGCTCGAGAGCCCCTTGATAGTGCAGCAACTAACCTATAACCCGGTCTCCTAACGAAACCACGAGACCGGTAAGAAGGAAATGCTATCAAGACCAAACCTTAACCTTGCGCATTCCAGTTGAGATTGATGATGACAATCTTGGCCGCAACAAGATGGAACGCCTTTCTTAATTGTGCTTGCTTGATGAAGTTTTGTGGATTGCTCCCCCACACTCCACTACGGGAGCTCTTCTTTGGTGCATATTCACATATCCATGGACACCACATAAATGGCAAGCTTCAAGTATATGATCTCTTCGAGTTGGCTCATCTTGAACTTGCTCCTCATTTCTTCTTAATTATTGCAATCTTGAAGCCAACATATGGTTCAAGTATTGACTATGGACAACTCCTACACATATGACTCAATGCAAAAATTAGTCCATAGGGATTCTCGTTAATTACCAAAACCACACATGGGGGCTTGATGTCTACGGGTGCTTCTATTCTTGTAGACAGTGTTGGGCCTCCAAGAGCAGAGGTTTGTAGAACAGCAGCAAGTTTCCCTTAAGTGGATCACCCAAGGTTTATCGAACTCAGGGAGGAAGAGGTCAAAGATATCCCTCTCAAGCAACCCTGCAATCACGATACAAGAAGTCTCTTGTGTCCCCAACACACCTAATACACTTGTCAGATGTATAGGTGCACTAGTTCGGCGAAGAGATAGTGAAATACAAGTAGTATGGATGTATATGAGTGGTAATGACAATCTGAATAAAATATGGCAGCGAGTAAACATGCAACGAACGAGTAAACAAACGGAGTTTCGATGCTTAGAAACAAGGCCTAGGGATCATACTTTCACTAGTGGACACTCTCAACATTGATCACATAATAAAACCACTCTACACTCTCTTGTTGGATGATGAACACCACTAATTGCGTAGGGCTACAAGAGCACCTCAATGCCGGAGTTAACAAGCTCCACAACATTCGATGTTCATATTTAAATAACCTTAGAGTGCATGATAGATCATTGCAATTACACCAAGTACTAACATAGCATGCACACTATCACCATCACACTATGAAGGAGGAATAGATCACATCAATACTATCATAGCAATAATTAACTTCATAATCTACAAGAGATTACAATCATAACCTACGCCAAGTACTACATGATGCACACACTTGTCACCGTTACACCATGGAGGAGGAATAGAGTACTTTAATAACATCACTAGAGTAACACATAGATGAATAGTGATACAAAACTCATATGAATCTCAATCATGTAAGGCAGCTCATGAGATCATTGTATTGAAGTACATAGGAGAAGAGATTAACCACATAGCTACCGGTAGAGCCCTTAGCCTCGATGGAGAACTACTCCCTCCTCATGGGAGACAGCAGCGGTGATGAAGATGGCGGTGGTGTCGATGGAGATGCCTTCCGGGGGCACTTCCCCGTCCCGGCGGCGTGCCGGAACAGAGACTCCTGTCCCCCAGATCTTGGCTTCCCGATGGCGGTGGCTCTGGAAGGTTTCTCGTACCGTGGCTTTTCCGTCAATCCGTGTAGGGTTTTCGCGACGGAGACCTTAAGTAGGCGGAAGGGGAGCCTCGGAGGGGCCCTGGTGGGCCCACACACTAGGGGGCGCGCCCCACCCCTTGGCCGCGCTGCCCGGCGTGTGGGGCCCCCCGGCTCCTCTCCGGTACTTCTTCGATGCTGCGGAACCTTCGGGAAAAATAAGGTGCTTGGGCGTTGATTTCGTCCGATTCCGAGAATATTTCCTTACTAGGATTTCTGAAACCAAAAACAGCAGAAAACAACAACTGGCCCTTCGGCATCTCGTCAATAGGTTAGTTCCGGAAAATGCATAATAATGACATATAATATGTATAAAACATGTGAGTATGATCAATAAAGTAGCATGGAACATAAGAAATTATAGATACGTTGGAGATGTATCAAGCATCCCCAAGCTTAGTTCCTACTCGCCCTCGAGTAGGTAAACGATAACAAAGATAATTTCTGAAGTGACATGCTATCATAATCTTGATCAATACTATTGTAAAGCATATGAAATGAATGCAGCGATTCAAAGCAATGGTCAAGACAATGAGTAAACAACTGAACCATATAACAAAGACTTTTCATGAATAGTACTTTCAAGACAAGCATCAATAAGACTTGCATAAGAGTTACTCATAAAGCAATAGATTCAAAGTAACAGGTATTGAAGCAACACAAAGGATGATTAAGTTTCAGCAATTGCTTTCAACTTGTAACATGTATATCTCATGGATAGTTGTCAACATAAAGCAATAAGTGCAATAGGTAAACATGTAAGAATCAATGCACACAGTTGATACAAGTGTTTGCTTCTAAGATAGAAAGAAGTAAGTAAACTGACTCAACAATAAGGTAGAAGATAGGCCCTTCGCAGAGGGAAGCAGGGATTAAATCATGTGCTAGAGCTTTTTAAGTTTTGAAATCATATAGAGAGCATAAAAGTAAAGTTTTGAGAGGTGTTTGTTGTTGTCAACGAATGGTAGTGGGTACTCTAACCCCCTTGCCAAACGAGACTTTCAAAGAGCGGCTCCCATGAAGGACGTTATCTCTACCAGCAAGGTAGATCATCCCTCTTCTCTTTTGTTTACACATGTACTTTAGTTTTATTATTTATGGATGACACTCCTCCCAACCTTTTTCTTACACAAGCCATGGCTAACCGAATCCTCGGGTGCCTTCCAACATTCACATACCATGAAGGAGTGTCTATTTGCAAAATTAAGTTGCTTACTGATGAATCAGAGCAAAACATGTGAAGAGAATTATTAATGAAGGTTGATTAATTGGGAGCTGGGAACCCCGCGCCAGCTCTTTTTGCAAAATTATTGGATAAGCGGATGAAGCCACTAGTCCATAGGTGAAAGCTGCCCAACAAGATTGAAAGATAAAACACCACATACTTCCTCATGAGCTATAAAACATTGACACAAATAAGAAGTAATAAAGTTTTGAATTGTTTAAAGGTAGCACATGAAGTAATTTACTTTGGAATGGCAGAGAAATACCATGTGGTAGGTAGGTATGGTGGACACAAATGGCATGGTTATTGGCTCAAGGATTTGGATGCACGAGAAGAATTCCTCTCAATACAAGGCTAGGCTAGCAAGGTTGTTTGAAGCAAACTCAAGTATAAAACGGTGCAGCAAGACTCACATATGAACATATTGTAACTATTATAAGACTTTACATCGTCTCCTTGTTGTTCAAACACCTCAACCAGAAAATATCTAGACTCTAGAGAAACTAATCATGCAAACCAAATTTTAACAAGCTCTATGTAGTTCTGCATTAATGGGTACAATGTACATGATGCAAGAGCTTAAACATGATCTATATGAGCACAACAATTGCCAAGTATCAAATTATTCAAGACATTATACCAATTACCACATGAAGCATTTTCCGTTTTCAACCATTTAACAATTAACGAAGCAGTTTCAACCTTCGCCATGAACATTAAAAGTAATGCTAAGAACACATGTGTTCATAAGCAACATCGGAGCGTGTCTCTCTCCCACACAATCATGATGGATCATATTTTATTCAAACAAAAACAAAAACAAACAGACGCTCCAAGTAAAGTACATAAGATGTGACCGAATAAAAATATAGTTTCAAGAGAGGTGACCTGATAAGTTGTCGATGAAGAAGGGGATGCCTTGGGCATCCCCAAGCTTAGATGCTTGAGTCTTCTTGAAATGTGCAGGGATGAACCACGGGGGCATCCCAAAGCTTAGACTTTTCACTCTTCTTGATCATAGTATATCATCCTCCTCTCTTGACCCTTGAAAACTTCCCCCACACCAAACTCAAAACAAACTCATTAGAGGGTTAGTGCATAATCAAAAATTCACATATTCAGAGGTGACACAATCATTCTTAACACTTCTGGATATTGCACAAAGCTACTGGAAGTTAATGGAACAAAGAAATCCATCCAACACAGCAAAAGAGGCAATGCGAAATAAAAGGCAGAATCTATCAAAACAGAACAGTCCGTAAAGACGATTTTTTAAGGGGAACCAGACTTGCTCAGATGAAAATGCTCAAATTGAATGAAAGTTGCGTACATATCTGAGGATTACTCACGTAAATTGGCAGATTTTTCTGAGTTACCTACAGAGAACACTGCCCAAATTCGTGACAGACAGAAATCTGTTTCTGCGCAGCAATCCAAATCTAGTATCGACCTTACTATCAAAGACTTTACTTGGCACAACAATGCAATAAAATAAAGATAAGGAGAGGTTGCTACAGTAGTAACAACTTCCAAAACACAACAAAACAGTAGCAAAATAAACACATGGGTTATCTCCCAAGAAGTGATTTCTTTATAGCCATTAAGATGGGCTCAGCAATTTTAATGATGCATTCGCAAGACATAAGAGTTGAAGCAAAAGAGAGCATCAAAAAGCAAGTTCAAAACACATTTAAGTCTAACCCACTTCCTATGCATAGGAATCTTGTACACAAATGAATTCATGAAGAACAAAGTGACAAGCACAGGAAGATAAAACACGAGTAACTTCAAGATTCTCAACATAGAGAAGGGAAACTTAATATTATTAAGATGCATATAACCATGTTTCCCTCTCTCATAATAACTTTCAGTAGCATCATTGATGAAATCCACAATATAACCATCACTTAAAACATTCTTATCATGGTTCATATGCATAAAGGTATCATTAATTTTGGCATAAGAAGAGTTCTTCTCATTAATAGTAATTGGAGCAAGATTATTATCAAGAATTTGAACATGGTAGACAAGTTGCATACTAATGGAATTGTTTTTAGCAATCCAATCATAACTATGACAAGTTTCATAAGGATAGTTATAACCTATATCATAGCATTCTTTATAATAATCATCAAAGATTGGAGGCATAGCGTCATCATAAGAAATAGAATAGTTATCTTTCACAGTATGTTCATCTGTGACCATACCATCGTTGTTACTAGAAGGAGATGTATCAAACATATAATGATCAGTAGCAAAAGGATTTTCAAACACCTCATCCCCAAGCTTAGAGCTTTCTATATCATTATGGGAGGAAGCATGGATAGTACTGATACTATGGCAATTATTAACGTCATCATTTTCAGAATTAGTTTCCCAGAGATTTCCAATATCAAAAGTAGTGTGCTCTTTCAAATCATGATCACTAATGTAGCTAAAGGGCATAGGAAGATCATTGTACTCAGATTCATTATCATAATAATCATTAGGAGCAACATACTTACGGTTACTTATCGTTATCTCATACACGCGGGGATATGTTGTTACCTCTTTCTTTTTATTCCCCTTCTTCTTCTTCTTCTTCTTCTTCTTCTTCTTCTTCTTCTTCTTCTTCTTCTTCTTCGTTCCCTTCTTCTTCTTTTTCTCCTCCTTCTCCTCGTTCCCTTCTTTAGGAGGAAGAGGCTTTAAGGGGGGCTCCTCCACATAACCTGATTTATTTCCAGAAACAATAGAAGAAACTTGGGAGGATTCCTCCTTTTCATTAATAAGTTCAAAACACACAGAAGTCCTATCATATTTTGGCAAAGTGTCATCTTCTAAAATATTTTGTATGTAAGTATTTTTATGGCAATTATCAATGCAATAAGAAAAACACCCACGCAGGACATCATCAATATCAAGATCACTCATATGTAACAAAAAGATTTTTCTTGATAACTCTTCACACCACAAAAATAAAGTAAGTTCGTCATGCTGATTAGGAGTAATTTCATCATCACAATACAAATTTGCAGCACTCACGGGGTTCGAATTATCATTAGAGGAGCATTGAAAATTAAAATGACCCACTATATGGCAAATTTCACAAATAAAAGGATAGCGGGCACAAACTTTTTTACCAAGATCATCTAGAGCCCTAGACCACTTTCTAGTTTTTTCATTCATATGGTGGATACAATATTCATCTTCGATTTGATTAATTCCACAGGGTCTATGCATTCCACAAAAATTAACATGCTTATAAGAAACATAAGTTTGGGCATGTTCATTGCAATCATTAATAACAGTTTCATCCTTCATGCAAGTGTCTTTAAAAGGTTCATGATACTTATCAAAATTCTTCCTAGGCAATTCAAAATGAGAGGCAAAAGCTTTATAAAGATTTGCAACAACTTGAGAGTCAAGACCATAAGTAGCACTCATACTTCAAATTTTATCGAGTATCCATAAAAGTTTCAATGCATTCATAATCATAATTTATACCCGACTCTTTACCTTTGTTGTTCTCCCATCCTTCAGGTGTTCTCCTGAATCCGATCAAGAAGGTCCCTTTTAAACTCTTCTTCATTGCGTGTAAATGATCCAGAACAAGTAGTATCCAGCAAGGTTTTATCCTGAAAAGAAAGTCTTGCATAGAAATTATCAATGATGATATTACCAGGAAGCTCATGAATGGGGCATTTGAGAATTAAAGACTTCAATCTTCCCCATGCTTGGGCAATACTCTCTCCGTCATGAGGCCAGAAGTTATATATGCGGTTCCGGTCTTTGTGAATTTCACTTGGAGGATAGAATTTAGAGTAAAATAGAGGCACAATATCCTTCCAATCAAGAGAATGCCCATCCTTCAGCAATTTATACCAATGCGCCGCTTTACCAGACAACGATATAGAGAATAGTTTCTTCCTAACTTCATCCATAGATATACCTGCACACTTGAATAACCCGCATAATTCATGCAAAAACAGTAAATGATCTCGAGGATGGACAGTTCCATCCCCTTCATAGCGATTATCCATAACATGTTCAATAATTTTCATAGGTATTTTATATGAAACACTTTCAGCAGGTGGATTTAAAATATCAGAAGCATCATTAGAGTTATCGCATATGGGAGATAAAGCATTATCAGAGCAAAATATTTCTTCCAAAGCTGAGGAGCAAAAAAGATTATTTTTATATAAACTAGCTTCCCCAAGCTTAGACTTCTCCATAGCATTAGCAGTAATTGCATTCATACTAATAACGTTGCTACTATCATGCAAATAAGGTTCCATAGGTTTTTTAATTTTCGCATCAAACAATTCATATCTTAACTCAGGAAATAGATTAAAAAGCTCATTGTTGTTTTCCATTATGCCTAACTAGTGAAAAAAAAACAAGAAACAAAAAGATGCAATTGCAGGATCTAAAGGAAATAGCTTCGAGCACACACACAATGGCAACAGAAAAGTACTTAGTTACACAGGACCGGAGTATGAGTGCCTTTTACCTTTCCTCCCCGACGAACGGCGCCGAGAAAAGTGCTTGATGTCTACGGGTGCTTCTATTCTTGTAGACAGGTGTTGGGCCTCCAAGAGCGAGAGGTTTGTAGAACAGCGAGCAAGTTTCCCTTAAGTGGATCACCCAAGGTTTATTGAACTCGGGGAGGAAGAGGTCAAAGATATCCCTCTCAAGCAACCCCGCAATCACGATACAAGAAGTCTCTTGTGTCCCCAACACACCTAATACACTTGTCAGATGTATAGGTGCACTAGTTCGGCGAAGAGATAGTGAAATACAAGTAGTATGGATGTATATGAGTGGTAATGACAATCTGAATAAAATATGGCAGCGAGTAAACATGCAACAAAACAGTAAACAAACGGAGTTTCGATGCTTAGAAACAAGGCCTAGGGATCATACTTTCACTAGTGGACACTCTCAACATTGATCACATAATAAAACCACTCTACACTCTCTTGTTGGATGATGAACACCACTAATTGCGTAGGGCTACAAGAGCACCTCAATGCCGGAGTTAACAAGCTCCACAACATTCGATGTTCATATTTAAATAACCTTAGAGTGCATGATAGATCATTGCAATTACACCAAGTACTAACATAGCATGCACACTGCCACCATCACACTATGAAGGAGGAATAGATCACATCAATACTATCATAGCAATAATTAACTTCATAATCTACAAGAGATTACAATCATAACCTACGCCAAGTACTACATGATGCACACACTGTCACCGTTACACCATGGAGGAGGAATAGAGTACTTTAATAACATCACTAGAGTAACACATAGATGAATAGTGATACAAAACTCATATGAATCTCAATCATGTAAGGCAGCTCATGAGATGATTGTATTGAAGTACATAGGAGAGAGATTAACAACATAGCTACCGGTACAGCCCTTAGCCTCGATGGAGAACTACTCCCTCCTCATGGGAGACAGCAGCGGTGATGAAGATGGCGGTGGTGTCGATGGAGATGCCTTCCGGGGGCACTTCCCCGTCCCGGCGGCGTGCCGGAACAGAGACTCCTGTCCCCCAGATCTTGGCTTCGCGATGGCGGCGGCTCTGGAAGGTTTCTCGTACCGTGGCTTTTCCGTCAATCCGTGTAGGGTTTTCGCGACGGAGACCTTAAGTAGGCGGAAGGGGAGCCTCGGAGGGGCCCTGGTGGGCCCACACACTAGGGGGGCGCGCCCCACCCCTTGGCCGCGCCGCCCTGGCGTGTGGGGCCCCCCTGGCTCCTCTCCGGTACTTCTTCGATGCTCTGGAACCTTCCGGGAAAAATAAGGTGCTGGGCGTTGATTTCGTCCGATTCCGAGAATATTTCTTTACTAGGATTTCTGAAACCAAAAAGAGCAGAAAACAACAACTGGCCCTTCGGCATCTCGTCAATAGGTTAGTTCCAGAAAATGCACAATAATGACATATAATGTGTATAAAACATGTGAGTATCATCAATAAAGTAGCATGGAACATAAGAAATTATAGATACGTTTGAGACGTATCAGGGCTCCATTCATTTTCAATCTCCCCCATTTTGGTAATTGATGACAATCTCTTTGAGAGGGTTTATATACGAAATTTAAGTAACAAACAAGTTGTATAAATAGAGCAAACTCCATCATAATATATGCACATGTGAATGAACTTGAATTTCATTGCATATATTGGCAATAAAATCCTAGTGGAGTTTCCTCTCAATATTCAACCAAGCAAAGGCAACAAGATGCAAAGCATGAAAGGCAAATACTTTGGCACAAAGCAACAAGCATAAAATCCCATCCCTAAACCCTCAAAACTTCTCCCCCATTGGCATCCATTTCCGAAATGGGCGAAAAATCTAGAGAGGTCAATATAGTGAGAATTCGTTCCTAAGGTGTGCATTTCTCATATTGTGAGTGGAATCAAATGCACGTATCCAATGATGAATACTCGGAGCGATTCAAACTATATATAGGATCAAAGATTGCAAAAAGATAACAAAGTGAAGAAGCTTCAACACATGAAGCAAGCAAACAAATGAACCAAAAATAAGAACCCAAATAAAGAGTAGATATTATGATAAGATCAAGTAGAGTGCTCTAAATAATATAAGGAAGCTCCCCAAGGTTTGTGCACAAAGATAGACAATTAATATTGAAATATAGGTGCACAAATATGGTATCATCACTCCCATAATATCATTCAAAGCAAAAGATACCAAGTGAAATAAAATCTTATGATCACCGCAAAATAGTGCTTTAAATAAAATGAGGAAGCTCCCCAAGGTACATGCATAAATTAGATTGTTGCATTGAATACAATATGCATAACATGGAATCCTCACTACCTTGTTACCATTTAAAACACAACATTTGCAAGAGACCATAGATAAGAAATTAAGCTTAACACTTGCAGCAAATAAATGGTTGAGCAATAAGTAAGAGATACCATAATAAGAGGCTCAACCACAAGGATATGTGAGAGGAATGGCCAAGCATATTATGAGACTAATACAAGGACGAGAAAAATAGCATCAACATAGTCTTCAAAGAGTGATTTTGCTTAATCATGACCAAACAACATATAACAAATAAATAAGATATCAGGTGGAGAATTATCATCTCTTATGCGTATAAGTTTCTCTAAGTAGACAACATCACAAAGATATTTATCCACAAAGAAACATGTACACATAAAATAGATACAAAATAATTAAAACATGATATCCAAAGCGAAGTCATGAAATATACCAATAAGATCTTTGTTTAATAGCATGCCCACATGCTCAATTTTATCTTATTGTACATTAATGAACTTCAACCACAAACACATCAAAGACATCGCAAATATCAACAAGGGAAAGAAGATAGTTGGGATGCTTTGAGAAAAGCAACAAGTATCACAATTAAAGGATACAAAAAAAGAAAGAACTCAATTTGAAATAAGGAGGGTTCATTAAGACATTTCAAATAGAGAGATTCATGCCAATATGTAACCATGATGTTGAATACAAGAAAAGTATGCATGAGAAGATACTTGTTACCAAGATAGCATTGGTGTGGATGTAGTAGATATGAGTTTGTTGATCATCCTAGCTTGCCTCAAATAATCATTTAGTAACCACTTCTTCCTTATGAATTTGGCAAGCATCCAATGCATCTTCATGTACCTACAAAAAATTAAGTACAAAATGGTCCCCAAACTAATTGGTCCAAAATAGTTAGACACTACAACATATAGGACAAACTCCACATAAATATGTGCATATTAATATGAAATTGAATTTCATACATATTTTAGCCCATTTAGGATTTGTTGGAGTTTACCCCATATATTGGAACAATGAAAGCAAAGCATCCCATAGAATATACATATAGTAAATATGCATGCAAGAGACTCTCAAGAACCAAACGTAAATACAATTTGGACGAAACACTAATTAAATCAAGAACAAATAGTTGCCCAAATTATATCAAAGAATCAAATCAACACAAGATTGATTCCAAAGACTTATCTCATTACAAGAAGCTAATTAAACCCAAAGCAAGCAATGAGATAACCAACCCCCAAGAGAGCAAGGTTTCAACAAATAAACCAAACCCTCACACTCTTCATGATGGCACGAAGTACCGAAAAGAAAAGGTTTGTATTCCAAAATAAATACTTGAAATGATCAAGAAATGTTGTGATAGAATCATAAAAGTATAATTTTAACAAATATAGGAGAGCTCCCCAATATTAGTGCATTATTTAATATTTTACATTTGGATACAAAATGCACAAGAGTGGGATCATCACTCTACTTATATCTAATAAAACACTCGAAAAGTTCAAGTAGATAAAAGATCCATAAGATGCAAGGAAGACACATGGGAGTCAAAGGAAAAAACCATTTCATGGCAAGGAATAAAGAAATGAAACACAAGAGACATTATAAAGATGATCAATAAATATCTACCTCATAATAGATTACCAATTGTCCTAGAACAAGAGACATTTCAGAAATATTTCCCAGTGGTAGTTTCCAAGTATATCCAAGATCATCTTCACACATAAGAAATCATATGGTAAAAGATAAGAGTTATCCATTATGCAAAGATAGTTTCTTGATAGCTTCAATTAATTACACCACCATACAAAGCGATGAATAGCATAACTTGAAGCACATGATCTCCCAAAAAGGATATTGAGAAACACATTGTGGAAAACCATGCCAAGAAAAGCTCTCACAAACAATATCCACAAGGATATTAGCAAAGATGCCATTTAAGCAAATTTGGACTTGTTTGAGCAAAACATGCCACATAGGAGCAAGATAATTTACAATATCACTATTATGTGACATGACCTCAAATATGCACATTTTCATGGCTTGAATATGCACAAAGCATAACACTCCCCCATGATGTGATGAAGAATTTATTTTCATAAGAGGAAAATAAATTCCAACTAGAGATAGTTAATGGACATTAGAATTTGAATTTCTCATGAGGAGACATACTACATAGAAACTAGATAATCTTGCAATATCAATTCTAAGTGATATTCCTCATGTACACACATTGTTAGGATTGTGAGATTCCCAAAGGCATATCACTTCCCCAAAATGGGATAGTCCATTAATCACTCACAAGAGCCATATAAGATACAAAAAGATGCAAATAGGCTCCAACACAAACACAAATACATGGTGTGCAACCTAACATACATAGACTTGATTTCTCAAGATAATTCAACTAGGAAGCACAACATATACAAGCATATGCAAGATACAAAACCAACACATGCAAAAGGGGCGAGTAACTTTCAATGTAAATAAGTTGAGTACATGTTATCGCAAGGAGGAACATTGGATATATGATACAAATGAGATAATCCAAATGACTTGGCTTGAGAGAACATAAATTATGAAGGTCCCTTAATTCTTCATGATGTAGCCAAGTCTCCAATGCCCTCCAACATCACCTATTGATCAAGTTTTATCTTGTTGGTCCCCAACCAAGTTGGGTTCTAAGAGGTTAGTCACAAAAGGTTTGGCAACCCAAATGGTTCTTTTCTTAACACCACTTTGAGCACCAACATATTTGGCAAACACATTGCCAACCTCATCCTTACGAAGAGAATAAACATCATCAATGATGATAGGGTTGGATGAGCTACCAATAGTGCAAAAGGAGGAGATGTGGCCCTTCTCACGGCATATGTAGCAAGTTATTCTCTTCTCCTTCTTCTCACTTGATTTATCCACAATGGGAGCATTAGCTTGATTCTTCTTGGGAAGTGGATTTTCTTCAACCCGAGGTTGGGCATTGCCTTGAACTATATGCAGCTTCCCTTCTTGCTTCTCACTAAGAGGCTTCTTCTTCAATGGGCAAGATCTAACATGATGCCCTTCAATTTTGCACTTGAAGCAAGTAATCTTGGCTGGATCTTTGACTTGAACTTGGACCTTCTTGTTCTTGGAGCTTTTGGACTTCTTCTTGTTGTTGGAGATAAATCCAAGTCTGCTCTTGTCATTGGGGGATTGTTGCACACTCATCATCTTGTCAAGTTTGTATTTCACTTCATGACCCTTTTTCAAGTCTTTCTTCAAGGAAGTGAATTGAGCCTTGAGCTCTTTGATTTCCTCTACATGGTTAGTAACAACACAAATACTAGAGGAAGTAGAGACTTCATTGTTAGAGCAACAAGGCAAGGAGGATGATTCATCACAAGATTTTGCAATACTATGAGTAGATGAATTAATAGGACTATCACATGGCAATATAGCATTTTGAAAAATAGTGCTAGTATCCACATGAGACTCACAAGATGTTACCTTTGACATGATATCCTCATGAGCTAACTTTAGCTTCTCATGGGACACTAGAAGTTCATCATGGGAGCTAGAGAGCTTTCCATGAATTTCTTCCAAAATCCCATACTTGCTAGTTAGCATTTCAAGTTGAGCCCTTAGCTCAACATTCTTCGTCAAAATGGATGCTTCACAAGATTTAGAGTTAGTAGCACAAGCATCATCATTAATAGCAATATGAGAAGGCAAGTTGACATGCTCTTTTAGATATGAAGCTTTAAGTTGCTCATGTGACTCGGTGAGTCTGGTGAGCGCACTCTCAATGACCTTAGAACCATTTTTTAGTTGCTCAAAATCCTCAAGGAGTTTAGCATTAACAAACACAAGCTTATAATTTTTTAGCTTTAGATCATTTGCCACTTCAAGATCTCTATCATGGTTTTCCTTTATTCTAGACAATTTTAGAGAAAAGGTATCCTCAAGAGATTCTTTGGTGGCTTGTTCTTCTTCAAGTTCATCCTTTAGAGAACCTATTTCATCGACATACTCATGTTCAATAGCACCCATTTTTAATATGGTGTTCTCATGCATCTCAATAAGTTTTTGGCTCTCAATAGCAAAAACTAAGATTTCAACAAATTTAGAGCAAGCAATTTTATTTTTGCAAAGAGCACGATGAACAACCTCACCCTTGTCATGTACAGAGGCAATCAATTCCTCTTCTTCTTCATGTACTTCATCTTCATCATTATGAGAAAGATTAGCTTCCAAGGTATGAGATACCGTAGAAGCTTTAGCCATAAGGCATATATGAGAAACTTGTGATGATGGAGAAGAAGAGATACTTGAAGCTCCATTCAAGATCTTGTCATTGCCAATAGATTCTTCGATTTCCTCTACATTGTTAGACACACAACAACTTGAGGAAATAGAAGCATTTATATTATGGCGACAAGAAATAGAAAGCATATAACCATGGCATTTAGATGAGCATTTAACACATGGTATGCAAGGACTATCAACACAAGCATGTGAATCATTTATAGTGCTAGATGTGTTTAAGTCCAAAGATGAAGCATTGCAATGAGATAGAGATGAAGGATCATCAAGAATAGGATCACCCTCAACATTGCAATGGTCATCAGCACTCACCTTGGCATTTCCTTGTGTCTTGAAATACAACAGTGAAGTGGATGAAAGTTCATCACGGCTGGAAGCACTACAAGAAAAGTTCTGATAGACAACGTCTCAAAATCGTCCGCTAAGGGGTATTTTTCGTCGCCTATGGGCCTAACCCGACGATATGGGTTCTGTTGTCTAAAGTGCGTCAGGCAAAGTCCTACGACGGTTTTTTCGGTCCGTCGCGCTTGGGCGCCCTTCCGCCACGGAAAATCGGACCGTTGCAGAAATGTTTCCGAGAGCCCGTTGACTGCTGACGTCATGCAACCGACACGTGGCGTACGCCGTTAATCGGCGCTAACGGCGTTAACCGGCCGAAACCCCGTGGTAGATGGTAGGCCCACACGAGGCCCGCCACGTCTTAAGCGGGCCGGCCCATTAAGTTTGCGGGCCGGGCCAGCCTGACTTAGTTTGACCGGTCAACTATATAGCCGGGCTGGTCCATTAGTTACGTGGGCCGGCCTAACCTCTAAGGTTGACCGGTCAAAACATTAATGGGCCGGCCCACTAAGCATGTGGGCCGGCCGAATGCACTCGTTTGACCGGTCAACGAGCAAAAGGGCCGGCCCAAAAAACATGTGGGACCCACTTTCCCGTTATCGGGCCGCCCATTTACCAAGTAGGGTCCACCTTAAAGCAAGTGGGCCGGCCCAAGAAGTTATTGGGCCGGCCCAATTAGCATGTGGGTCCCACTTTCCTCGCTATCGGCCGGCCCATTTAGTACGTGGGGTCCACATTAGATCAAATGGGCCGGCCCACCAAGCCGGTGGCCGGCCAAAAGCACAGTGGGTCCCACTTTCCCGTTAATGGGCCAGCCCATTTAGTATGTGGGGTCCACCATATAGCAAGTGGGCCGGCCCAACAAGATAGTGGGCCGGCCAAAAACACAGTGGGTCCCACTTTCCAGCTTAAAGGGCCGGCCCATTTAGTATGTGGGGTCCACCATATAGCAAGTGGGCCGGCCCAACAAGATAGTGGGCCGGGCCGAAAGCACAGTGGGTCCCACATTCCTCTTAAAGGGCCGGCCCATTTAGTATGTGGGTCCACCATATAGCAAGTGGGCCGGCCCAACACGCTAGTGGGCCGGCCAAAAACACAGTGGGTCCCACTTTCCTCTTAAAGGGCCGGCCCATTTAGTATGTGGGGTCCATCATGTAGCAAGTGGGCCGGCCCAACAAGACAGTGGGCCGGGCCAAAAGCACAGGTGGGTCCCACTTTCCTGTTAACGGGCCGGCACAGTAAGTAAGTGAGCCGGCCCAAAATGTAAGTGGGTCCCACACTACTGTTAATGGGCCGGCCCAATCTGTTAAAGGGCCCTGGTTGTTTGACTAGTCAACTTGCATTAAATTTCATGAGCCTAAAATCTGATATCAATGATACACACAATTACATACACAAATAAAATAACTAGGAAAATTACAAGGCAATTAATGTGCCCAAATAAAAAAAATTACATAGAATCATTGAGGACTTCTATTAGCATCATCAATAACACGTTGACATTTGGCAATCGCCTTGATTGAATCTTGTGTACTCTTGGTCAACATATCGCCTACGTGACCTTAAAGCAAGCAATACCATGTCTTTTATAAAGTACAGCCTTGAGATGTTCACTGTTTGATGAAAAGAATGGTCTAGGTTGACTGGCTATGAGAGGATGCATCGTAACAAAGATCGAACTTTTTGTGGGCCTCTCTTCTAATGAAGATTGCTTCATCAGAACTGCATTCTGATAATAATGCAAAAAGAGTTAAACGATGAACTATGCAAACATGTATTAAGCATTGTCGATATGAGATAGTCACAAGTACTAAGCGCAGACTTACATTATATCGTTGCATAGGCTCACGCCGGAACCTTTTTTGCGCTCTATCTTCTACTAAGGACTTCTTCATTACAACCGCATTCTAGTAATATTGCAAACATAGTTACAACAGTGAACTATTCAAACATTTATTATGCAATGTAGATATAAGATAATAACAAGTTGCATAAATAAGACAATGTATGGAACTTGTACTAAGCAGTACTTACATCATAATGTTGCACAGGGTCGCTTTGGCGACTATCTTCTAATGATGACTCGCTTCACTAAAACCGCATTCGGTAATATTGCAAAAATAGTTACAACAATTAACTATTCAAACATGTATTACGCAATGTAGAGATCGGATAACAAGCATGTAGCAGAACATACCGGCTCGCTGCGAGTCCTTCTCTTGCGTGCACTAGTCGTGGTCGACATGCCCGTCATTTTAGGTTCAGCCACAAGTGAAATGCTAATCCTCCTCGCTCCATTGTCCTTAATCCGTGTTTAGATATCACATTTAAGACCAAGTCAGCTGGTTTCAAATAACAAAAAACTTGAGCTGCCAAATGAATAAGCCAATATTTACCGGATATCGATTAAAACCAACTAGATGTTGCTTTGCATGAGATACGAATTTCAGACATTCAGATTTAGAGTAGGGTAATGCCAAGGTTTTCCACATAAAGTAAACCGGCATTAAGAATGACCAAATGTCGTGTTCAAATCACCTTCGCAGCTTGCTCCAAGACAAGCATATCAAATAGGCAGTAAACATAGTAAAGCATGGATGGCATTGCTATGGCAGGGTTCCAAGTGTTTATCTCTTGCATAAGGAACAATGCATATAGGTTATAGATAATAACGGAAGTAAACCGCCAAAGTTACCAACCAAGAACTCAGATTCCAACCTTCCCTAGCGTCCCCGCTCGTTAATGTTGGATATTCTAATAAGTGGTTCGCATGATCAATCCCTAGGAAAAATAACATTGACAAGTTAGTCTACGATAATACAAAGACCAGACATGCACGCAACGAATAACTATACAAGCCGTGCGACAGAGCATTCATGGAAAAAAATAGCTATAAGCTAAAGACGAGGTATAAGAGCAAGCAGATTGGAAATGCACATAGCATGATTATAAAAGCCAGTAAAAGAATAGCAGACACGAGAAAACAGCTAGCGGCTAGCGGTGAGCTAATGACGTGGTATAAGAACAACCAGATTGGAAATGCCCATAGCATGACTATAAAAGGAATAACATGCAGTACAAAAACAGTTGGAAGCAAATGAATGGGTCCCCTATAAATATGTGGATGCACACAGGTGTCAGTAGAATGAACAGGATGGTAGCGACCGGATAATGCTTTGGTACTGTACAATATTTAAACGAACTTCATGCGAAGTAACACATCAAGAAATTTAATGGCATATGAGATCTGCAAATAACTACACAAAACATGGCTAAAGAAACACCGCGATCTAACGGGCCAGCGTACTAACCAAGCCGCGGCGGGGTGGACGGGGCGGCAACTTGCATTCCAGCGGCGGCGAACGCGGGAGACGATGAGTCGACCCTGTTTCAGTAGAAGCGGGCGTTAGTGAAGCAGATCTGGTTGGTTGGCAAGGGATTCGGTGAAGTTGATACAGCCGCTGCGCCGAGGTAGTCGGTGGAATAGATCGGCTTCTGTGGAGGGGGGCGCGGTGAAGTAGACACGGTTCCGTTGGAGAGGATCCGGTGCGTCGACGAGAAAGGCGTTGATTGCTACGCCGTGGATGAGGTCGGCGGTGAAGCGGATCCGTCGGTGGCGAGGTCGGCGGTGAAGCAGATCCGTCGGTGGCGAGGTCGGCGGTGAAGCTGCATCCGTCGGTGGCGAGGTCGGCGGTGAAGCAGCATCCGTCGGTGGCGAGGGCGGCGGGGGAGTGGATCAGGTGGGTGGACAGCCAACACGATCAAGGCTACGCCGTGGAGGAGTATGCCGGCGGCGAAGCAGATCTAGTACTGTAGAGAGTCAGAGCTTTGGCGTGTGAGAGTATTTTTGAGCTAATGGGGCGAATGGTTGGTGGGTGGGTGGACCTGTGGGGAGGGTTCGGGATCTAGGCAAGATATTTCATTGTTACCGAATGAGCCCTCCATGGTCGGTGGGTTGTAGCTTCCGGACCAGGGTTAAAAGGGTAAAACTGGTCACGGGATTTTCGAATGGATGCGGCGGGATGATTTGGCGCGCGGCCGAAATTTTCAGTTTCAAGCTACGAGCGTAACGACAAAAATAATGTTCTTCCCCGTGGAGCTCTCATTTCTTCCTCTTCTCTTTCTCTCTCGAGTCTCTCCCACTCCCCCGGCTCCTCTCCCCCTTCTCTCCGGCAGCCTCGCCGGCCGGAGACGAGGCCGACTTCTCTCTCGTATATCGTACACCCTCCGAACTAAATTAATTGATTCAACTTTCCTTAGACGTGTATGTATCTCGAGTAAAAACATGTGTGGATACATCCATATTTAGATAAGCAAAGTTGAGTCGGTTAATTTGGATCCGAGGGAGTTCATGTTGTTGTAAGCTTAGATCCGAGTGTTTCCCATGAGCAGAATGGCGCAATGGAGTCGGGGATCTCGTCATCGGCTTCAGATCTGGCCTACGGTGAATCTGGCGGATCTTGCCGGCCAAACCCCGATCTGGTGCCATCAAGGTGATGGCGCTAACGGTGAGGCTTGCTTTGGTCAGTGCTTCAGATCTGGTCAATTGGGAAGTCAAGCTGCTAACGTTCACAAGCTCGGGGCATACGACGGCGTCATCCGTCTTGCCCGTGAACATCTTGGCCTTTCAGCGGCCCTTCTCAGAGCCAATGTGCCGTTGCTCGAGGCCCTTCTTCTCCTTCGTCCTGGCGACTACCGGCGACACCGTCCCAAGTGGTGCGTCCCCGGCGACGGAGTTGCTGGAAAGGATGCGGAGCAGAGATCTGATGTGCGGTCCAGAAGGACTCGATTGATTTTCTTCTATATGTTTTGGGGTCCTTTTTGTAAAGTTGCAGGTCCTATTAGTTATTGTCTAGTTCTCTTGGACCTCTATGTAATTTTTTGGACTAGTTTCCATTTGCACCGATAAACTTGAATTTTGACAAGTTCACGGGAAAAAAATTCCTTTGCACATATGGCCTATCATGTATGAACATTCTTGAGTTTTAAACTATATGTAATGGCCAGCACTTGCGCAAGGGGCTCGTCTAGTGCGCACTAGTTTCCATTAGCACCGATAAATTTGAATCTTGACAAGTTCTTGGAAGAAAAAATTGATTCACATATAGCCTATCATGTATGAACATTATTTGGATTCAAACTATACATAGATGGCCAACACGTGTAAGAGGGGGTCCTCTAATGTGCACTAGTTTCCATTAGCACTGATAAATTTGAATCTTTACAAGTTCTCGAAAAAAATTGCTTCACACATATGCCCTATCATGTATGAACATTATTGGGATTCATATTATATATAGATGGCCAACACTTGTGCAAGGGGTCCTCTAATTCTTGGGGATTTCAATCTATCTATCTCTCTCGATCTATCGTTGGTGGCCGTAACAACACACATATGCATGCACTTTATGCGCAAAGGCGCGGGTGCCTCTAATAATTCATGTGTGTGCGTATATTTGAACATATTCTTGGGGATTTCAATCTCTATCTCTCGATCTATATATCGTTGGTGGACAAGAAACACACTTATATATATACGCATGCACTTTATGCGCAAAGGCGCGGGTGCCTCTAATAATGTGTGTGTGCACTCGATCGATGATCCCTAAACCTTAAACCCTAAAACCCTAATCCCTAATTATACCCTAAACATACACCCTAAACACCCTAAACACTAAACCCTAGACTCTAAACCCTAAACACTACTCCATATACACTAGACCCTAAACCCTAAACCCCAACCCTTGACCCTGAACCCTAAACCCTAAACCATAAACCCTAAATATATTTCAATCTCTCTCTAGATCTATATATCTTTGGTGGCCAAGAAACTTACTTATATATATATACGCATGCACTTTATGCGCAAAGGCGTGGGTGCCTCTAATAATTAATGTGTGTGTGCACTCGATCGATGATCCCTAAACCTTAAACCCTAAAACCCTAATCCCTAATTATACCCTAACCGTACACCCTAAACACCCTAAACACTAAACCCTAAACCCTAGACCCTAAACCCTAAACCCTAAACACTAAACCCTAAACCCTAACCCTAGACCCTAAACCCTAAACACGTACTAAACCCTAAACCCTAAACCCTAGACCCTAAACCCTAATTAACCCTAACCCTAACCCTAAAACCCTAGCTAGCTAACCCTAAAACCTAAACCCTAATTAAACACTACATATATATATAGGCCAACGACACTTAATTGCGCATCAAGCAGGCGACCAAATAATTAGCGCTAATAAATTAATTAACTTGTTGAATCTTGACAAGTTCTCTCGAATGAAAACACATTTGATTAAGTTGCCTCATAATATATATACAATTAGTGTGCATGCGCGCATGGCATACCTTGCACATATGATCATTCGTGCATATATTTCAATATATATCTGAACATATTCTTGGGGATATATATATATATATTTCAATCTCTCTCTCGATCTATATATATCGGTGGTGGCCAAGAAACACACTTATTATATATATACGCATGCACTTTATGCGCAAAGGCGCGGGTGCCTCTAATAATGTGTCTGTGCACTAGATCGATTGATGATCCCTAAACCTTAAACCCTAAAACCCTAATCCATGATCCCTAATTATACCTTAAACGTACACCCTAAACACCCTAAACACTAAACCCTAAACCCTAGACCCTAAACCCTAAACCCCAAACCCCAAACCCCAAACCCTAAACCCTAAACCCTAAACCCTAATTAATTAACCTTAACCCTAACCCTAAAACCCTAGCTAGCTAATCCTAAATCCTAAACCCTAATTAAACCCTACATATATATATAGGCCAACGACACTAAATTGCGCATCAAGCAGGCGACCAACTAATTAGCGCTCGCTAAATTAATTAACTTGAATCTTGACAAGTTCTCTCGAATGAAAACACATTTGATTAAGTTGCCTCATAATATATATACAATTAGTGTGCATGCGCGCATGGCATACCTTGCACATATCATTTGTGCATATATTTCAATATATATCTGAACATATTCTTGGGGATAAATATATATATTTCAATCTTTCTCTCTCGATCTATATATATATATATCGTTGGTGGCCAAAAAACACACTTATATATACGCATGCACTTTATGCGCAAAGGGGCGGGTGCCTCTAATAATGTGTGTGTGCACTCGATCGATGATCCCTAAACCTTAAACCCTAAAACCCTAATCCCTAATTATACCCTAAACGTACACCCTAAACACTAAACCCTAAACCCTAGACCCTAAACCCTAAACACTACACCCTAAACCCTAAACCCTAAACCCTAACCCTAGACCCTAAACCCTAATTAAACACTAAACCCCAAACCCCAAACCCTAAACCCTAAACCCTAGACCCTAAACCCTAATTAATTAACCTTAACCCTAACCCTAAAACCCTAGCTAGCTAATCCTAAACCCTAAACCCTAATTAAACCCTACATATATATATAGGCCAACGACACTAAATTGCGCATCAAGCGGGCGACCAACTAATTAGCGCTAATAAATTAATTAACTTTGTTGAATCTTGACAAGTTCTCTCGAATGAAAACACATTTGATTAAGTTGCCTCGTAATATATATACAATTAGTGTGCATGCGCGCATGGCATACCTTGCACATATCATTCGTGCATATATTTCAATATATATCTGAACATATTCTTGGGGATAAATATATATATTTCAATCTTTCTCTCTCGATCTATATATATATATCGTTGGTGGCCAAAAAACACACTTATATATACGCATGCACTTTATGCGCAAAGGGGCGGGTGCCTCTAATAATGTGTGTGTGCACTCGATCGATGATCCCTAAACCTTAAACCCTAAAACCCTAATCCCTAATTATACCCTAAACGTACACCCTAAACACTAAACCCTAAACCCTAAACCCTAAACCCTAAACACTACACCCTAAACCCTAAACCCTAAACCCTAACCCTAGACCCTAAACCCTAATTAAACACTAAACCCCAAACCCCAAACCCTAAACCCTAAACCCTAGACCCTAAACCCTAATTAATTAACCTTAACCCTAACCCTAAAACCCTAGCTAGCTAATCCTAAACCCTAAACCCTAATTAAACCCTACATATATATATAGGCCAACGACACTAAATTGCGCATCAAGCAGGCGACCAACTAATTAGCGCTAATAAATTAATTAACTTTGTTGAATCTTGACAAGTTCTCTCGAATGAAAACACATTTGATTAAGTTGCCTCGTAATATATATACAATTAGTGTGCATGCGCGCATGGCATACCTTGCACATATCATTCGTGCATATATTTCAATATATATCTGAACATATTCTTGGGGATAAATATATATATTTCAATCTTTCTCTCTCGATCTATATATATATATATCGTTGGTGGCCAAAAAACACACTTATATATACGCATGCACTTTATGCGCAAAGGCGCGGGTGCCTCTAATAATGTGTGTGTGCACTCGATCGATGATCCCTAAACCTTAAACCCTAAAACCCTAATCCCTAATTATACCCTAAACGTACACCCTAAACACCCTAAACCCTAAACCCTAAACCCTAAACCCTAAACACTACACCCTAAACCCTAAACCCTAAACCCTAACCCTAGACCCTAAACCCTAATTAAACACTAAACCCCAAACCCCAAACCCTAAACCCTAAACCCTAGACCCTAAACCCTAATTAATTAACCTTAACCCTAACCCTAAAACCCTAGCTAGCTAATCCTAAACCCTAAACCCTAATTAAACCCTACATATATATATAGGCCAACGACACTAAATTGCGCATCAAGCAGGCGACCAACTAATTAGCGCTAATAAATTAATTAACTTTGTTGAATCTTGACAAGTTCTCTCGAATGAAAACACATTTGATTAAGTTGCCTCATAATATATATACAATTAGTGTGCATGCGCGCATGGCATACCTTGCACATATCATTCGTGCATATATTTCAATATATATCCGAACATATTCTTGGGGATAAATATATATATTTCAATCTTTCTCTCTCGATCTATATATATATCGTTGGTGGCCAAAAAACACACTTATATATACGCATGCACTTTATGCGCAAAGGCGCGGGTGCCTCTAATAATGTGTGTGTGCACTCGATCGATGATCCCTAAACCTTAAACCCTAAAACCCTAATCCCTAATTATACCCTAAACGTACACCCTAAACACCCTAAACACTAAACCCTAAACCCTAGACCCTAAACCCTAAACACTACACCCTAAACCCTAAACCCTAAACCCTAACCCTAGACCCTAAACCCTAATTAAACACTAAACCCCAAACCCCAAACCCTAAACCCTAAACCCTAGACCCTAAACCCTAATTAATTAACCTTAACCCTAACCCTAAAACCCTAGCTAGCTAATCCTAAACCCTAAACCCTAATTAAACCCTACATATATATATAGGCCAACGACACTAAATTGCGCATCAAGCAGACGACCAACTAATTAGCGCTAATAAATTAATTAACTTTGTTGAATCTTGACAAGTTCTCTCGAATGAAAACACATTTGATTAAGTTGCCTCGTAATATATATACAATTAGTGTGCATGCGCGCATGGCATACCTTGCACATATCATTCGTGCATATATTTCAATATATATCCGAACATATTCTTGGGGATAAATATATATATTTCAATCTTTCTCTCTCGATCTATATATATATCGTTGGTGGCCAAAAAACACACTTATATATACGCATGCACTTTATGCGCAAAGGCGCGGGTGCCTCTAATAATGTGTGTGTGCACTCGATCGATGATCCCTAAACCTTAAACCCTAAAACCCTAATCCCTAATTATACCCTAAACGTACACCCTAAACACCCTAAACCCTAAACCCTAAACCCTAAACCCTAAACACTACACCCTAAACCCTAAACCCTAAACCCTAACCCTAGACCCTAAACCCTAATTAAACACTAAACCCCAAACCCCAAACCCTAAACCCTAAACCCTAGACCCTAAACCCTAATTAATTAACCTTAACCCTAACCCTAAAACCCTAGCTAGCTAATCCTAAACCCTAAACCCTAATTAAACCCTACATATATATATAGGCCAACGACACTAAATTGCGCATCAAGCAGGCGACCAACTAATTAGCGCTAATAAATTAATTAACTTTGTTGAATCTTGACAAGTTCTCTCGAATGAAAACACATTTGATTAAGTTGCCTCGTAATATATATACAATTAGTGTGCATGCGCGCATGGCATACCTTGCACATATCATTCGTGCATATATTTCAATATATATCCGAACATATTCTTGGGGATAAATATATATATTTCAATCTTTCTCTCTCGATCTATATATATATTCGTTGGTGGCCAAAAAACACACTTATATATACGCATGCACTTTATGCGCAAAGGCGCGGGTGCCTCTAATAATGTGTGTGTGCACTCGATCGATGATCCCTAAACCTTAAACCCTAAAACCCTAATCCCTAATTATACCCTAAACGTACACCCTAAACACTAAACCCTAAACCCTAGACCCTAAACCCTAAACACTACACCCTAAACCCTAAACCCTAAACCCTAACCCTAGACCCTAAACCCTAATTAAACACTAAACCCCAAACCCCAAACCCTAAACCCTAAACCCTAGACCCTAAACCCTAATTAATTAACCTTAACCCTAACCCTAAAACCCTAGCTAGCTAATCCTAAACCCTAAACCCTAATTAAACCCTACATATATATATAGGCCAACGACACTAAATTGCGCATCAAGCAGGCGACCAACTAATTAGCGCTAATAAATTAATTAACTTTGTTGAATCTTGACAAGTTCTCTCGAATGAAAACACATTTGATTAAGTTGCCTCGTAATATATATACAATTAGTGTGCATGCGCGCATGGCATACCTTGCACATATCATTCGTGCATATATTTCAATATATATCCGAACATATTCTTGGGGATAAATATATATATTTCAATCTTTCTCTCTCGATCTATATATATATATCGTTGGTGGCCAAAAAACACACTTATATATACGCATGCACTTTATGCGCAAAGGCGCGGGTGCCTCTAATAATGTGTGTGTGCACTCGATCGATGATCCCTAAACCTTAAACCCTAAAACCCTAATCCCTAATTATACCCTAAACGTACACCCTAAACACTAAACCCTAAACCCTAGACCCTAAACCCTAAACACTACACCCTAAACCCTAAACCCTAAACCCTAACCCTAGACCCTAAACCCTAATTAAACACTAAACCCCAAACCCCAAACCCTAAACCCTAAACCCTAGACCCTAAACCCTAATTAATTAACCTTAACCCTAACCCTAAAACCCTAGCTAGCTAATCCTAAACCCTAAACCCTAATTAAACCCTACATATATATATAGGCCAACGACACTAAATTGCGCATCAAGCAGGCGACCAACTAATTAGCGCTAATAAATTAATTAACTTTGTTGAATCTTGACAAGTTCTCTCGAATGAAAACACATTTGATTAAGTTGCCTCATAATATATATACAATTAGTGTGCATGCGCGCATGGCATACCTTGCACATATCATTCGTGCATATATTTCAATATATATCTGAACATATTCTTGGGGATAAATATATATATTTCAATCTTTCTCTCTCGATCTATATATATATCGTTGGTGGCCAAAAAACACACTTATATATACGCATGCACTTTATGCGCAAAGGGGCGGGTGCCTCTAATAATGTGTGTGTGCACTCGATCGATGATCCCTAAACCTTAAACCCTAAAACCCTAATCCCTAATTATACCCTAAACGTACACCCTAAACACTAAACCCTAAACCCTAGACCCTAAACCCTAAACACTACACCCTAAACCCTAAACCCTAAACCCTAACCCTAGACCCTAAACCCTAATTAAACACTAAACCCCAAACCCCAAACCCTAAACCCTAAACCCTAGACCCTAAACCCTAATTAATTAACCTTAACCCTAACCCTAAAACCCTAGCTAGCTAATCCTAAACCCTAAACCCTAATTAAACCCTACATATATATATAGGCCAACGACACTAAATTGCGCATCAAGCAGGCGACCAACTAATTAGCGCTAATAAATTAATTAACTTTGTTGAATCTTGACAAGTTCTCTCGAATGAAAACACATTTGATTAAGTTGCCTCGTAATATATATACAATTAGTGTGCATGCGCGCATGGCATACCTTGCACATATCATTCGTGCATATATTTCAATATATATCTGAACATATTCTTGGGGATAAATATATATATTTCAATCTTTCTCTCTCGATCTATATATATATATATCGTTGGTGGCCAAAAAACACACTTATATATACGCATGCACTTTATGCGCAAAGGCGCGGGTGCCTCTAATAATGTGTGTGTGCACTCGATCGATGATCCCTAAACCTTAAACCCTAAAACCCTAATCCCTAATTATACCCTAAACGTACACCCTAAACACTAAACCCTAAACCCTAGACCCTAAACCCTAAACACTACACCCTAAACCCTAAACCCTAAACCCTAACCCTAGACCCTAAACCCTAATTAAACACTAAACCCCAAACCCCAAACCCTAAACCCTAGACCCTAAACCCTAATTAATTAACCTTAACCCTAACCCTAAAACCCTAGCTAGCTAATCCTAAACCCTAAACCCTAATTAAACCCTACATATATATATAGGCCAACGACACTAAATTGCGCATCAAGCAAGCGACCAACTAATTAGCGCTAATAAATTAATTAACTTTGTTGAATCTTGACAAGTTCTCTCGAATGAAAACACATTTGATTAAGTTGCCTCGTAATATATATACAATTAGTGTGCATGCGCGCATGGCATACCTTGCACATATCATTCGTGCATATATTTCAATATATATCCGAACATATTCTTGGGGATAAATATATATATTTCAATCTTTCTCTCTCGATCTATATATATATCGTTGGTGGCCAAAAAACACACTTATATATACGCATGCACTTTATGCGCAAAGGCGCGGGTGCCTCTAATAATGTGTGTGTGCACTCGATCGATGATCCCTAAATCTTAAACCCTAAAACCCTAATCCCTAATCCCTAATTATACCCTAAACATACACCCCCTAAACACCCTAAACACTAAACCCTAAAGCCCTAAACCCTAAACCCTAAACACTAAACCCTAAACCCTAAACCCTAACCCTAACCCTAACCCCTAATAGCTAAGCCTAAACCCTAAACCCTACATATATAGGCCAACAACACTTAATTGCGCATCAAGCAGGCGACCAACTAATTAGCGCTGATAAATTAATTAACTTGATTCGTGCATATATTTCAATATATTTTTGAACATATTCTTGGGGATATATATATATATTTAAATCTCTCCGTTATCTCGATCTATATATCGTTGGTGGCCAAGAAACACACTTATATATATACGCATGCACTTTATGCGCAAAGGCGCGGGTGCCTCTAATAATGTGTGTGTGCACTCGATCGTTGATCCCTAAACCTTAAACCCTAAAACCCTAATCCCTAATCCCTAATTATACCCTAAACGTACACCCTAAACACCCTAAACACTAGACCCTAAACGACCCTAGACCATAAACCCTAAATGTACACCCTAAACACCCTAAACACTAAACCCTAAACCCTAGACCCTAAACCCTAGACCGTAAACCCTAACCCTAAAACCCTAGCTAGCTAGCTAACCCTAAACCCTAAACCCTAATTAAACCCTACACATATATATATATAGGCCAACGACACTTAATTGCTCATCAAGTAGGCGACCAATTAACTAATTAGCGCTGATAAATTAATTAACTTGATTTTTGACAAGTTCTCGATCTCCAATGAAAACACATTTGATTAAGTTGTCTCATAATATATATAATTAGTGTGCATGTGCGCATGGCATACCTTGCATATCATTCGTGCATATATTTCAATACATGTTTGAAGATATTCTTGGGGATATATATATTTCAATCTCTCTCTCTCGATCTATATATCGTTGGTGGCCAAGAAACACACTTATATATATACACATGTACTTTAATTTATTTGCCTCACAATATATATAATAAATATGCATGCATGGCCTAACCATGTATGCTTATATATGTGTTTAATTTGGAGATTTCAATCGCTCTCTCGCCGCTCTCTCGTTGGTGGCCAACAACACACACATGCACTTTGTGCGCAAAGGCATGTGCCTCTAATAATGTGTGCGCAGTCGATCGGTCTAGTTTTGATTAATCATAGCACACAAATATAGAAGTTGTATTTGAATCCACACAACCCTAATCTAAAACACATAGCCCCTAACATGGCCTAATTAATCGACCCCTTCTCTCTAGCTAATTAGTGGAAATTGCACAAAATCAAAAGGGGTCCCTCACTAATTATACATATATATCTAGATTATGATAAACTTTTGCCCCATATTTGGTGGATGGGTGCATCTTGGCATGTAAAACAATTAATGTTTGCAAATGGCGTTGTCAAAATTTATGTACAAATGATTTCTTTCCATCCAAAGTGCATAAAATGGGAGTTTTAATGAAGAAGGTACAAATAAAACAGCTCAACATGCCTCCACACCCCGATTTTCACAGGAAGTAGAGCATATTTAAAGGATAATTCCAGAGTTTTACTATTTTTCAAGCAACTTTGCTAATTTCCACCCACTCACATGACTTTATGTCGATTTAACGAAAATAGGGCGAATTTAAACTACATGGGCGGGATAGTTTGAATTGTGCGCGCGGCAAAGGGAACCGCCTATTCCTCAATCTTGTGCACGGCAAATTACACACGCAACTCCATTATTAAACACCACCTACCGGGCGGCCCGGCCGCATGACCCCCCACCCACCGCTACACAACTTATCCCCGTCCGTGCGAAGAGCTTCCCCTCCCCGTCCCGTCCGTGCGAAGAAGAAGCTTCCCTCCCCGTCGTTCTTCTCGAGACGCACCGGCGGTCAAGTTGATCCACGGTAGGGTTGCTATCTCTAGCTCAATCATGCATCGGGCAAGACGGCCTAACGATTTATATTTTCTTGATGCTGCTAAAAAAATCGTCAGTATGCTCGAACTAATTGGCACTTTATAGTTTTCCGCTCGATTTGTCCTCGATCAATTTGTTCATTTGCGTGGGCATATAGAGTCAGTTCTGCACTCGATCCGTTAATTTGCTGAAATGCCATGGCAGGGATTTGTACACGATCTGTTTGCTAAAATGTCGATGGGCATTTTTTGTTTTGTACTCGACATGATTGCTGAAATGCATAATCATGTACTAGTATAGTTTTGTACTCGATGGATATACATTTCCTACTTCGCCTTAAATTAATCACCAACCATTGTATCTCATAATTAAACAGATGGACAGAACTTGGATACCGCATGGACACTTATGTTCCCCTTCATATATAAATGGTGTTCAACCCTTTATGGGGTTTATTAGAGCTCATGAAGGTCACGACCTGGACGTGTATTGCCCGCGCTGCACATGTATGAATGGTGAGAAGAGGCCTCACCATGTAGTGGAAGATCATTTACACATTTTTGGGATGGACCGCACATATGTTAGGTGGGTTTATCATGGTGAACCACATAATGATCCTTCAGCGGGAGAAGCAGATCTTGCTCACACTGTATGTGTGCTGGCATATGTAGTTAATTATTTATATTGATGCTGCCGCTGTTTCGATCAATAGTTTGCATTGCTGTGCAAGTTCTGGTACTCAAGTTTAACTTGTTGCGTATGGATGGACGGGAAGGAGAGAAAAAGCGCTTGCTTCAGAACCGGGTTTCAGCTCCGGGACATGTGCTGTGCCGTATGAGAAGGTAAATATGTAAAACGGCATTTGTTCAGAGTTGCATCCCTTAGATGTTTGTCTAATCTGTTGATGTACTAATTGCGTAAGCATAGAGTTGAAGAGGTCTCTCGGCTTGATGGGAGATTTGAAGATGAATCTCAGCTTGATGCACCCGTGGATGGTACCGATGACGGGCCTTTCATAGACGAAGGTCCCGCACCCGAGATTATCCAGCCTACGTAAGGAGGCCGTGGACCGAGTACACAGCTTTGCGTTGAAGTGGATGCACGCCCGGAGATCATCGCTGGCGTCCGGGTAGTCTCAAGACCACCCAGCCCCGATGCACCCGTGGATGGTACCGATGACGAGCCTTTCATAGACGAAGGTCCCTGCACCTGAGATTATCCAGCCTACGTAAGGAGGCCGTGGACCGAGTACACAGCTTTGCGTTGAAGCGGATGCACGCCCGGAGATCATCAGGGGCGTCCCGGTAGTATCAGGACCACCTAGCCCTGATGCAAAATGTTGAGCTACTTTATGATTCGTACTCTTATGTTCTAGTGCTGTAGTATGTACTATCTTTGTTATGATTTGTACGCCTTTGGCGCTAGAACTATAATTAAGCATTCGATGGATGATCGCGTTGCAAAATTTGACACCCACACAATCAGTTCATCGTATGAGTAGTAGCACAATTACTTCTACAGCCAGTCCTGCCAGCCGCATTAATTGGTAGCATGAAACACTTTCAGGCACTCCCTCTGATTCATATTAATTGACTCAATTTTGTCTAGATATGGATGTATCTAGATGCATTTGTTAACTAGACCAACAAACTTGAGTCAGTTAATATGAATCGGTGTAAACCGCCCAAGTCCTCCAGCAGCTAGTTTATTGACTCTGGACTCCAAGCCTCTCGCGGCAAGCCATCGACGAAGCTTTGACCAGATCTTGGCCCGCTTTTTTTTTGCGAATAGCAAAGCTTTGACCAGTTCCTCTCGGGATACAGGCACGCCGGTGAGCTTGCACGGTTGCCATGAGCACTTTCCGGCGGAACTTCCTCTCGCAGCGCCCTCAAGCCGCCGGCTGCGAGACAAGCACGCAAGTGCCTCGAGGTGGACGGAACGGACGAACTCGGGATCTCGGGGGGGGGGTCCGCCTCGTCCGGGAACGATCTCCAGCGGGTTAACGAGGACATGCATGGCGGCCAGGGTTTTTTTTTTGTTGTTGTTTGAGCTTGGGATTTGGGGTTTTTTCGGATAGGGGAGGAGGAACCGAGGAAGAGGAAGGAACAGCCCGCGTGCTTGGCGCGTGGCAGTGTGCTTGAATTTCGAATTTTTGTGAAATGTTTCATTTCCCCGCTACAATTCGGGGGTTTTCTTGACGCGCCAATGCGTCCCGCCGTGCAGGTTCAAGTGAATTTGGGGTGCCACACTATGGGCCCCAGCTTCAGTGAGACATGTAATGACTAGTCACATCAGTAAGTTCACTGTGTAATAAAATATGTTACCCCTCCCCTTTATGTAGCCCCCTTTGTCTCTCCCGATCGAGTGCCGACAGCCGACGGATGCAAGCCGCTAGCTCGATCCCCTCCTTTCGCCTCCACCGTCCATGCATCCAGCTTGGAGGGGCAAGCTGCATCTAGACCAAGCGGATTAGGTAGTACTAGTAATGCTCTTTCCTTTCTCGAGATCGGTTCTTTTTTCCTCACCTCGATATCTTGCGCATCTACTATTTCCTATTCTGGGCGAGGGGGTGTCTTTCTGGTCACCCTCGCGCGGGGAGTGATTGATGGGGGTGGGGGCGGGGGCTACCTTTGCTTGGATTGGGGTGTTCTTCCTTTATTTGTCGACATTTGCAACCTTTGTAGTTTCTGCAGATCCTCAATGTATCTTTTGTCAGCTTGTACAGGAAAGGAAATACCTCGGTGGTGGTGGTGGGGGGGCAATGGAGCGTAAGGCCACCACGCATGTGGGCAGTTGGCTGAGCCTGAGCTGCGTCCCCAGCCCCGCAAAGCAGGTACTCCGTTTGCTTATCCACTCGTCTGTCTGCATCCTCAATCTGTTCCTCGTTCGGAAGATGCTTAAAGTAGCACATGTCTTCAGCTGTTTGTGCATAAAGCCTCTGTGACACCATGCTCTATATTCTCTCGTATCAGGTTGGTACCTCCAGTGTTCCGTGCCGAGGCTATGGGGAACGAGAATAGCGCCCCACCTGCTGCAGGAGCATGGCCCGATCTCGCAGCACAAGAAGCGAAATGCCACCGCCGAGCCGGGCGGGGACCGCCGAGGGGTAATTTTTTTTAACCAACTTACCATGATGTAGTCCGAATCCGATACTCCCTCGCATCCAAATTAATTGACTCAACTATCCGTAGATACGGATGTATCTAGATGTGTTTTTAGCTCTAGATACTACTACCTCCATCCCAAAGCTTAGGGATTATATTATTTTTAGAAAGTCAAACTATACCATGTTTGACTAAGCTTTTACCAAAAATCATTAACATGCAAAATACAAAATTAATATCATTAAATAGGTTGTGAAATATATTTTCCTACGGTATCTACACAATATTATATTTGTTGATAGAATGTTCTAAAATTTTGGTCAAACTTTACTTGTTTTGATTTCTCAAAAATAAATAAGCCTTAAGCTTTGGGATGGAGGTATCTAGACAAAGCTGAGTCAACTGGAGTAGTTTTTTTGTCTATCCATAGCTAGTGTTCATGGTGCAAAAGGCTAAGAGCATCCACTATATGCATCAGTCTATCTCATACAGTAATTCAATATCACCGCCGAGGTCTGCCTTTTGTTTTGCTATTGATATGCGGACTCGAAACTTTAGGGCCTTTACTCAAAAGGAAGATCAAAACTGCGGCTGATCAGGCTGCCAGTATGTTGATGCCGCCCCCATCTTCTAAATGCCTCTACAAGCACAAGGCCACGCGCCCGCTGGGTGGTGATCTTTTAATGAATATGGTATATTTTCTTAATCCACAAAACATGCCTTGATATTTGTCTGTTTATTGTCGGTTTTTTCTAATGCTTGCCAAAAGTTTACAACAACAACAACAACAACAACCAAGCCTTTCAGTCCCAAACAAGTTGGGGTAGGCTATAGTTGAAGCCCATAAGATCTCGAAGCCAAAAGTTTAGAAACACCAAATTCGTTTGCTTACAATCATCATACAGTAATGTTCATCTACTCTCCAGTTCCCCTAACCCAACAAAAAATGATGTTAATTACGATTTTTAGATTAAAAGAGCACCATTAGGCGCTATTAATTACGATTTTGAGATTAAATGTCATTTGCAATTGCTAATTACAATTTTGAGGCAAATGATTAGTTTAACCTTGATCTGTTCCGCTCTCCATTTTTCCCAACCGAAAAAATGTAACCATTCCATTCCTCTGAAATGGAACCATTCCATTCCATTCCACGTTGTTTCGTAACCGAACACACCCTTGCATTGTTGTGAACTCGTTGTCCATACACAGCCATACCCTTCCACTTACATCCAAGCACTATATGCATCGATCTGTCTCGCAGTCATTCAATATCACTCGCCGAGATCCGTTCCCATTCTTATGCGAGCTGAAACCGTTGCGCCTTTACTCAAGTGGATGCAAAATGAGGCTGATGAGGCTGTTGTGAGGACGATGGTGCCGGCACCATCATCCGAAAACCTCTACAAGCACGAGGCCATGGGCCACTGGGTGGTGACCTTTTAATGAATCCGGTATATTTTCTTAATCCACATACATGATTTTATTATTATCTCGTTTAATTACCGTTGGCTTTGCCTAATGCTTACCAAAAGTTCAGAAACACCGCGTTTGCTTACAATCATCATACACTAATTTTTCACTTTTCGATCTGTCTCATCCAAGTATATAAACCGTTGAGTTCCGTTGGCTTCTTTTGTAATCATTTGCATTGTTGTCAATCGTTGTCTATGCACAACCCTATTCTTCCACTTACATCCCGCACTTTTTGCATCAGTCCATCTCATAGATTTATTAAATATCAATGATGAGTTCTGTTGCTATTCATATGCAGGATGAAGCTTCTGTGCCTCTACTCAAATGGATAAAAAATGATCCTGATGAGGCTGCTGTGAAGATGATGGTGCCGCCACCATCTTCTGAAAACCTCCTCAAGCACAAGGCCACGGGCCAGCTGGGTGGTATCCTTTTTAAGCATGTATATTTTCTTAATCCTCATACATGATTTGATTTGTCTCGTTTATTGCCGGCTTTGTCTAATTATGCTTACCAATAGTTCGAAACACACACAACCCTATTCTTCCACTTACATCCAAAGCACTATATGCATCGTTGTCTCATAGATTCATTTTATATATCACTGCTGATGTCCGTTGCTCATCAATTTTCATATGCGGACCGAAACCGCTAAGCCTTCATTGGTCAAAAGGATTGCAACTCGCTGCCGATGAGGCATCCGCAGAGGCTGCCACCAAGTTACTGTCAGCCCCACCTTCTGGATGCTTATATAAGCTCAAGTCCAAGGACCAGCCGGGCCGTAACCATCCAAGGGTTCGGGTATATTTTCTTAAGCCACATATACATGCCATGATTTATTTCTGATATTATCACCGGCTCGTCTCATCGCTTCTTGGAATTCGGAAACGCCAAATTAGCATGCTTATATTCATCATACACTAAATTTTGACTGTTCAGTTTGTAACATAGTGTTATGCACTCGCTTGTCAGCATTTGCATTGCTCCGAACTATGCACTTTACACAACCTAATTCTTCCACTTACATTCAGCGCTACGCACCAGCAGTACCTCCCATGTTTCCTTCACCATCCCGATGCCGAGCTTGCGGGAATATGGCGGGCCCATGTACATACCCCGCATATAACACCTCCTATGGCTCTATCTACCTTTCTAATAACTCCTTCACAGCAGTTACGGTATGTATTCTCAGTGGTTTAGCATGAATTGGCATATAGTAAAGTCTTGTTTTTAGTCTTCCCGCTTCTTACATTAGTATCAATTTTCACCTGCAGATCGTACCTTGTGAACTTCGTCCAATGATTAACCCAGATGTGTCCGCATGAAGGGTCTTTCACTATGCATGGCAATGGCAAATTGATGAACACCTACACGGTCTATGAGGTGTATGTCTACAAGACGCAGACCATCACATATTTGTATGGACATGATTGGAGAAAGTTTGCTTTTGACTACGGTCTGAAGAAGGGCGACGAGCTGAGGATCAGAAACTCAAACGGGCAGATATACGTAATCGCTTACGTAGTTGGAGACACTTCCAAATATATAATATGTAACTTTTTTGTACTCATATCCTTTGATTACCGCATTCCGAGCAGCTTGTTCTAAACCATTCCCTCTCGTTCTAGCTTGCTGGGTTTAACATGATCAAAGCTGCAGATCCCCCGATGGAACATGAGCGGATGTCACAAAGGGCACCCACACCAAGACCGGCACCGGCTTCCCACTCTCCTCGCATCGAGCACCGGTTCCTATACCAAGCACCGTTTATTGCATCTACCCAGCGAGGCCCCTACATCGGCATTGGTTCCCGTAGAGGCCCCATATACTACACCTGCCCGAGCAGGCTCTCCGCATCAAGCACTCGGTTCCTCTAGCCGCACCGTTTATCGCATCCGCCCAACAGTCTCCCCGCATCAGCACCGGTTCCTCTAGAGGCACCGTTTATTGCACCTGCCCAGCCAGTCTCCCGCATCAGCACCAGCTCGTGTACCAGCCCGAGCTCCCGCACCTGCCCGCACCGGATCGCCGAGGTCTCAGCTCATTGTTGTGGCCACCCGTGTGGTGACCAGGACGCATCCGAAGGCTATGTTCGTGAGTATATGACAAAGATAACTCGCTCTTATCTTGATGTCTTCTCTCGCTCAAAGTCTCACATGGTTCAGCTCTTCAGTGCATTGGTGCCATTGACTAATTTTTGTTGGTATCTCTTGCTTTGAATCGAAATTGCCTAAAAGTATCACCAAGGATCTCAATGCTGGCCGAAGGGGCAAGATTTCCCTCGTCATGGAGAGTGAAGGTCTCACCGTGGAGGGACGGTACTCCGTCGGTCCTACGGATGGCCGCTTGGTCATTACTTCCGTGTGGAAAAAGTTCATTGACGGTGCCAAACTTCGCATTGGATCAAAGTTGAAGGTCAAGATCTTTCGATGCCGCCGTGACATGCTGGTCATCAAGTTTGCGGTTGTCTAGTTCTATTGTCCCATGAGCCCTTAGCAAATGCATTTGTAGTTATACTTATATAAGGTTATCTTATCTGAACTGCTAATTAATTGTATGGGTGGTGAAACTCTGGCAAGCTTTTGCTCTTAGCAAGTACGTATGTATGATCAGCTATTATGATAACTAATGTTTGTGTTCATCTTAATTTGCATTTCCGTTTTAGAAAAAAACTTAATTTCTATTTTGGCTGACCTATTAGAGAACTATCAGATTGAATCCACAACATGATTCACATAGATTCATTACACCAAGCCACATGTCTTGACCTTGCTATACACTAGTTCCATTAATCAGTGCAAGAAGGCTTACCTGAGCTGCATGAATCACGGCAGATTCGAATCCACCTTAGCTATCTAGCTAGAAATACAACCTTTGCAGAAAGAGGATTTGCAGTACGGGGAGGCTGACATTGGGGTCCCATGAGCCAGCAGCGTCGTCAACGTTTTAAAGGCGGCAGGAGATCGAAACAACAAAAAAGCCAAAAATCAGTTGGTAAACAAAATCCAAGAAATGAAACTTTTACCTTTCTGACCTTTCTGAGAGGATGACATGCGGGACCCATGAGGCAGCAGCATCCTCAACTATTCCAAGGCGGCAGGGGATCAAAATAAAAATAGGAAATAGCCAGAAATTAATTAGGATAAAAATAAATCTATCAAAGGAAACCTTTATTGTTCATAGAGGATGACATGTGGGACCGACCCGCCACTGCGTCGTCATGGTTTCAAAGGGGGCAGGGGATCAAAAGAAAAAGGCAAATAACCAGAAATTAGGGGTAAAAAATAAATCCAACAAAGGAAACTTTTATTGTTCATAGAGGATGACATGCGGGACCCATGAGCCAGCAGCTTCCTCAACGTTTCAAAGTCGGCATGAGATTGAAAGAAAAAGGCAAGTGACCAAATATCAGGAGCCAAAAATAATCGAAGAAAAGAAATTTTATTGTACATAGAGAATGACATGCGGGTCCCATTTTGCAGCAGCGGTCTCAACATTTCCAAGGCGGCACAGGACCAAAAGAAAAATGAAGTAGCCAGAAATCGGGGGTGAAAAAAATCCAAGAAAAGAAAGATTTCAATTGGGCTGCATCTGGACATCTGGGCCTTCGAACTATCCTGCCGGGCCTTTTGACTCGTACAATTTCAGCCCTCTCCAAAACAGGAAAGTTCGGATTTTTCTAAAAAAAACAGGAAAGTCCTATGCTTCGCAAAAACACAAAACAAGGAGATTCAACATATAAGTTTGTTTATGTAAAAATAAAGATTTAATTTATCCGTTTGCAATAGCTCAGAGCGAAATACAATGTTTATTGTCTGCAAAATAATCAAGATATCACATGTTTCTTGTACGGGGAGGTTGACATCGGGGACCCATGAGCCGACAGACGTCGTCAACGTTTTAAAGGCGGCAGGGGATGGAAAGAAAAAATAAACCAAAAATCTGTTGGTAAAAAATACAAGAAAAGAAACATTTTCGTTCTGAGAGGATGACATGCGGGACCCATGAGGCAGCAGCATCCTCAGCGTTTATTGTTCATAGAGGTTGACATGTGGGACCCGTGAGCCAGCAGCGCCCTGAACGTTTTAAAGGCTGCAGGAGATCGAAAGAAAAAATAAGCCAAAAATCGTTTGGTCAACAAAATCCAAGAAAAGAAACATTTACCGTTCTGAGAGGATGACATGCGGGACCCATGAGGCAGCAGCATCCTCAACGATTCAAAGGCGGCAGGGGATCAAAGGAAAAAAGGAAATATCCCGAAATTAATTAGGGGTTCAAAATAAATCCATCAAAGGAAACTTTTATTGTTCACAGAGGATGACATGTGGGACCGACTCCGCCAGCTGCGTCGTCATCATTTCAAAGGGGGCAGGAGATCAAAAGAAAAAGGCAAATAGCCAGAAATTAGGGGTCAAAAATAACTCCAAGAAAGGAAACTTTTATTGTTCGTAGAGGATGACATGCGGGACCCATGAGCCAGCAGCTTACTCAACGTTTCAAAGGCGGCATGAGATCGAAAGAAAAAAGCAAGTGACAAAATATCAGGAGCCAAAGATAATCCAAGAAAAAAACTTTATTGTACATAGAGGATGACATGCGGGTCCCAATTAGCAGCGAGCTGGTCTCAATGTTTCAAATGCGGCTTGAGATCAAAAGAAAAAGAAAGTTGATTGTACATAGAGGATGACATGCGGGTCCCATGAGTCAGCAGCTTACTCAACGTTTCCAAGGCGGCAGGGGATCAAAAGAAAAAGGAAATAGCCAAAAATCGGAGGGTGAAAAAAAACCCAAGAAAATAAACTTTTATAGCACATAGAGGATGACATGCGGGTCCCATGAGCCAGCAGGTTCCTCAACGTTTCAAACGTGGCATGAGATCGAAAGAAAAATGCAAGTGACCAAATATCAAGAGCCAAAAATAATTCAAGAAAAGAAACTTGAGTGTACATAGAGGATGACATGCGGGTCCAATTTAGCAGCAGCGGTATCACCGTTTGAGAAGCGGCAGGGGATCGAAAGAAAAAGGCAAGTGACCAAATATGAGGTGCCAAAAAATCCAAGAAAAGAAAGTTTTATAGTACATAGAGGATGACATGCGGGTCCCATGAGCCAGCAGGGTCCTCAACGTGGCATGAGATCGTAAGAAAAATGCAAGTGACCAAATATCAGGAGCCAAAAATAATTCAAGAAAAGAAACTTGATTGTACATAGAGGATGACATGCGGGTCCCATTTAGCAGCAGCGGTATCACCGTTTGAGAGGCTGCACGGGATCGAAAGAAAAAGGCAAGTGACCGAATATGAGGTTCCAAAAAAAATCCTAGAAAAGAAAGTTTTATAGTACATAGAGGATGACATGCGGGTCCCATTTAGCAGACAGCGGTCTCACCGTTTGAGAGGCGGCAGGGGATCGAAAGAAAAAGGTAAGTGACCAAATATGAGGTGCCAAAAAAATCCAAGAAAAGAAAGTTTTATAGTACATAGAGGATGACATGCGGGTCCCATTTAGCAGCAGCGGTATCACCGTTTGAGAGGCGGCAGGGGATCGAAAGAAAAAGGCAAGTGACCAAATTTGAGGTGCCAAAAAAATCCAAGAAAAGAAAGTTTTATAGTACATAGAGGATGACATGCGGGTCCCATTTAGCAGCAGCGGTATCACCGTTTGAGAGGCGGCAGGGATCGAAAGAAAAAGGCAAGTGACCAAATTTGAGGTGCCAAAAAATCCAAGAAAAGAAAGTTTTATAGTACATAGAGGATGACATGCGGGTCCCATTTAGCAGCAGCGGTATCACCGTTTGAGAGGCGGCAAGGGATCAAAAGAAAAAGGAAGTAGCCGGAAATCGGGGGTCAAAAAAATCCAAGAATAGAAAGAATTTTGGTTCATAGAGGATGACATGCGGGACCCATGATCCTGCATCGTAAACGGCTCGATCGGAGAGCGTTGAACGAGATGGCGCGATGGAGAAAAAAACAATGCCAGAGAGGCTGCCATCTGGGCCCTACATCCCTCGGCGGTGCGGATTTGTGTTGACTCGGCCGGCGAACCCGAGAATTCGAGATGCACCACGTCCCGGGCCACCATACGCCACGTTTTGGCCGTTTTCGTCGGGCTAGGTGGCCTCAAAAACGAGAAAAAAACGTTTTGACATGCACAACGGACAGACCCAAAATCGTCGGCCATGGTACACCAGCAACCACGGCGCGACTTCAACTTCGTCGGCCATGGCAACTTTTCTTGTAGTGAAGTGGAGGGAATACAATCATCCTCAATAATGTTGGACACATCATATTTTTCTTGAAGCTTTGTCCATAAATCATGAGCGCTCCAGAAAGGAAATATTGCAAGAATATCTACATTGCTCAATGCATAAACAAGCACGTTAGAATCTTGAGCATTGAGATATAAAATTTTCTCATCCTCTAAAGATAGATTTTGGGAATCCATCGGAGGAGAAAAATCTATATCTACAATTCGCTCCATATGAGGGTCAATGGCCTGAAAATGACTAAGCATGCGAATTTTCCAAACATCATAATTTGTGCCATTGAATATAAAAGTGTGATCATGCACTAAATCTCTAGCCGACATCCTTACTCTCAAGGCGGTAAAGCCCATAGTGAGAGACCGGGCTCTGATACCAATTGAAAGGACACGGATGCCGCCTAGAGGGGGGTGAATAGGCGGTTTAAAACTTTTACGAATATGGCTTAACAAATGCGGAATAAAACTAGCGTTTAATTTGTCAAGCACAAAACCTATATAACTAGGTTTCACCTATGTGCACCAACGACTTATGCTAAGCAATTCAAGCAACTATGTGATAGCAAGATATATAACTTCAAGCACGAAAGCTATTACAAAGTAAAGTGCATATGTAAAGAGCTCGGGTATAGGATTAACCGAAGTGACGCGGAGACACCGATGTATCCCAAAGTTCACACTCTTGCGAGTGCTACTCTCCGTTGGGGCGGTGTGGAGGACAAGTCATTCCAAACGCATGAGGGCCACCGTATTCTCCTCGATAATTCCCACCAAAAGGGATGTCATCGATCCACTATGGAACCTTAGGGTGGTCACCGAACCCGCACAAAGCTTGGGGATATCTCCACAACTTAATTGGAGGCTCCCAATAAATCGCCACAAAGAACTTGCCCTTGAAGAATCTCCTCAACTTAATTGGAGTCCCCAAGAACACCACAAAGAACACAAAGACCACTAAGTTGTCTAGGGTCCAAAGACCCAAGAGGAACAAGCTCCGGGAACAAGCTCCCAAAGTGACAATCTCACGAACTTTCACCTCCACGTATCACCGCGGAGAAGTCAAACCGATGCACCAAATGCAAGTGAAAGAACACCACGAAGATGCTCAAGTACTTCTCTCTCAAATTACAACAAAGCTACAAAAATTATTGGGGAATAAGAGAGGAAGAGCAAATAGGAGGAGGAACACCAAATTTCTCCAAGATCTAGATCTAGTGGATTCCCTCACAAAGAGGGGGAAGAAGGGGGTTATATATGGCCTCCAAAATGGAATCTAACCGTTGAAAACGCACCCAAAAACAGCCCCAGCCGGACCTTCCGGGCTTGGCCGGACCAATCTGGCCCGCTGGACTCGTCCGACCAAGTCCGGACCATTTTGGGCACAATTTTCGTGCTCGCAGTAATCCGGCCGGACTGAGTCTGGCCCGTGGCTGGACCAGTCCGGCCGGCAGCGCACTGCACACCAAAAATGTCGCTATTTTCACATACGAACTCCGATTTTGATGAACTTGGGCTCGTTAGAATCACAAGAAAGAGATCTACAAGATCATGCAGGGAAACATCATAGTCAAACCACGGAGTATAAGATCAAAAAGGGAAAGTTTTAACCTATCTATAAGAGCTAAACCAGTAACACCTCCAACAAGGAAATTACAACTTGAGTTAGAAAACTCGGATTTAGGTGAAACCTATTTAGTTGGAAATAGGATGAAAAGAGCTAGCCAACAAAGAGATAAAATGTTAATAACATGTGAGATAGATTTTCCATGAATTTAGAGGTGAAACCTCTCAATACAAAGAAGCGGGAAAAACTCCAATATCGAAAACGCAACAAGTATTTCATGTGGAATCCATGTTTGATGAACTAGAGCTTGTCATGAGAATAAGCACAATCTCTAAAACACCATATGAATAAGATCCAAATAACAACCAAGAAAGATGATGTAAGGATGCAAATGTTTGACATCTCTTTAAATGATACGACCGAGTTACTCGCTCGAGAGCCCCTCGATAGTGCGGCAATTAACCTATAACCCGGTCTCCTAACTAAACCACGAGACTGGTAAGAAGGAAACCCTATCAAGACCAAACCTTAACCTTGCGCATTCCAGTTGAGATTGATGATGACAATCTTGACTGCAACAAGATGGAACACCTTTCTTGATTGTGCTTGCTTGATGAAGTTTTATGGATTGCTCCCCCACACTCCACTACGGGAGCTCTTCTTTGGTGCATATTCACATATCTATGGACACCACATAAATTAATGGTAAGCTTCAAGCATATGATCTCTTCGAGTTAGATCATCTTGAACTTGCACCTTCTTTTCTTTTTATTGCAACCTTGAAGCCAACATATGGTTCAAGCATTGCCTATGGACAACTCCTACACATATGACTCAATGCAAACATTAGTACATAGGGATTGTCATTAATTACCAAAACCACACATGGGGGCTCCATGCACTTTCAGCGCGCCGCTGGGGTTTTAAGGGAGGCGGTGGACGCGCATTGAAGGCGCGTGGGTAAGGTAGGTGGACGCCGTGTGGCCAGTCGCCACCCTCGCCGTTTGGGTTTCCACGCGGGAGGCCATTAACACTGATGACCAACCTCCCCGCGTCGTTTCCGATGCAAACCGCCGCGTCCTCTCGCTGACAAGGCGCCCCACCCGCGAAAACCGTCATTCCGCGAGGCGCCGACGCGTCCAATTCGCGCCCTTGGATAAAGGCCGGCACGGGGTTGCCGGCGCTTCTATTGGGCTCAAAAAACCGCCGGCGCCGTTTGGGGCGCACCGGTGTGAGCCCATTTTCGCTCCCGGCCCCCAAAACGCTATCGGGGCCGCCGGTGGAGATGCTCTTAAAGTTCTAATCGGGTGACGCAACAAGTGAACCTAGCTCGCTTTGCTTGGAGGGTGAATGTATGACTGTGTCACTTTGGACAAGTATTTATCGGCGAGCGCAAAACTAACCCAGAGTGGATTAGCTGACCTAACAGATATTAGGTTACACACGGCCGGTTAGGGGGCGAGTGCACACGCTTGGGCGTCTGACTCACTCGGCGTCGCGTCGTGCCTCGACATCGCCATTGGGCCGTGCCTCCTCTACACCGTCGACTTGCCGCTGCCGGGCTCACCTCGCGTAGCTGCAGCCCTGGCTGCAGCGTCAGACTCCGTGGTTGCTGCCGAGGAGAGGCAGCGCAGGCCCCGACCATGTTGCGCGACGGTTGGTGGGGGTGCTGCAGCTGAGGCAGCCACCCGCCCTGCTTCCGCCCCGGTGCAGCCGGCGCCTGGGCTGGCCATGCAGCGACATGCTGCGGCAGCTTCTCCGCGGGTTGCTATGGTGGCTGCATCCTCGACGTCCTTGGTGGGGACGCCTGCCGGGGAGACTGTAGCGGTGGCTACCATCGGGGGAGGGCCTTCGGCGACCCTGCCCTCCACCGAGACCGTCTTCGCGCCGCTTGCAGCATCGGCGGGGGGCGGGTGTGCCTCAGCCGGTCATGGAGGGGGGTCTTCCTCGCAACTACCCCCTCTCGTGACTTTGATGGAGCCGACGAAGGATGCTCGGGTGGCGATGCCTCCCACTGGCGTTAGGGGAGGGTCTATGATACGTCTCAAACGTATCTATAATTTCTTATGTTCCATGCTACTTTTATGATGATACTCACATGTTTTATACACATTATATGTCATATTTATGCATTTTCCGGAACTAACCTATTGACGAGATGCCGAAGGGCCGGTTCTTGTTTTCGCTGTTTTTGGTTCCAGAAATCCTAGTAAGGAAATATTCTCGGAATCGGACGAAATCAATGCCCGAGCATCCTATTTTTCCACGAAGCTTCCGGAACACCCGAGAGCCGACGAGAGGAGGGCCACAGGGCCACCAGATGACAGGGTGGCGCGGCCAGGGCCTGGGCCGCGCCCCCCTATTGTGTCACCACCTCGTCAGCCCTCTGACTCTGCCTCTTCGCCTATTTAAAGGTCTCTGACCTAAAACCTTGAGACGGAAAAGCCACGGTACGAGAAACCTTCCAGAGCCGCCGCCATCGCGAAGCCAAGATCTGGGGGACAGGAGTCTCTGTTCCGGCACGCCGCCGGGATGGGGAAGTGCCCCCGGAAGGCATCTCCATCGACACCACCACCATCTTCATCAACGCTGCTGTCTCCCATGAGGAGGGAGTAGTTCTCTATCGAGGCTAAGGGCTGTACCGGTAGCTATGTGGTTAATCTCTCTCCTATGTACTTCAATACAATGATCTCATGAGCTGCCTTACATGATTGAGATTCATATGAGTTTTGTATCACTATTCATCTATGTGTTACTCTAGTGATGTTATTAAAGTAGTCTATTCCTCCTCCATGGTGTAATGGTGACGAGTGTGTGCATCATGTAGTACTTGGCGTAGGTTATGATTGTAATCTCTTGTAGATTATGAAGTTAATTATTGCTATGATAGTATTGATGTGATCTATTCCTCCTTCATAGTGTGACGGTGACAGTGTGCATGCTATGTTAGTACTTGGTGTAATTGCAATAATCTATCATGCACTCTAAGGTTATTTAAATATGAACATTGAATGTTGTGGAGCTTTTTAACTCCGGCATTGAGGTGCTCTTGTAGCCCTACACAATTAGTGGTGTTCATCATCCAACAAAAGAGTGTAGAGTGGTTTTATTATGTGATCAATGTTGAGAGTGTCCACTAGTGAAAGTATGATCCCTAGGCCTTGTTTCTAAGCATCGAAACTCCATTTGTTTACTGTTCTGTTGCATGTTTACTCGCTTCCATATTTTATTCAGATTGTTATTACCACTCATATACATCCATACTACTTGTATTTCACCATCTCTTCGCCGAACTAGTGCACCTATACATCTGACAAGTGTATTAGGTGTGTTGGGGACACAAGAGACTTCTTGTATCGTGATTGCAGGGGTTGCTTGAGAGGGATATCTTTGACCTCTTCCTCCCTGAGTTCGATAAACCTTGGGTGATCCACTTAAGGGAAACTTGCTGCTGTTCTACAAACCTCTGCTCTTGGAGGCCCAACACTGTCTACAAGAATAGAAGCACCCGTAGACATCAGTCTACCTCACCCACCTCCCCTAGGGCTACTGATGGCGTTGCTGGCCACCTGAAGGGGCCGATGGCTCCTACCGGGGTGGCCGCTGCCACACCTTCCAGGCGAAGCACGCGCCATGGTGTTGGCCCCAACGGTGTTGCAGCGTCGGATGAGGATTCACTAGCTAGGGCGATGAGACGCAAGGCGACATCGAACCTCAACTTCGCAGGTTTAAATAATAGTTCTAAGTCCTTTCTAACTTTCCCAACACTACTGATTAATGCGAACCTTAATAATGTGGGAGTTTCATTGGGCAAGACTATTGATGTTATTTCTGTTTCATCTTCAGCTCTTAAACGTATGGAGTTTGATAGAATTAAACTCACTCATACGATTTCGAGTAAGCATGATACCTTATTTACTGACGAGGATGATGAGGAAGTGTATGCCGTCTGAGACGGACAACTTCTCACGCATCTAGTTGAAGAGGTATCAGAGATCGGTCTGGAGGACGAGACGTTGGGTACGTTGGGTTCATGCATTGAACTACAAGTAGCGGAACACAAATCCAGAGCTTCCTCTATTAAAATAAATGCATGGCCTATTAAGGCGACTAAATCTCCTATTGTTTCCAAATGAATGACATGTTTAGGAATAGTAGAGGTCTAAAGGACTTAGCTAAACACTTACACATTGCTGATTGTATTAGGGAGCATGCTCTAGATTTTGTTGCCATTTCTGAGATGGGCAAGGGGAATTACTCAACATGTTCTCTAAATCGCCTTTCAGGCGGGGAAAACTTTCCTTGGGTATCCCGTCCACCCCGGGGGCGATCCGGTGGCCTACTAGTTGGGGTCCGAACTTCGACAATGGAAATTTTAGATAATTCTGGAGGAGATTTTCATATAAAACTTCACATTCGCAATAATTCTGATAATTTCATTTGGAGTTTGGTTTCTGTCTATGGGGCTGCTCAGGAGGCTGCTAAACCCGCTTTTCTTCGTGAGTTGGTTAATCTAGCAAAATATAATTCGCACCCAATTATTATTGGGGGTGATTATTATCTGCTAAGATACCCTCAGGAGAAGAGCAGGGGCAGATTCTACACGCATTGGCCTTTTTTATTCAATGCCGTCATTGATAGCTTGGATTTAAGAGAGGTTTCAATGATTGTAGGACAATTTACTTGGGAAAATAGTCTTCCAGAGCCTACTTATGAGAAGCTAGATCAAGTATTGATGGATTCAGATTGGGAACTAAAATTCCCTCTAGTCTCGGTACGGGTCCTGCTATAGAAGCTTTGTCGGATCATGTGTCTATTTTACTTTCAACCGGGACACCATCTCCTCAGCGTAGGCGTCAATTCAAATTTTAACTTGGATGGCTACAAAGGGAAGGTTTCTCGGACATGATTAAATTTATATGGGATAAACCAGTTGCTGGCAACATCTCAATCAAAAGGTGGAATAATAAGATGCGCTCGACGCATAGATACCTTGGGGGATGGTCTAAGCACATGACTAGGCAACTCAAAAAGGAGAAACTCATCCTACCATCAAAAATAAATGATTTAGAGGCACTCGCCGAGGTATGACCACTAACTACGCAGGAGATTGATCTTAAAAGTCAACTCAATGCAAAGTTAGCTGATCTACTATGGGAGAAGGAACTCAAATGGTACCAAAGATCTAAGTCCCAGTTTTTACTGGAAGGAGATTCAAATACGAGATACTTTCATAGTGTCGCCAATGGCAGACACATAAATAAACTCATTCATTCTCTAGTACAGGAAGAGGGTGTGATTGAGGGTCATGAGCAGCTCAAGTCCTATATAAAGGTCTGTTTGGCGCCCCTGAGGAATCTGATATATCCATGGACGAGTCTAGGATTGATGATATTCCTCAAGTGTCTCCACAAGAAAACGCTATTCTGAGTTCTCCCTATTCCGAGGAAGAGATAAAGAAAACGGTTTTCCAGATGGAACATAATAAGGCGCCTGGTCCCGATGGTTTCCCGGCTGAATTTTATCAGTCTTTCTGGGACATAACTAAGGAAGATCTTCTGGAACTTTTTAGTGAACTACATAAGGGGCAACTTGAACTTTTCCGTATCATTTTTTGTGAAATCATGCTCTTACCAAAAGCGATCGATGCGGAACGGATTCAACAATACATACCTATTTTTCTCCTTAATGTTTGCTTTAAGATTTTTACAAAGGTGGCCACTATTAGACTTAATTCGGTGGCTATCATGTGGTACTTCCATCTCAGCCGGCTTTCATGCAAGGTAGATACATCCTAGATGGTGTTGGAACTTTGCACGAAACAATCCATGAGATGCACCGCAAAATGTTGAATGGGGTAATACTCAAAATCGACTTCGAAAAATCCTATGATAAGGTTAAGTGGTCTTTCCTTCAGCAGACTCTCAGGATGAAAGGTTTTTCCGATGAGTGGTGCGCTCTAATTAATAACTTTGTTTTTGGAGGAAATGTTGCCATCAAGGTCAATGATGACATTGGTAGATATTTCCAGACAAAAAAAGGTTTGAGGCAAGGCGATCCCCTATCCCGATTGTTGTTTAAAATTGTGATGGATATGCTTGCTATTATAATTGAGCGGGCTAAAGCTGTTGGGAAAATTTAGGGGTAGTCCCTCATTTGGTTAATGGGAGCTTATCTATCCTTCAATACGCCGATGACACAATTTTATTTACAGAGCATGACTTGGACAAGGCAAGAAATCTCAAGTTAATTCTGTCAGCTTTTGATTAGTTGTCCGGACTCAAGATAAACTTCCATAAAAGTGAGGCCAGAGACGATGCCAACCTATATGCCGAATTATTCGGATGTGAGCTTGGATGTTTTCCAATTAGCTATCTCGGTATTCCGATCCATTATCGGAGGCTTACGCTGGCTGAATGGAAAATTGTCGAGGAAAGACTTCAGAAACGCCTGAGTAGTTGCAAATAAAATTATTATCCCTCGGTGGAAGATTAGTTCTCACTAATTCAGTACTTAAAAATATGGTACTCTATGATTTCTTTCTTCCAGTTGCCTAAATGAGTCTTACATAGATTGAATTATTTCCGATCAAGATTCTTCTGGCAAGGGGATAATAAGAAAAAAATTGATTAACCAGATGGAGTCTTGTTTGCCGTCCAAAAGATCAACTTGGACTTTAAAAACAGGGCCTTGCTAGGTAAATGGCTGGCCAGGTTGTTAACTGAGGATGGCCGATGGCAGCAACTATTGCGGAGAAAGTATGTGGGCTCGAAAGCAATATCTCAGGTTATTTGGAAACCAGGAGATTCACATTTTGGGGTGGCATTATGGCAACTAAGAAGTACTTATTCCCATTTGGTTTGTTCTCCATTAGTAATGGGTCGGAGATAAGGTTCTGGGAGGATAGATGGTTGGATATAACCACTCTCCGAGAATAATATCTGGCTTTGTATAATATTGTTCGCCATAAGAGTGATACTTTGCAAAAGGTAATGGAAACCACTCCACCCTCTATGTCGTTCAGACATGATCTCATTGGTCGTAGACTGGCTTCATGGAATAAATTTCTACAGAGGTTAGCTTCACTCTAGTTGGTTTCGGGGGTTGATGAATTTCGCGGAATCTCACCAAGAATGGTAAATTCTCGGTCAGCTCCATGTACAAGGCTTTAATTATACCCAGCCAACCGATTATTAATAATAAATCCATCTGAAAGATGAAGATACCTCTGAAAACAAAGGTCTTTGCATGGTATCTTCGTCGGGGTGTGATTCTAACTAAGGATAACCTTGCCAAACGCAATTGGTACGGCTGTACGAAATGTGTATTCTGTCATGAACAAGAGACAATTAAACACCTTTTCTTCAGTTGTCGAGTTGTTAGGTCTATATGGGCAATCATTCAGATAGGTTCTACCTTATATCCACCACGAAACATTGCAAATATTTTTGGCAATTGGCTAAACGGGGTTGACGCTAGGTACAAAACGCTAATCCGGGTGGGAGTGATTGTTGTTGTATAGTCGCTTTGGCTATGTAGAAATGATAGGGTTTTTAATGACAAATATTCTTCTCTCTTGCAGGTTGTCTACCGTGTTACGGCTTTGCTCCGTTCATGGTCGCCACTCTAACGCTTGGAGGATCGCGACCTCTTTACGGAGGTGTCTACACGATTGAGGAACACGGTGAAGAAGTTTATTTCCCAACATGGGTGGCAGTATAATAGGTGAATCGAAGCAAATGAGGCTTAGCCAAGATCGTCACCTGTTTTTATCTTTTATATAGGAATTCTCTTGTCGAACTTTTTGAATCTATGAATAGCTGTGTGCATCCTAATTATGCAGAGGCTAAGTATATTGCTTCAAAACTATTTAAGTAATAAAAGGCCCTTTAACGAAAAACACACGGCCGGCTAGTAGTTTTATGTTTAAGGAAGTACCATGCATGCCGAATCGGGGCATGGGCCATGAGGTTGTTGAATAACCATTCCTTGGCCAAACCTGCGGTGTACCTTTTTTCCAATTGAAAGAATGTAGATGGCAAGTCTGAGTTTGTGGGCAAGATGAACATGCATGGCTTGGAACTTTGCGACGTCCACAAGTTGCAACTAGTCTAAATATATCTTCCCAAAAAAGGGAAAAAAGAACCTACTATAAGTATATTTAGTGGCTTGAGCTGAAGTCAACCCTCTGTTCCAGCAAATAGGACTAATATATCACCCTTGGATGTAAGATTTCGCTTAGGAGAATCGTTGGGGAATGTAATATTTTATGGTATGGTGGATTGCTGTTACATGGAGTTGCTTCTTTGTTGTATTGTGCAGATGTCAACTGTCCACAAATGGTTAAACACTGAAGGGTGTCGTAGTCCATGGGTTCATTAGCAAAATTGTCAAGCTAGTGAGAACTTCCCTCATGCGATGCATGTGTTTATTTCGATTAATGTGTATGCGGTGTGGGCTTAGGGAGGGCGTTGTACAGTTTGCTGATTTTAAGTGTTGGCTTTATATATGGCTTGAACATAACTGAAACAATGTGTAATTGGCCTACGAAGGGAATGGGTACATGTTAAGCACGATCTCTTATGAGTGTGATTTTGTAATATAAAAAAATCGCTGGACAGCTGAGTGCATAGGCATGGGTTGCAAGTTGCAGCATCCGCCAAGACATGGGAGGCAGCCAGATAACCACGTTCGTCTGGTTTGATGAACAGAAGAGAAATTTGATCCCTCATGTTCTGTGCAAATTCCGCAATCAAGCTCTCCTAGTGTTTCGATTCGTCGGATATCGTAGACATTTAGTGTTTCTTCCTGGAGATAATTTCTTATTTGGAACTACTTAAATTTCGATTAACTATTTAGGCTTGATGAGAATCCCCCCCCCCCCCATTTGACGGTAAGTGCAACAACTTTTTGGTACAAAAACATCGAAAACGATGAACGAGAATCGAGATTTAAAAAATTTCAGTTGACTCCTAAATATATTTCCAGGTGATTTTGAACATGTGAGAGAACAACATGCATCAATATCATCAACTGCTTATGAAATGAATGTTTCAACTCATCATCGTATTCCAGAGAGTGTGATGGGACAAAGACAAAATACAGAAATGATGAACAACTGAGTAGGTGTTAACCAGGTACTTTTATATTGGTCCTGCAGGACGATGTAACCAAGCTCTATAACTACCATTCGGAGAGAAGGTTTTACGGCGGAGCCTGGACTTCGCTGGGCAGGGCGTAGCGGCAGCAGGGGCAGAGACGGCTGCGCCCCAGCCACTTGAGGAGGCAGCTCTGGTGGAACCTGTGCGAGCACGGCATCACCCCGAGATCGTCGCCAGCCTCGAAGTCCTCGATGCAGATCATACACCCTGCTGCGAGCGTCGTCCGACCAGTGACGCCCTCGTCGTCTCCTCCTTCAATGTCGTTGTACGTACGCTTCTTGATCCGGTTGGCCATTGCCGCCGCGGAGGCCGGCACACCTCCGAAGCCGCCATCACGGTACGCGTCGCCATAATCCACCATTCCTTCTACCCCGCCTTCTGCCTCTTCTTCTACGATGATGTCGTTCTCTCCGTAGTCGTCGTCGTCCTCCTCCTCGTCCGAAGGCTCATCCATGTTGGCCGTGGCCGTGGCGGCATCGAGCTCGCCGTCGTCGGCGGACAACCGAGTTGCAGGCTCTATTCCTAGCTGTCGGTGCGCCTCGTTTAGCACTCTAAGCATATCTCGCAGAAGCCTACGAATATCGTCTGACGTTAGCGCCAGAATCGTGCCCTGAGCATGTCTCGGGTCTGACGTTTTTGCAAGGATCGTTTGCAGAATAGCATTCCAGTTGGACGGTGTTAGTATCGTTCTTGCCCCGTCCATTGCTAAAGCCTGGTCGATCCACGGCAGCTTCTTGTATTACATGAGCGCCTGTGGTATATTTAAAGACGCCAGGCACGAGTCCGACTCAGAAACGAACTTGAACTTGCCTAATAAACATGAACGTTTTGGACTAGTGGTTGGACTCGGTGTTGGATATCATAACGGAGCTATGTATACTAGTGGAACAGGATCAGACACACGCACGGATCCAGACAGTGTACATAGCTAGCACCTGAATTCATGGTAGCACCGGATATCTTTTCAGGGCAGCTCCACCACACGGCCGACCGCCGCGAGTTACTGTGGTTGTGACCCTACAGCGTTACTAGTAATTTAAGATCTCTTCCATTTTTTTTCGATAAAGGAGCAGAGCTCCAGCCTCTGCATCAATAGATGCACACGGCTTGCTTTATTAAAAACGAAGTATCAAGTCACAACATATCCAAAATCACTTATTACAATCACGGAAAAGCTAGGGTCGATACATAAGATCTCTTCCATTATATTAACATCTACAGTACTTGTGTACTTGGATGAAGTCAGGTTTGTCGGGTGGGGAACGACAGTTACAGTGAATAATCAAAGACCATCTCACGTTTACAACAACATAAAATCGACAAAAGACATAACATCCAAAGCCCTCGCACCAGAAACGATACATTGACAGAAGCAAGTTCTAAACTGAACCCTCTCATCGGTCTATATATATTCTAGATTGTGCCTTTCAGAAGTTCAAAGGCTCAGATCCACTATCATAGCATCAGCACGTGTTCCTTCATATGTCATCTGACCAAATCATTGTCATACTAATCCCATTGCTGTCAGAAAAAAAAACAATTCAATATTAACTACTGGAGACGAGGGGCGAAAAGAAATGAAGATGCACCCAAAAATTATGCCAAATGACTGTCCTTACAAATGGCCCTAATTCAAACTAACTATTTGGCGATCCCTGCAGTTGAGAGTTTTCCAAAGGCAACCCCTAATCCGAATTATGGAGGTAATACCAGTTCAGTCTATCAAACTATTTGTTGTTGTCATACTATATCAGGAAAGAGTGATGTTACTGAACTGCTATGTATTTGCTAGTATACTGGAAAAAAAAACTGTTCCCACTCTTCCCATCGCAGCTTGCCGTGCTTACAAGTGGGAGAAAAAATATCATGAACAAGAAAACTAAAAACAGCAACAGAGTTACGGAATCCTAGCTAGTATACCGTTGGTTGAAAACTAAAAAAACCTGAAATGTTATTTATGAGCAAGATGACAACTTGATACTCCCTCCGTTCCAAATTAATTTACCCGGATTTATCTAGATTCACATGTATCAACTCATACGAATATTTCATGATTTAAGATTTAATCTTACTTCTTGGGGTACCTATATATCAGTGGCGGAGCGACACTATGGCTGTGTAGTCATATGACTACACAGTTTTCCACTTACATAGGCATAAATAATGTACCTCACTAGTTGCTGCTGCCCTTACTAGTTTAGTTGCTATTGCCCCCACGCTAAGGGCGCTATTGGTCCATGCGATGCTTGGTTAAGTTATTCACCCGCTTTCTCGGACTCTTGGTAAGCTCGTATGATTATCCACCTCCACCTTTAGCTCGTGGGTTGGCTCTCCGATTTCTATCGCGACCTATCAATATTGGAAAGTAAAGGTAGTGAAAATGCACACCTGCTTTAGTTTAGTAGCCAGATACAATACAGTTGAGTGCTCAGTTCTTCCACTGCTATACTTGCATCGTAGAAATTTAAAAAAAAATCATATAAATACATGTATTTGACTACATAACTTTAAACTGACTACACAAGGTTAATATCTTGGCTCCGCCACTGCTATATATCATATTGTTATACCACCAGGGAGAAAAGATGTATCCACAAAGTTTATTATACATGTCATTGCTAATAATTTCCTTCAGGAATTTTGAGCATTACTAGTGTTGCTACCGGAACACGAGATATATTAAGCATTCCTAGTAATATGTACAAGAAATCTATTTTTTCGATAAAAAACATCTGCAGTAAATAGATACTAACTGTAAAATCTGGATATGATTCATGAGGAATTTATGAAAATTATGAATAAAAAAACTGTAAACATGTAAACAATAGATGTATGTCCAAACCTTTGTTCCAATCAAAGCCAATTCCTTCATCTAACACGGGAGTTCCAGCTTCTGAAGAAGCACCTGTAACACATAATCCATTAGCTATCCTACATTCCTATTACAGAAAAAGGATGGCATAAAAAGGAAGCAACATGCATCTTAGTCTTGAGAGTGACAAAATAATCATGGCATCGCTTTTTTTCTTACAATGGGACAAACCACCTTTGGAAGAAATTAAATTCACTTCGTGAAAAAATAACTCCACTTTATTTTTGTAAATAAGATTCAATACATTTCATGTTCAGGATCAATAAATGTGTGACTGGGTGTTAAAGTGTTTTATGACTAGCCAAAGCGATGCCAATAAGCAAACTACCATTATAGAAGATGATAAGTAATTATCTATCTTCTCAACAGGGCCGGGCCTAGGCCCTGGGCTATATGGGCTGAAGCCAGGGTCCAGTAAGTATTGAACTTTTGCCTCATATTAATTCATCCAGTCAGCCCTCCTTTGGCGCGTTGCCTCTGTCCCAAGGTCCGATTAGCGAGTCATCAATCAACTGATCACACTGAATCCCTAGCGCTAGCCAGCCATCGGGAATTGCTTCTCCTCCTGGCCAGCGGCAGCAGGTTTTGATCCGTCATCAGTTAAAGAATAGGTCTTGCTCGATCGGGATTCCCTGATTCGGTGCCACTGCTCCCCTCCACAAGGCCGTGACTCGTAGGCGGAGCAGCACAGCCTGCACAAGTAAATTGCGGCGGCGCTGCTCGTCACCCTGATCACTCAGGCTCCACCAACTCGACTGACAGTCTGAGCGCCTCGTTAGCCCAAGTCGGTGTACGTTTTTTTCTCAAAGTTTTTATTTACTGTATTTGAACGACCTAAAAGTTACTGTTTGAGGCTAATTAGATTCCCTTTAATCACTTTTAGTTCACTAGGTTTCGTTGACATGGAGATATGCTATCAAGGAAATAAAATATTCCATCTGAGAACATAGTGGTATGTATAATATCTCTGATTCTTTTACCTTTAATACAGCATCATTTTTCATTCCCATTTACAATATAATGTACATATACCAACTTGTCTACTTCGCGTGCAAATTGCTAGAATACTTGCTATATAGTGTGGTGGATCAAATATTTCCTAATTGGTACTTACTCCCTCCGGTCGGATTTAATCGACGTCATTAGGCCTGTGTGTGCGTCAATTAATTGAGACCAGAGTAGTATCTAGCAAGAATACATTTTCCTGAATATCCTACGATTTTATCTTTATCTAGCAAAATTTTAGACATGCCATAAGTTGAGGGCAGTTTGGAACTTTGGATCTGCCACACTGTTCACATAGTATAAATTGATGGGCAGCAGATACAACAACTGAAACATTATATAGTAGTCCCTCCATTCCAAATTAATTGATGCAGATTTAGGTAAGATGTTGCCTAAATCTTTCTATGTTGAATGAACCTGTGTCAGTTAATTTGGAATGGAGGAAATATTAAAAAGAATTGGTGGCAGTTTGGCACAAAATTAACGACATGGACTAGGTTGTGTGGATAGAAAAATAAGACATAATTGATTCACCTGCATGTTTTATCTTTTGACGAGGCGGCATCCTGCACACGGGAATATAATTTGTGTAAATGCTGAAAATCTCTGACATTATCAATAGGAAAAAACAGGCAATTATGTGTATGCTCACAAGTGGGGAGTGGAAAGACAGATATATCCTGTATTACCTCTTGTGTACAAGGAAATACGCGAGGTCACGTGCAGCTCTATGGCCTACTCTCTTCCTTTGATGCCACCGACAACCCCGGAATCTAGCAAGACATGCATATGCCAGTCAGTAGTGTGCAAAAAAGATCAAAGTGATATTGTTCTTGACTATTGTGTGAGCTCGCAATTGAGCTGTAAATCCGTACCCAAGAGGAACTATGTCCTGAGGCATGGGCATGTGCCGCGGCAATTGGTTCGACGGTAGGAGTTCCAGGTTGGGACGCAGTTGCAGCAGCTCTTTCGCCTTCTCTAAGGTCCTGAGTTTTATGTCATTCCAGTCCACGGATTCCCTGCAATTAGCAAAGCACAAACCTAATCATCAGTCTAAAGTCTAAACGGGCGAGATCGATTTGGATGGGCTTCGTTATTAGGTACCTGGCTTGTTGGGAGGCCATGGAGCAGTACATGGCCTCGCGTTCGGCTGTCTCGGGGTATTCACGGAAGAGGTGGAAGGGAGGTTTGCGCAAGGCGGCGGCGCGGCCGCCTTCGTCGCCGCGGCAGGCGAACCAAGCTAGCTTTGAGTTGTGTGCGAGGCTGTCGAGGAGGGCGGTGTACTGCCGGGTCGCGGCGCCATCGTCGTCGCCCCAAAGGGCCGAGAAGCTGCGCAGGTAGCGGTGCGCGGGGCCCCACCGTCCTTGACTCACGAGCTCCAGCAGGTGCGCCGCCTGGAAGAACACTCCGGCCTCCATCTCCAGCCTGAGTTGGAATCAATCAATTGGGAGCAACTGAACTGAATCGCGAACCGAGAACAAACGAGGAAAATCGAGCGCAAAGTGCAGCGTCCGTTGAGTGCATAATACGTACGTGTGCGCGGTGTGATGCAGGCCGTGCTGCTTGAGGAAAGCAGGTATCCGCCGGAGGTGCAGCAGAATCTCGGCGGGACATTGCCCGTAATCGCGACTCCGCCGACGCATCCTCTTCACGGCCATGGCGGTTGATCGTGCTGGAAGGGTGGGGTGGGGAGGATGTGCAACGGAGGCCCATGGTTGCTTATATATATCGTCTTAGATAGGTCCCGCAGAGCCCAGTAAACCCTCTGCCGGCCCATCAAACCCTCTCCATCTCGTCCCCGATTTCACTTCAATCTCGAACACGAACCGAAATAAGAAGTGGGATCAGGAGAAGTCTCCGGTGTCACCACCACCCCAGATAGAATTCAGTTCATCCCCCGGCTCCGGCACTGAACACGAGTCGGGGAGAGCGATGGACGGCGACGTTGCGGGCATGACGTCGCTCCGGCTCTGGCGCCTCCTCTGGTTCCTCAGACGCCGGAAACTCTTCGACACCGCATTAGCGTACGTAGTCTCTCTGACTCCCTCTTTGCCTAATCTCTGGATTGCTGTGTGCTTGATTGGAGGAGGAATTTATGTGCAGGCTAGAGCGGGAGACGGGCGTGTCCTTCCTGCCGGCGCACCTTCATCTGCTGCTGTTCCAGGGCAAGTGGGCGGAAGCCGAAGCGTACGTGGCGGGGCCCATCGACTTCGCCGGATGCAGCTGGATGGCGAGCCTCATCATCGCCCGTATAAGCTGAGAAGAGAATAGACTAAAGCAGTGTACTTTATTCATCTGAACAGGTTACATTATATAGCTACAGAGATCAGCGAGAAAGAGAGAACGTGGTGGTTCAGATCCTATCTAGGCGCACGCTCAACGTGCATTACAAGCAGATAAACAGATAAGTATTGACGCAGCAATACAGGGACTAAGTCTAGTCTAACACCCCCCCGCAGTGTCGACGGTAGCTTCGCGAACGGTGAGACTGGAGCGAAACTCGAGAAAAGGTGAAGTCGCCAATCCTTTGGTGAATATGTCCGCAAACTGAGAGGTGGTCGGAACATGCAGAACCCGAACCTCGCCAAGCTGAACTTTGTCCCGGACGAAATGAATGTCAATTTCGATGTGCTTGGTGCGCTTGTGCTGGACTGGATTTGCAGAAAGGTAGACTGCAGAAACATTATCGCAGTATACAACGGTCGACTTGTCCACCGGTCGATGTAATTCCTGCAAAAGCTGACGAATCCAACAACATTCAGCAACAACATGAGCAACAGCACGATATTCCGCTTCAGCACTAGACCTGGACACTGTTGTTTGGCGTTTGGCGGACCAAGAGATGAGGTTGTCTCCCAAGAAGACGCAGAAACCGGTAGTGGAACGTCTGGTGTCGGGGCAACCGGCCCAGTCGGCGTCGGAGTAAGCGACTAAGGAGGAGGAGGAGGAGGGTGTGATGTGAGTGCCGTGGTCAAGGGTACCCTTGATATATCGAATGATCCGTTTAACGAGATTGAGATGGGAAGAGCGTGGAGCATGCATGAAGAGACATGCCTGGTGGACAGCGTAAGCTATCTCAGGGCGAGTGAGGGTAAGATACTGGAGGGCGCCAACGAGACTACGGTATAGTGTAGGGTTATCAAGGAGATCACCGTCAGAAGCAGAGAGTTTGGAGCCGGAATCGATAGGTGTTCGGGCAGGGTTGCAATCGTCCATGCCGGCGCGCTGAATGATATCGAGGGAGTACTGGCGTTGAGAGAGATGGAGGCCATAGGAGGAGCGGGTGACGGCGATACCCAAAAAATGACTAAGAGGACCGAGATCGGTCATAGAAAATTCGTCGCCAAGTTTGGAGATGATGTGAGTGAGAAGAGACGGTGATGAGGCGGTGAGGACTATATCATCAACGTATAGAAGTAAGTAGGCTGTGTGCTCGGATGTGCGAAAAGTAAACAAGGAGGCGTCGGATTTGGAAGCGATGAAGCCAATGGAGGTGGCATAGAGAGCGAAACGAGTGAACCACGCTCGGGGGGCTTGCTTGAGGCCGTATAGGGATTTATTTAGGAGACACACGTGAGAGGGATGAGCGGGATCCTCGAACCCCAAAGGCTGCTGACAGTAGACAGTTTCGGAGAGAGTGCCGTGGAGGAAAGCATTTTTGACATCAAGCTGGTGGATGGGCCAGTGAGAAGAAACGGCGAGAGAAAGAACGAGACGGATGGTGCTAGGCTTAACGACGGGGCTAAAGGTTTCATCGTAGTCGATGCCGTGTTCTTGAGAGAAGCCACGGACAACCCATCGAGCCTTGTAACGTGCTAAGGAACCGTCAGAGTGAAATTTGTGGCGATAGACCCATTTGCCACTTACAATGTTTGCGCCGGTGGGTTTTGGAACTAAAGTCCATGTGTTATTCTGGAGAAGGGCATCGTGCTCGGAGCGCATGGCAGTGGACCAGTTGGGATCAGCCAGAGCTTGGCGGTAGGTTCGCGGAAGAGGCGAGAGGGAGACGGTGGCTGTGAGATCGAAGAGGCGGCGAGGTTTGACGATGCCGTGCTGCAGACGAGTGCGTTTGGTTGGGGGAGGATCGGGAGGGTTGGTGGGCTGGGCTGGAGTGGGTGTAGAGGCCGGCGGAGTAGAATGTGGGCTGGTGGCGTTAGGTGGGCTTGGCGGGAGAGGTGGGCTGGGAGGAGGCGGGGGTGGATCTGGTGCATGTGATTGCATGGGTGCAATCAGCCAGTGATGATCGACGTGAGGAGGAGGAGCTACAGGGGCTGGAGAAGAAGAGGGGTGAGCGAACGGAAAAACACTCTCGTCAAAGGTAACGTGGGGAGAGATATAGACACGCTGAGTGGGGATGTGATAGCAGCGATAGCCCTTGTGTTCGGTAGCATAGCCAATAAAGACGCAAGGAAGAGATCGGGGGGCTAATTTGTGGGGAATAGTGGCAGATAAATTAGGAAAACATAAACAGCCATAAACTCGGAGATGATCATATGTTGGCGTTTTATTGAACAGCAATTCGTGAGGGGTTTTAAGATCGCGGGGTTTGGTCGGCCGAAGGTTAAGAAGGTGAGCGGCGGTGCTAACGGCTTCGGCCCAAAAACGTGAAGGCATGGAGGCTTGAAGAAGAATGGTGCGGAGGACATCGTTGGTAGTCCGGATTGCGCGCTCAGCCTTGCCGTTTTGAGGAGAGGTGTAAGGGCAAGAGAAACGAAGAGAAGTGCCGTGAGAAGAGAAGAAGGAGCGGTTTGAGATATTGTCAAATTCCTTTCCATTGTCGCATTGAATAGTGTCGATAACACGGTGGAAATGAGTGCGTATATAGACATGGAAAGTAGACAGCGTGTGAGGAACATCAGATTTAGCACGTAAAGGAAAAACCCATATATAATTGGAAAAATCATCTATGATGAGAAGGTAAAATTTATAATTGGAATTGGAACTAATGGGTGCAGTCCAGAGGTCGCAATGAATCAAATCAAAGGCAGCGGAAGATTTGCTAGAGGAATTACAAAAAGGGAGGCGGACATGCTTGCCTAACTGGCATGCCTCACAAAGGTTTTTGGAATTATTACAAGGGAAACTTTTATTGAAACTAGATGTAATGCCGGGGTGCCCCAAACGACGATGCCAAGTGTCTTGAGGGACGGCGACGGAGGTGAACGCGGTAGGTGATGATGTAGGCGGTGCCGAGACGATGGGGTAGAGGTCACCAGTGCTGTCACATCGGTGCAGAACCTCCTTGGTGCGGTAATCCTTCACAGAGAGGCCGTAAGCGTCAAATTCCATAGCAAGCATGTTATCAGTAGTAAAACGACGGACAGAGAGAAGGTCTTTAACAAGATTGGGAACAACGAGGACATCATTGAGAGGAAGAGGACGGGAGGGGCAGAGGAGATGAGAGGTGCCAATGTGGGTTATTGGAAGAGAAGCGCCATTGCCAAACATAACAGGTGTATGAGAAGGGACAGGTCTAGGATGAAGCAGATTACCTTGGTGTCCTGTCATGTGTGCCGACGCGCCGGAGTCCGCCACCCATGCGCCGTGCATGGACATGTCCTGCAGCGCGTTGATGAGCGCCGACTGCTGGAAGCTTGGTGTCGAGGTAGAGGCGCCATGGTGACCCGCTGAGGGTGGTGCTTGAGCAGGTGCTGTTGGCGGTGGCGCGAAGTGGGGAGGGACGATGTACTGCGGCATGGGCGGCGGCATGCCGTAGGTCGGGGCAGCGACGACAGATGGTGGCGCGGCGTAGTATGGAGGGGCGGCGCCATGGTACTGCAGAGGCGCGAAGGCGGTGTAGGCATGTGGCAGAGCCGCGTGCGGGCGCGGGCCGAGGATGCCCGGCGCCATGCCGGGTCGAGCAGGTGGGTGGAAGGCGACCGGCCAGGCCTGAACCATGCCGGTCCAGGGACGCGAGCCGGAGGGGGCGGAGTTGTGGTTGTAGCCGCCGTGGTTGCTGAAGCGTTTCCGCTTCTGGTTCCCCTGGTTCGGCGACGGAGAGTTTGGCGCGCCGTAGGAGCCTTGACCGCCGTGGGTGGCAGCCGGGGCGGGCGGGCGTGGGTAGGTGACGAAGGCCGTTGAGGAAGAAGACGCGCCAGGGTTGACGCCTTGCATCTGCTCGTCGAGGTTGAGTTTGTCGACGGCCTTGGCGAAGGTGAGGGTTGAAGCCTCGTTGGCGATGAGCTTGCCGACGGTGGCGTGACGACCGTGGAGGCCGGAGACGAGCTGGAGGAGGAGATTATGTGTTTCCAGGGGATACCCCAGATCACGTAATTCATCAGAGAGAGACTTGAGCTTACCAACGTAAACGCTCAGGGGGTTCTCCAGCTGTTTGGTACGGCGGAATTCGTCTGAGAGGATCATGGCGCGAGCGAGACCATTGTTGCGGAACAAGGTCTCGATGGCGACCCAGATGGCCCGAGCGGTGGCGCCCGGGGCGGAGACGGCGTGACGAAGCTCGGGGGTGATGAGCTCGTAGATCCAGCCCTTGACGATGATGTCCAGAGACAGCCACTCGGGGTCGGAGGGGTTGGCGACGTCGCTGGTGACGTGATCCAGAACCTGGTACACGGCCAGCTTCATCTCGAGCCGATCGCGCCAGAGGGCGTACGAGCCGCGCTGGAGGTCGAGAAGGTCATCAGGGGAGCCTCGGAGTGAGATGGTGGAGAGGGTGAAGGAGGTATGGCGGGGTAGAGGGGCGCGGAAGCTGGGGTTGATGGTTGTGGAGAGGGTAGAGGGAAGGGAGGCAGAGGTGCCGGAGGTGGCGGCGCCGGTGGTGGCGGCGCCGGCGGCTGGGGTGGAGCCCGTCATAGTAGGATCGAGGAGGGATTAGGGTAAGTCTGATACCATATAAGCTGAGAAGAGAATAGACTAAAGCAGTGTACTTTATTCATCTGAACAGGTTACATTATATAGCTACAGAGATCAGCGAGAAAGAGAGAACGTGGTGGTTCAGATCCTATCTAGGCGCACGCTCAACGTGCATTACAAGCAGATAAACAGATAAGTATTGACGCAGCAATACAGGGACTAAGTCTAGTCTAACAGCCCGCATCCGCGTCTTCGACGTCATGTCCAGGTTCGCCGCCGGCGAGGCCAGCACCGTCTCCAACGCCTTGTTCCGACGGGCAGAGGAGCACCTCCTCGCCAATCCCAAGCTGCACGGCACCTACCGACTCCTCCACTCCATGCGCTCCGACCAAGACAAGTACGTGGGTCTTCCATCTCACATCCATCTGATCCACCACTAACTTCTTACTATCGCGCGCGCGGTAGTAATGGACATGGCTAAGAAGAATTCAGTTCATCAAGCTTTGCTTTGCCTTTGATTGCAGGGCGTCAAAGCTGTATAGGCGCTTTCATCAAGGGGCAGTGGAGGCCATCATGGGTTGGGTTGCCAAGTGCCCGGAGCTCAAATCCAAGATGCGACCAAAACCTAGTCGCTCCTTCGATCCTACCTACTTCGTCTCTCTTGGTCCGAGGTACTACATATATACGGACCATCTGCTTAATTTTAAGGCGCCATCCACTTCCTTCCCAATTTCATCTTCTTATCATACCACTGGCCTAAACAAGTAGGGTTCTAAATTCCTCTTTCAGTAGTAATATATTTAGGGCAACACTGAAGTTTAGCTATTTCTGTTTTCAATTTGAACAATTAATGGCCAAAATCATCGCTTGAATTTAGCTGAAAGCCTGAAACCCAATAAAAAAAATATGGTAAAAGGTTGGATTTTCTATTTGAATCTGCCACAAATTCATGTATCACTGACATATTTTGATCGAAATGCATACAAATTGGTACCACCGAAATTTCTAAAAGAAAATGTCTTAATTCATTTCTGTCAGAACCATCCGCTAATTAGTATAGCTTGTTACAGATTCTGGGATTGCAGGAGAAGGGGTAAGAAGAGCAAAGCTGGTCGTCGGATCCCAGCACACACCCTTGCCCGTTGCTTAATGCGGAGGACTTCAGATCAAGCTATAATGTCCAGGAGAACTACAGCGTCAAGCTTAAAAGCCTGATACATCATCTAGTCTTCTTTGTTTTAGCTTTGTCTTAAATTTGTAATCCTTGCTTTCTTTTGAGTGAAATTTTCCTTGTTGTATGGGATTTAATTACGTTGCATTTCGGCACGTTTATGATGGCCATACTAGCAGTTTGTAAGACTGTCCTAATTTGACAAGTATTAGGGTACCATGGTACTCCTAAAGGGCAGATAGGAGTTCCATGCAAGTCTAGCCCTCCATTGCCAGTACTTCGGCGGGGCATTCCCCTTCACGGCCACGGTGGCAGACGACAGATCAAAGGGCTCCTCTACACCGACCTGGTTGGCGGGTAAGGGACACCGCACACTTCATTGGGTCACAGCCTATGAGCAGGTACGTTTTTTTTTTTGCTGCTTCTTTTTTGTTATTTTTTTCGTTTTTCAATATCTAACATTTAAAAAATGATTTTTGGAGGAATTCTTGAACATTTTGGAATTTAATTTTTTTTTACAATTTGAAAAAACCCCAAAGTTTAATATTTTTTAATATAAACATTTTTCGAATTTGAAAGTGAACGGTTTTAAAATTTAAACACTTTAAAAATTTGAATGTTTCTAAAAATCAAAAAATTCCGAATTTGGACAGTTTTGAGTCAAGTATTTTTTGAAATTTTTAATATTTTCTAATTTGAAAAACAAAATATAAACAAAAAAGAATTAGAAAAGAAAAGAAATCAGAAAAAACAATAAATCAGAAAAGAAAAATAAAAAAGGAGAAAAAACCAGGCCCACACCCATGCGGGGGTGTGTAGTTTTTTAAAGGGAAGGCTTTGCAGCCCAGCTTAAAATTAATTAAGCCACTCACGACAGAAGTACAAGGGTGCTGATCACAGCTTACAAAAACAGAAACAGGTAAAAAGAAACAGGACAGTCCTAAAGTTAAGCAACGAAGAACAGGGGCGCTAGCCGCAGCTCTGCGGCCATCGATCTTCAAGACGTCGCTTAGGAACTGCCCCAACCGGAGAAAACCACCCGCTTCCAAGACGGGACGAACTCGGAGTTGCAGAGGAGTAGCACCGATCCGGGATCCGAGACGAAGGAGCAGCCCGCACGCGAGAAGGGGAAGAAGAGCCGGGCCTTGACGTCCCTCATGTCGGGATTGCTTCCGAGGGGAACCCTATCCCTCGCCCAGGCTCGTGGGCGCCGGACCGCCGGCAAGCATCACCGCCATGAGCACCACGCCAAGGAACCACCAAAAAGGATGCCTGCAGAAACGAGCCCAAGAACTTCCTCGGAGGCCAAGATCCAGCACCGCACCAAGCGCCGCCAAGCAACACACGACCAACTTGCCAAACACACGGAGCACCTTGTCCCAAGGCAACGGCTTCAAGTAGCTCACGGCACCGAGGCGCCGCCGCTGCACGGTCAGGGGGACCTAGGGTTTTCACCCGGGACGCTACCTGGTGATGGAGACCCCCACGACGCCTCCAGGGAGGACCACGGCGCCCCTAGGCGCCGCCGTCGTCGGACTGGACAAGCCAGCCAGGGCTTTCGCCCGGTTCCACAGTGGGCGGAACCCATGCGCGCCGAGACCCCGGCCACGGCATCGGGCGGCCGGAGACCGACCCCACCCAGATCTGGCGGAGAGATAGCGGCGGAGAGGAGACCGAGCCGCCGGCCTCCAGATCTGACGCCAGGGCGCCGAAGCCACCCGGACGACCCCACCCATCCGCTCGCCACCCCTGCGGCCAAGCGGAGGGTACATCACCCGCGAGCGCCGCCCGCCGTCGAGCCAGCCTCGCCGCCACCTCCCGGGGCCGCCACCCCGGGAGCCCGTGGCCCCCGCCGGGAAAGCACTCGGAAGGCGCCACCCTCGGACCACGGCTACTCCGAGAAGCAGCGTGGAGCAGAAGGAGCCCGCCCAGCGTCGTCGCCGGCAGCGGCGAGCCCGACGCGGAGGTCCTCCATCTATCACCGCGCGGGGAGCCGAGGACCCAGATCCCCGCCGCCCCCTTCACCGGCGCCGCGGGCTTAGCCCAGTAACGCCTCTAGGGGCGACGAGGCGGGGGGAGGAGGGAGGGGGAAGGGGCAGCGGCGATCTAGGGTTACTCTCCCCCGGTCGCCTGGAGGGGGCGACGGGAGGAGAGCGTCTTGGTTCAAACCTGCCAATTCGCTTTGACCGCTTCGCCCGGGGGTGTGTAGTGCCTACCAGACACCAAGCTGGTCAGTGTATAGGTTTAGCCGACATATCGCGCTTGTTTGGATTCATGCGGGAAGGGTGGGAGTTAACTTATTGAAAGGATGAGATATTGCCTAGACGGGGGTGAATAGGTGATTTTAAAACTATTACAGATTTGATTTATAAGAATGAGAAATTAAACTAACGTTTATTTTACAAGCACAAAACATAAATAGTAGGCTCAACTAAGTACAACATCAACAACTTAAGCTAAACAAGATAGGTACAAGATATATGTAACACAAGTGATAGCAATATATATGTACTTCAAGCACGATATCTATCACAAGGAAAGTAAACTCGGGTATAGAGGAAAATCTAGCAAGACTCATAATTGATCCACCATACAACACTATGTGAAATCTTCCTTGAAGCACATCTTCACACGTCTATTATCACCGAATGGACGATAAGGTTCAAGCATATGTTCTCGAGATACGTAACCCATATTGACAACACAAACACACATATATAGTGGGTTAGGTCATGAAGCATAATTGACAAGGCTTACCATTCACAAGATCAGATGATCCAAAGTGGTACAATCTTTATGTTTCGTGTGTTGACCAACTTGAATTCAATCTTGTATCTCCTCAGGCTCTATCATAACATCTTGAGGTATATATAGAACTCTTCATTTGATTGCATACTCTAAACCATAGTCAACCATAGCTCAACTCATGAGACTGTCATGAAATCGGCTTAAATCAATATCTTGAATTTTTCTCTTGAAACCAAACACTCAAGATCACAACGCCAATACTTAAGGTATATCTTTATCTTTATGGCATCCACAACTGAATCCAACAATAGGACTACAAGAAATACCTAGGTAGTATTCCAACATATAAACTCAATGAAAATATTAGTATGTAAGAATTTTCATTAATTACCAAAAACACACTTAGGAGAATGTACCCTTACACCTATAAATCACCCGCTCGCGCGAGCGAGCACGCATCGCATCTGCGTGCCTCCTTGCTAGGACGGCCCAGGTAAGGGCTTCCTTAGATACATTTTTTTCTATTATTTTTGAATACAATTTTAGACTTGAAAAATATAAAAAAATTAAATTTATATTTAAGTTTTTTCAGATTCGAAATTTGCTGAGATTTAAAATTTTCTTAGATTTGATATTTTCGCAAATTCAAAATTTGCTCAGATTCCAAATTTACTCATATTTAAAATTTGCTCAACTTTGAAATTTGCTCGAATTTAAAATTTTCTTAACTTAAAATTTGCTTGAATTTTAAATTCGTTAAAAAACAAAAGAAAGAAGCAGAAAAAAGAAAAGGCAGAAAAAAGAAAAAGCAGAAAACTGGAAAACTGAAGAAAACCGAAGGAAACTTACAAAAACCGAGAAACAAACAAAACCCGAAGAAAACCTAACCGGAAATTTGTAATGGGCCGGCCCAGAGCGCACGCGCACGTGGACAGAGCGTGGTAACGCACGCTAGGGCGATGTAGTGTGGAGAGAGGAGGCCCACAACCTGACGGCCAATCCTATATACCGACTAGGTCGGTGCTTAAGAGGCACCGCACACCCTAGTTGGATATTAGGCCTGACCCATTTACGTTTTTCCCTTTTTTTTTCGTTTTTTTGTTTCTAATTTTTTTTATGTTTTATTATTTTTATTTTTCTTTTGTTCAAATTGGAAGTTCAAATTTGAAAATAATTAAAAATAAAAAAGAGTTTAAATTTGAAAAAATTCAAATTTGGACAATGTTCAGATTTAAAAAATGTTCAAATTTAAAAATTATTCGTACTAAAGAAATGTTTATGTTTGAAAATTGTTCAAATTCTAACATTCTTAAATTTTTTAAAAAATACAAAATTTGAAAAAAAAAGTGTAATCTCAAAAAATATCCAAGTTCAAAAAATGTTCAAATTTTGAAAATATTTAGATTTTTAGAAAAACTAATATTTAAGATTCCGAATTTTAAAAAATCAGATTTAAAAAGAATTAGCTTTTGACAACGTAAAGGGAAAATATATAAAAATGAAAAAAACAAAAATAAAATAAAATCGAAGATGGGGGAATGGTGGGCTGGCCAGGTCGGCATCCTAGAATTGCTCGTCTAGGTAGGCTTCCCAGCAAACACTCAGCCGGCCCATCAACCCCTCTCCACCCCACTCTGATTCCCTGAAGACGAATCGAAAGAGACAGACGTGGGTTCAGGAGAAGGTCAGGGAGAACAATGGGGCCTTTCCAAGGCGACGCTGCGGGCTTGACGTCGCTCCGGCTCCGGCGGCTCCTCTGGTTCCTCAGGCGCCGGAACCTCTTCGACACAGCCGTCGCGTACGTCTCTCTCCGTGCACCTATCTACGTCCCTAATCTCTTGCTTGCCACCGGCCGCAACGAACGGCGCGTTCTTGATTGGTGGCAGAATTTCTCGTGTATTGCAGCCTGGAGCAGGAGACGGGCGTGTCCTTCCTGCCGTCGCACCTGCGGCTGCTGATGCTCGAGAGCAAGTGGGCGGAAGCCGAGGCGTACGTGTCGGGCCCCATCGACCTCGCCGGCTGCAGCTGGATGGCAAGCCGCATCATCGGCCGCATCCGCGTCTTCGAAGTCATGTCCAGGTTCGCTGCCGGCGAGGCCAGCACCATCTCTGACGACCTGTTCCGACGCGCCGACGCGCACCTCCTCGCCCACCCCGACCTGCACGGCGCCAGCCGCGTCCTCCACTCCATGCGCTCCGACCCGTACCAGTGCGTCTCGCAATCCCTCATCCACCACCTAGTTTTCACTGTCGCCGTAGGGGCGAAGCCAGAACAAAATACCAATTGGGTCACACTTCTAAGCATAATTACAGATTGGGGACAGTAGTTTGCTAGTTTATAGGGGACTTGCAAAATCCATTGGTGTCATCATTTGACACCAATGCTTACATGCTAGACATGCCAAGAGTTCTGCTCATCGAGCCGTGTTTGTGTTTGATTGCAGCCGCAGGGCGTCAGTGCATTACAGGCGCTTCCATCTCGGGGCGGTGGAGGCCATCATGGGGTGGGTTGCCAAGTGCCCGGAACTCAAATCCAAGATGCGATCGCCGCCTCGGTGCTCCTTGGATCGTACCTACTTCGTCTCTCTTGGTCCTAGGTACTACATCCGCACCATGCATCTGCTTAATTTTCAAGTCCTCATCCAGTTCCTTCTCAATTTCATCTTCTGATCGTACCACTGGCCTAAAAAAACGGTTTCTAAATTCCTCTTTCAGTAGTAATAATCCGGGCAACACTGACATTCCTGAAATTTACCTATATCTGTTTTCAATTTGAATAGTTAATGACCAAAATCATCACTTGAATTTATCTGAAAGCCTGAAATCCAACCAAAATATGGTAAAAATTTGGATTTTCTATTTGAATCTGCTAAAAAATTCATGTGTTACTCACATATTTTGATCGAAATGCAAACAAATTGGTTCCATCGAAATTTCTAAAAGAAAAATGTCTGAATTCACTTTTTTGAGGAACAATATGTCTGACTTCATTGATGTCAGAACCCTCTGCTAATTACTATAGCTTGTTACAGATTCTGGGATTGCAGGAGAAGGGGTAAGAAGAGCAAAGCTGGTCGCCGAATCCCACCACACACCCTTGCCCGTTGCTTTATGCGAAAGAGGTATTAGAAATATCTTGGATTTATTTTCCTGTGTATTTTTTTTCATTTATAACATGATGGTCAGGTTTGTTGGTTACAGAAATTGTATGCATATAGGTAAGGCCATATTGTAATTCTAGAATAAACCAAGTCCTTCTTGTGTTTTCTTTTCTTTTCTGCAATGTCTTTCAGCTATTTCTGCTGCTGGTATATTAAGTCTTAGTTATTCACGCTAATACAATCTAAAATTTGAAATGATATTTGCCGCCTGAGATGAAACTTTCCAGATCTTTTTTCTACATTAGAAACTTCTCTTCCTTTCTACTTCTAAGGGAAAGTACATTGGTTTGGACAGGTGGTGTATGCAATACTGTGTCATGTCAGATATGGACAATAATATAAAAACATATAGAACAGCTGTCTGTAAGATGTCTATTTTCAGCCATATAACATATATATATACGACTTATATTCCTTTATACTCCTAGCACAACTCAGATATTTAGTTGATCATTGCCAATTATGTCTGGGCCAGTCATTTGTGATGCTTTCAGTTTCAAACGGCAGGGACATACCTGATATATTAGAGGCTTGGCTTGTGGAGAAGTAGTGAAATCAGTTTCTTGCTGCATTTTGGTTTAGGAGATGTCATCAGGTTCTGGCCGCCTCACAAGGATAGTGAAATTAACCATGCTTGTAACGCTTACTGGAAAAAATGCCCCCCTTTTTCTTGCAGAAATGGTGGTTTATTTTTGAAGAGTTCAGATGAGGCTATCATGTCCAAGAGCATTGCAGCGTCAAGCTCAGAAGCCTGAAACGTCATCTTGTCTTAGTTGTCTTAGCCTTGTCTTAAATTTGTTATCCTTGCTTTCTTTGGCGTGGAATTATCCTTGCTTGTTGTCTGGTATTTATGTGTTGCAATTCCTTATTAGAAGAGACACAATGTCTATTTGTGTTGGGATACTAGCAGTTCGTAAGACTCTGTCTTATTTAATCGTAGAGGAAAAATTGTGATGGCCAGGACTTTGAGAATTGAGATCACTAAGAATATCGTACTCCCTCTAATTCATATTACTTGCCACTAGTATAGATATACCTAGAACTAACATATGTCTAGATATATCTTTCTTAGTGGCAACTAATATGGATCGGAACAAGTACATTAATTCAGGGGCAACAGAAGATTTAATCCTCAATGGTTGGAACTACAGAGAGACAAGAAATTTCTCTTCAAATTGGCACAGTTTTTTTTTTTAAACAGGGGCAAAAGCTTTGCCACAATATAGGAGAGAATTGCCTATTTAATTTACATAAAACTGGGTAAAACTGATACGAACATCTGGACCAAAGCGAACTACTCACAAAGCAAGAAACTGCTACTTTTGACCTTGATTTCCATCCTCATTGGGAGGCAAACAATCGCTCTTTCACATCCATGAATAGAAACATCCAAGTATTTGAGCAAGCTGAAAAACTCTTTTGCAAAGAGAGTATTGGGATTTGCTCACAATCACGATAAATTTGTGCACTACCTCACCTGAACCTAAGGCCTTTCATAATGGGAGTTTCTTAGCGTGGCATCCTAGGTGGTTTGATTATGTGGGACTATATTAAATGAGAAAAGAGATTGGTGTTGTATCTTACCTAAGATACAACTCTTACACAACTCTTACACAGAGTCATAGGCAAAATCCACTGATAGATCAATCCCATGCAAACATGTACACTAAATCATTGAATGTAACTCTTAAGATACGATGCACCGGATAGTTTTTCTTAACATATATCAGTACCTAAGATAACGAGCTAAGATACAATGCATTGTGAAGGGCCTAAGCGCTGGCATCTTGCATTCACTACTCTGTTTCACTGCTGCCAAATGCATGAAAAGGGAGCTGATTTCAGTTAGGTGTCAAGGTGGGATCTCGGTAGGATCTCACTTTTAGTGTATTTTGTATTTTTTAATTCAAATTTTTTATGTTAAAATTTACACTAAAAAAAGCAAAATGTACTACAAGGGGGACTTAGGTAGGATCCCAGCTGACACCCTAACTTCAGTGGATTGGAGAGGGAGATCAGAAAAAGTGTCAAATCCAATAGGAACAAATAAAGTTGGATTTCTCGCACAAAGGCATCCTGTGACATCTGTCTTCCTACAGCCCGCCATTTCAGCTACAACGTGAAGGCATTGATTTATGTTCAATAGCATACTTGCCATCTGCAACATCCAGTATATCCATCTCCTGCTATATCTTTCATTCCTCATATTCTTCCTTCACCATCAATAACATCTTCACCATCGAGAGTAACGATCATGTAGATATAATTACCACTCTGGGAACCGCATCCGTAGTACTCTACCAGTAATCTTCCATGCTTACAGCATGATGAAAATCCCGATGGACGCGTTGGGCACCCTTGGTCCCTGTCGCCAATGCAACAGCTCTCAACCCTGCAAGATATTCACAACTACACACACTTGCGCACGTAACCGCCGACCACGAAGCGGTAAGTTGCAACCGTCTAATTCCTAATGGAACAGCAGATCACACAAGACTTTTCAGGGTATACACCAAATCAAAGCAATATGGTGTAAGAATTCGATAGAGTTGCAAAGCAATCAACTATGAACTAGGGTTTATCTTAAACGTGGTCTAAACCTAATTTGGGGGCGTCCTGGGTACTTATATAGGGGTTCAGGACGACCTCAGCTCGAAAAATTACAAGAATAACCGACCCAGATTGGGATCTGGTCGAGACAGACTCGGACACGACCGGTCTAGGGGCCGGTCGACCGGGCCTGGGACCGGGTCAGGCCGGTTGAAACCGGGCCTGGCGCCGGGTGGTGACCGGGCTACGGTGCCGGGCTTACTGGATATTGATACGTCTCCAACGTACCTACAATTTCTGATGTTCCATGCTTGTTTTATGACAATACTTACATGTTTTGCTCGCACTTTATAATGTTTTTATGCGTTTTCCGGAACTAACCTATTAACAAGATGCCGAAGTGTCGGTCTCGTTTTCTCGTTGTTTTTGGTTCCGAAAGGCTGTTCGGGCAATATTCTCGGAATCGGACGAAATCAACGCCCAGAACCTTATTTTTCCCGGAAGCTTCCAGAAAGCCAGAGTGGGACCAGAGGGGTGCCCTGGGGGCCCCACACGTGGTGGCGGTGCAGCCCAAGGGGGGGGCGCCCCCCTAGTGTGAGGAGCCCCCGTGGCCCCTCCGGCTCCGACTCTTCGCCTATATAAGTCCTTTCGACCTAAAAACGCGATACCAATTGATGAAACTCCAAAAAGACTCCAGGGGCGCCGCCACCATCGCGAAACTCCGTTTCGGGGGACAGAAGTCTCTGTTCCGGCACCCTGCCGGGACGGGGAAGTGCCCCCGGAAGCCATCTCCATCAACGCCATCGCCTCCATCATGCTCCGTGAGTAGTTCCCCCATGGACTACGGGTTCTAGGTGTAGCTAGTTGGTACTCTCTCCCCCATGTATTTCAATACAATGATCTCATGAGCTGCCTTACATGATTGAGATTCATCTGATGTAATCGGTGTTGTGTTTGTTGGGATCCGATGGATTGTTACATTATGATTAGTCTATCTATAAAGTTTGTGAAGTTATTGTTGCTGCAATCTTGTTGTGTTTAATGCTTGTCACTAGGGCCCGAGTGGCATGATCTTAGATTTAAGCTCTATACTTATTGCTTAGATTGTATCTACAAGTTGTTTGCACGTGTCTATGTCCGGAACCCGAGGCCCCAGAGTGACAGCAACTGGGATAACTGGAGGGGAAGGCGTAGGTATGAGGATCACATGTTTTCACCAAGTGTTAATGCTTTGCTCCGGTGCTCTATTAAAAGGAGTACCTTAATTTCCAGTAGATTCCCTAGAGGCCCGGCTGCCACCGGCTGGTAGGACAAAAGATGTTGTACAAGTTTCTCATTGCGAGCACGTATGACTATATATGGAAAACATGCCTACATGATTAATAATCTTGATGTTCTCTTCTTAATGCTATTTCAATCCTATCAATTGCCCGACTGTAATTTGTTCACCCAACACTTGTTATTGGAGAGTTACCACTAGTGTAGATAGCTGGGAACCCCGGTCCATCTTTCATCATCATATACTCGTTCTATATGTCGTTGGAAGTAGTATCAACTATTTTCTCGTGCCATTGCCTCTGTGTTACTATTACTCGCTCGCGTATTATCGTTACTATTGCTCTCATATTATTGCTACTTTCACATCACCCCTGTTACTAGTGCTTTTCCAGGTGCAGCTGAATTGACAACTCAGTTGTTAAGGCTTATAAGTATTCTTTACCTCCCCTTGTGTCGAATCAATAAATTTGGGTTTTACTTCCCTCGAAGACTGTTGCGATCCCCTATACTTGTGGGTTATCAAGACTATTTTCTGGCGCCGTTGCCGGGAGGCATAGCTCTACTCATAAGTTCACCTGGGGAGTACACTCTACCTCTCTCTCTGTTTTATTTTATTTTGTTTTGCTTAGTTTATTTCTGTCTAGTATTATTTTGCTTAGTTTACTTTTGCCTAGTTTGTTTTTGTCTTGTTTTATTTTCCTCATATACCCAAAAATCCATAAAAATTTGAAAAACCTAAAAATTAAAAACTGTTTCTATGGGAGAACCTACAACCTATTTGGAGCTTATAGAATTATATAATAATTATAGAAAATCAAGAGTGGGTGAAGTTATGAGAGCTTTGATAGAAAAGCTGAATACAATTGCTAAAATCTTGCTTAAACGCCATGATATAAACTGTTGCTCTAAACAGGATACTAAACATCTTAAATTTCAATGTGGCTTTAGTGAGAAATTTTTAATTAAGAACTATAATTGGAATAGCTATATTCATTTTGGGTTCGAAGAGGTAGAACAATTTGTCATATTTATGGGAGCCTCTGAGATAGAATCCTTCATGTCTACAAATTATGAAACTTGTGCTGTTTGTAAGGACCTTAAAGATTATGTCTCTTCTATCCTTAATTTTTTCATAGAAAGCTACAGTGATAATCCTTATATCATTGATTATAAAGAGAGACTCATTAATGCACAAGAATGCACTCACAATTTTCATGAACCAGTGGAAGAAGAAATTGATGAACCTGAAAGCTCATTGGATGAAAAAGAGGAGGAAATTGATGGACCTGAAAGCTCATTGGATGAAAAAGAAGAGGAGAGTGATGAACAAAAGGAGGAAGAATGGATTAGCTACCCATGCCAACCTTCTAATGAGAGTAACTCTTTATCTCTTACACTATTTGATTGTCCTCCATGCTTACCAAAGGCGGATGAATGTTATGTTCCTGTTGATTCTCTCGAAATATTCCTAAGAGTAAAACTTGTGAGAATAATTATGCTACTGTTATTCATGATAATCCATACTACTTTGATAAATCTTATGATAATGTTTTGTTTGTGCCTGATGTCGAAATGCATGGTACTAAAGAATTTTGCTTGGCAAATGTTTATGATAAATCTCTAGATGATGGTCCTATGTTACTTGATAATATTAATTGTACTACTAATGAAAATGGGATTGGAGAGTTCTTGACTTTATCTATGAGTCCCATATCTTTTGAGATTGATCAATCATGTTGTTATATTGTTGATAAAAGTGGGTTTGAAAGTTTTAATCCTATTATTTCTGAGCTTGATAAAAATTATGTGTTTATGGATCATGAAAAACATGCATTATGTGATAGTTATATTGTTGAGTTTGTTCATGAAGCTACTGAAAATTATTATGAGAGAGGAAAATATGGTTGTAGAAATTTGCATGTTACTAAAACACCTCTCTATATGCTGAAAATTTTGAAGTTACTCTTGTTTTATCTTCTTATGCTTGTCACTTTGTTCTTCATGAATTTATTTGTGTACAAGATCCCTATGCATAGGAAGTGTGTTAGACTTAAATGTGTTTATAATTTGCTTCTTGATGCTCTCTTTTGCTTCAACTCTTATTTCTTGCGAGTGCATCATTAAAACTGCTGAGCCCATCTTAATGGCTATAAAGAAAGCACTTCTTGGGAGATAACCCATTGATGTCTACGGGTGCTTCTATTCTTGTAGACAGTGTTGGGCCTCCAAGAGCAGAGGTTTGTAGAACAGCAGCAAGTTTCCCTTAAGTGGATCACCCAAGGTTTATCGAACTCAGGGAGGAAGAGGTCAAAGATATCCCTCTCATGCAACCCTGCAACCACAAAGCAAGAAGTCTCTTGTGTCCCCAACACACCTAATAGGTGCACTAGTTCGGCGAAGAGATAGTGAAATACACGTGGTATGAATATATATAAGCAGTAGCAACGGCACAAGAAAAGTGCTTTGCCCAGGACAGTAAACAAGCAGTAGTAACGCAGCAGTAGTAACGCAGTAAAACAGTAAACAAGCAGCGATAGCAGTATTTAGGAACAAGGCCTAGGGATTAGACTTTCACTAGTGGACACTCTCAACTTTGATCACATAACAGAATAGATAAATGCATACTCTACACTCTCTTGTTGGATGATGAACACCACTAATTGCGTAGGATTACACGAACCCTCAATGCCGGAGTTAACAAGCTCCACAATATTCAATGTTCATATTTAAATAACCTTAGAGTGCATGACAGATCAACACAACTAAACCAAGTACTAACACAGCATGCACACTGTCACCTTCACACCATGTAGGAGGAATAGATCACATCAATACCATCATAGCAATAGTTAACTTCATAATCTACAAGAGATCATAATCATAGCCTACGCCAAGTACTAACACGAGATGCACACACTTGTCACCATTACACCGTGCGGGAGGAATAAAACTACTTTAATAACATCACTAGAGTAGCACATAGATAAATTGTGATACAAAACACATTGCAATCATAAAGGGATATAAATAAGCACTTCACTACGCCATTCATAACGGTGAATAAGTATTCGTGAAATATAGCCTAAGAGACCCACACGGTGCACACACTCGTCACCTTTACACACGTGGGACAAGGAGTCTCCGGAGATCACATAAGTAAAACCCACTTGACTAGCATAATGTCATCTAGATTACAAGCATCATCATATGAATCTCAATCATGTAAGGCAGCTCATGAGATTATTGTATTGAAGTACATAGGAGAGAGATGAACCACATAGCTACCGGTACGGCCCCGAGCCTCGATGGAGAACTACTCCCTCCTCATGGGAGACAACAGGCGTTGATGAAGATGGCGGTGGTGTCGATGGAGAAGCCTTCCGGGGCACTTCCCCGTCCCGGCGGCGTGCCGGAACAGAGACTCCTGTCCCCCAGATCTTGGCTTCGCGATGGCGGCGGCTCTGGAAGGTTTCTCGTACCGTGGCTTTTCCGTCTCGTGTTTTAGGTCAGGGGCCTTTATATAGGCGAAGAGGCGGAGTCGGGGAGGCGACGAGGCGGTGACACACTAGGGGGGCGCGGGCCACCCCCAGGCCGCGCCGGCCTACCATCTGGTGGGCCTGTGGCCCCCCTCTGGCGACTCTCGGGTGTTCTGGATGCTTCCGGAGATTCTAAGATGCTGGGCGTTGATTTCATCCGATTCCGAGAATATTTCCTTACTAGGATTTCTGGAACCAAAAACAGCAGAAAACAGGAACTGGCCCTTCGGCATCTCGTCAATAGGTTAGTTCCGGAAAACGCATAATAATGACATAATGTATGCATAAAACATGTAGATATCATCAATAATGTGGCATGGAACATAAGAAATTATCGATACGTCGGAGACGTATCGGCATCCCCAAGCTTAGTTCCTGCTCGTCCCGAGCAGGTAAACGATAACAAAGATAATTTCTGAAGTGACATGCCATCATAACCTTGATCATACTATTGTAAACATATGTAATGAATGCAGCGATCAAAACAATGGTAATGACACGAGTAAACAACTGAATCATAAAGCAAAGACTTTTCATGAATAGCACTTAAAGACAAGCATCAATAAGTCTTGCATAAGAGTTAACTCATAAAGCAATAAATCAAAGTAAAGGTATTGAAGCAACACAAAGGAAGATTAAGTTTTAGCGGTTGCTTTCAACTTATAACATGTATATCTCATGGATAGTTGTCAACATAGAGTAATATAACAAGTGCAATATGCAAGTATGTAGGAATCAATGCACAGTTCACACAAGTGTTTGCTTCTTGAGGTGGAGAGAAATAGGTGAACTCGACTCAACAGAAAGTAAAAGAAAGGTCCTTCAAAGAGGAAAGCATCGATTGCTATATTTGTGCTAGAGCTTTGGTTTTGAAAACATAAAGAGAGCATAAAAGTAAAGTTTTGAGAGGTGTTTGTTGTTGTCAACGAATGGTAGTGGGCACTCTAACTACCTTATCAACCGGACTTTCAAGAGCGGCTCCCATGAAGGACGTTATCTCTACCGAGCAAGGTAGATCATCCCTCTTCTCTTTTGTTTACACATGTACTTTAGTTTCATTATTTATGGATGACACTCCTCCCAACCTTTTGCTTACACAAGCCATGGCTAACCGAATCCTCGGGTGCCTTCCAACAATCACATACCATGAAGGAGTGTCTATTTGCAAAATTAAGTTGCTTATCGATGAATCGAAGCAAAACATGTGAAGAGAATTATTAATGCAAGTTAATTAATCGGGCTGGGAACCCCATTGCCAGCTCTCTTTGCAAAATTATTGGATAAGCGGATGTGCCACTAGTCCATTGTGAAAGTCTCGTCAAAAGTAAATGACAAGATCGAAAGATAAAACACCACATACTTCCTCATGAGCTATAAAACATTGACACAAATAAGAGGTGATAAGTTTTGAATTATTTAAAGGTAGCACTCAAGCAATTTACTTTGGAATGGCGGAGAAATACCATGTAGTAGGTAGGTATGGTGGACACAAATTGCATTGTGGTTGGCTCAAGGATTTTGGATGCATGAGAAGTATTCCCTCTCGATACAAGGTTTAGGCTAGCAAGGTTTATTTGAAACAAACACAAGGATGAACCGGTGCAGCAAAACTCACATAAAAGACATATTGTAAACATTATAAGACTCTACACCGTCTTCCTTGTTGTTCAAACTCTTTACTAGAAATTATCTAGACCTTAGAGAGACCAATTATGCAAACCAAATTTTAGCAAGCTCTATGTATTTCTTCATTAATAGGTGCAAAGTATATGATGCAAGAGCTTAAACATGAGCACAACAATTGCCAAGTATCACATTATTCAAGACATTTTACCAATTACTACATGTAGCATTTTCCGTTTCCAACCATATAACAATTAACGAAGCAGTTTCAACCTTCGCCGTGAACATTAAAAGCTAAGAACACATGTGTTCATATGAACCAGCGGAGCGTGTCTCTCTCCCACACAAGCATGTATTTATTCAGAGAATGAAAATAACAAAACAAAAATAAAGCACACAGATGCTCCAAGTAAAGTACATAAGATGTGGCCGAATAAAAATATAGTTTCAAGAGAAGGAACCTGATAATTTGTCGATGAAGAAGGGGATGCCTTGGGCATCCCCAAGCTTAGATGCTTGAGTCTTCTTGAAATATGCAGGGATGAACCACCGGGGCATCCCCAAGCTTAGACTCTTCACTCTTCTTGATCATAGTATATCATCCTCCTCTCTTGACCCTTGAAAACTTCCTCCACACCAAACTCGAAACAACTCATTAGAGGGTTAGTGTACAATAAAAATTAACATGTTCGAGAGGTGACACAATCATTCTTAACACTTCCGGACATTGCATAAAGCTACTGGACATTAATGGATCAAAGAAATTCATCCAATTTAGCAAAAGAGGCAATGCGAGAATAAAAGGCGAGAATCTGTCAAAACAGAACGATCCGTAAAGATGGATCTTATTGAGGCACCGGACTTGCTCAAATGAAAATTCCCAAATTGAATGAAAGTTGCGTGCATATCCGAGGATCACGCACGTAAATTGGCATATTTTTCCGAGCTACCTACGAGAGGCAGGTCGAAATTCGTGACAGCAAAGAAATCTGTAGCAATCGCAGTAATCCAAATCTAGTATTCACTTTACTATCAAAGACTTTACTTGGCACAACAAAACACAAAACTAAGATAAGGAGAGGCTGCTACAGTAGTAACAACTTCCAAGACACAAATATAAAATAGAGGTACTGTAGCAAAATAAACACATGGGTTATCTCCCAAGAAGTGCTTTCTTTATAGCCATTAAGATGGGCTCAGCAGTTTTAACGATGCACTCGCAAGAGATAGTATTTGAAGAAAAAGAGAGCATCAAGAGGCAAATCCAAAACATATTTAAGTCTAACATGCTTCCTATGCATAGGAATCTTGTAGATAAACAAATTCATGAAGCATAATGCAACAAGCATAGAAAGATAAAACAAGTGCAGCTTCAAGATTTTCAGCAAAAAGAGAGGTGTTTTAGTAACATGAAAATTTCTACAACCATATTTTCCTCTCTCATAGTAACTTTCAGTAGCATCATGAGCAAACTCAATAATATAACTATCACATAAAGCATTCTTATCATGAGTCTCATGCATAAAATTATTACTCTCCACATAAGCATAATCAATTTTATTAGTTGTAGTGGGAGCAAATTCAACAAAGTAGCTATCATTATTATTCTCATCAAGTGTAGGAGGCATAGTATAATCACAATAAGATTTACTCTCCATAGTAGGTGGCACCAAAAGACCACTATCATTATAATCATCATAAATAGGAGGCAAAGTATCATCAAAGAAAATTTTCTCCTCAATGCTTGGGGAACTAAAAAGATCATGAAAACCAGCTTCCCCAAGCTTAGAACTTTCTATATCATTATCAACAATGGTGTTCAAAGCGTTCATACTAATATGTTCCATAGGTTTTTTAATTTTCGCATCAAACCATCCATGTTTTAAATCAGGAAATAGAATAAGAAGCTCATTGTTGTCCATTATGCTGATACGTCTCCGACGTATCGATAATTTCTTATGTTCTATGCCATATTATTGATGATACCTACATGTTTTATGCACACTTTATGTCATATTCGTGCATTTTCTGGAACTAGCCTATTAACAAGATGCCGAAGTGCCAGTTCCTGTTTTCTGCTGTTTTTGGTTTCAGAAATCCTAGTAACGAAATATCCTCGGAATTGGACGAAACGAAGACCCAGGGGCCTATTTTTCCACGGAGCTTCCAGAAGACCGAAGAACATACGAAGTGGGGCCACGAGGTGGCGACACCACATGGCGGCGCGACCAAGAAGGGGCCCGCGCCGCCCTATGGTGTGGGCCCCTCGTCAGGCCCCCGACTCCGCCCTTCCGCCTACTTAAAGCCTCCGTCGCGAAACCCCCGATGCGAAAAACCACGATACGGAAAACCTTATCGAGACGCCGCCGCCGCCGATCCCATCTCGGGGGATTCTGGAGATCTCCTCCGGCACCCTGCCGGAGAGGGGATTCATCTCCCGGAGGACTCTACACCGCCATGGTCGCCTCCGGAGTGATGAGTGAGTAGTTCACCCCTGGACTATGGGTCCATAGCAGTAGCTAGATGGTTGTCTTCTCCTCATTGTGCTTCATTGTTGGATCTTGTGAGCTGCCTAACATGATCAAGATCATCTATCCGTAATACTCTATGTTGTGTTTGTCGGGATCCGATGGATAGAGAATACCATGTCATGTTAATTATCAAGTTATTACATATGTGTTGTTTATGATCTTGCATGCTCTCCGTTACTAGTAGAGGCTCGGCCAAGTTTTTACTTTTAACTCCAAGAGGGAGTATTTATGCTCGATAGTGGGTTCATGCCTGCATTGACACCTGGGACGAGTGACAGAAAGTTCTAAGGTTGTGTTGTGCTTGTTGCCACTAGGGATAAAACATTGGCGCTATGTCCGAGGATGTAGTTGTTGATTACATTACGCACCATACTTAATGCAATTGTCCGTTGTTAGCAACTTAATACTGGAAGGGGTTCGGATGATAACCTGAAGGTGGACTTTTTAGGCATAGATGCGGTTGGATGGCGGTCTATGTACTTTGTCGTAATGCCCAATTAAATCTCACTATACTTATCATGTCATGTATGTGCATTGTTATGCCCTCTCTATTTGTCAATTGCCCGACTGTAATTTGTTCACCCAACATGCTTTTATCTTATGGGAGAGACACCTCTAGTGAACTGTGGACCCCGGTCCATTCTTTTAATACTTGAAATACAAATCTGCTGCAATACTTGTTTTACTCGTTTTCTCTGCAAACAATCATCTTCCACACAATACGGTTAATCCTTTGTTACAGCAAGCCGGTGAGATTGACAACCTCACCGTTTCGTTGGGGCAAAGTACTTTGGTTGTGTTGTGCGGGTTCCACGTTGGCGCCGGAATCTCCGGTGTTGCGCCGCACTACATCCCGCCGCCATCAACCTTCAACGTGCTTCTTGACTCCTACTGGTTCGATTAAACCTTGGTTTCTTATCGAGGGAAACTTGCCGCTGTGCGCATCACACCTTCCTCTTGGGGTTCCCAACGGACGTGTCAACTACACGCATCAAGCAAATTTACGGCGCCGTTGCCGGGGAGATCAAGACACGCTGCAAGGGGAGTCTCCACTTCCCAATCTCTTTACTTTGTTTTTGTCTTGCTTTATTTTATTTACTACTTTGTTTGCTGCATTATATCAAAACACAAAAAAATTAGTTACTTGCATTTACTTTACTTATTTCATCATGTTTCCTTTTAATTTTACCACAAAAAACATACCGGTAGGACGCGGGTCTATCATTGGGAGAAACAATATAGAAGAATTTTTCACCCATGTTAGTACCGTTGAAGATTTTGAAGATAGACACTTGGTAGAACTTGTTCCTACTTATGAAATTGCTGCTGCTTTAGTTCGCCTGTTGGAAACTAAATTTGTTAATCTCAATCCTATAATCCAACACATGTTTCTTACACTTGGTGATATGGAAGAGGGGGAAAAGAAAGATTTTGTTTTAGAAACCCTTCTTAGAGAATTTGGTGGTCTAACAAGAGAGGCTAGAAAGGTATTTGCTAAATTTAATATGCTTGGTTCTCATACTAATTTTGTTGGTCTCCTTGAAAAAATGGACATGGAAAGAATAAGGTACACTAATAATATTAATGATGGTGGGGAGATCAAAGCACCAATACCATGTAAACTCCTAGCTATGAATGATGCACTAGAACATAACTATGCTTGGCTTGTTCCTGAAAATTTGTCCGATGAGAGTAGCAAGCCCAAGACTAATGAGAAGGGAGACGCTGAAACTTATGTATCCAATATACTATGCATGGTTGAGAAAACTCCAAACCCCGCTGTAGGTGCACCACCCTTCGATAATACTTGATATACACTTTCGCGCCTAGCCGAAAGGCGTTAAAGAAAAGCGCTTGTGGGAGACAACCCATGTTTTTACTACAGTATTTTTGTTTTATATTTGTGTCTTGGAAGTTGTTTACTACTGTAGCAACCTCTCCTTATCTTAGTTTTATGTTTTGTTGTGCCAAGTAAAATCTTTGATAGAAAAGTAAGTACTAGATTTGGATTACTGCGCAGTTCCAGATTTCTTTGCTGTCACGACTCTGGGTCTATCTCCCTGTAGGTAGCTCAGAAAATTAAGACAATTTACGAGCATGATCCTCAGATATGTACGCAACTTTCATTCAATTTGAGCATTTTCGTTTGAGCAAGTCTGGTGGCCTAATAAAATCCATCTTTATGGACTGTTCTGTTTTGACAGATTCTGTCTTTTATTTCGCATTGCCTCTTTTGCTATGTTGGATGAATTTCTTTGATCCATTAATGTCCAGTAGCTTTATGCAATGTCCAGAAGTGTTAAGAATGATTGTGTCACCTCTGAACATGTGAATTTTTATTATGCACTAACCCTCTAATGAGTTGTTTCGAGTTTGGTGTGGAGGAAGTTTTCAAGGATCAAGAGAGGAGTATGATGCAATATGATCAAGGAGAGTGAAAGCTCTAAGCTTGGGGATGCCCCGGTGGTTCACCCCTGCATATATTAAGAATACTCAAGCGTCTAAGCTTGGGGATGCCCAAGGCATCCCCTTCTTCATCGACAACATTATCAGGTTCCTCCCCTGAAACTATATTTTTATTCCGTCACATCTTATGTACTTTGCTTGGAGCGTCGGTTTGTTTTTGTTTTTTTTGTTTTGTTTGAATAAAATGGATCCTAGCATTCACTTTATGGGAGAGAGACACGCTCCGCTGTAGCATATGGACAAATATGTCCTTAGGCTCTACTCATAGTATTCATGGCGAAGTTTCTTCTTCGTTAAATTGTTATATGGTTGGAATTGGAAAATGCTACATGTAGTAATTCTAAAATGTCTTGGATAATTTGACACTTGGCAATTGTTGTGCTCATGTTTAAGCTCTTGCATCATATACTTTGCACCCATTAATGAAGAAATACTTAGAGCTTGCTAATTTGGTTTGCATATTTGGTTTCTCTAGAGTCTAGATAACATCTAGTATTGAGTTTTGAACAACAAGGAAGACGGTATGGAGTCTTATAATGTTTACAATATGTCTTTTATGTGAGTTTTGCTGTACCGTTCATCCTTGTGTTTGTTTCAAATAACCTTGCTAGCCTAAACCTTGTATCGAGAGGGAATACTTCTCATGCATCCAAAATACTTGAGCCAACCACTATGCCATTTGTGTCCACCATACCTACCTACTACATGGTATTTATCCGCCATTCCAAAGTAAATTGCTTGAGTGCTACCTTTAAAATTCCATCATTCACCTTTGCAATATATAGCTCATGGGACAAATAGCTTAAAAACTATTGTGGTATTGAATATGTACTTATGCACTTTATCTCTTATTAAGTTGCTTGTTGTGCGATAACCATGCTTCCGGGGACGCCATCAACTATTCTTTGTTGAATATCATGTGAGTTGCTATGCATGTCCGTCTTGTCCGAAGCAAGAGAGATCTACCACCTTCATGGTTGGAGCATGCATATTGTTAGAGAAGAACTTTGGGCCGCTAACTAAAGCCATGATTCATGGTGGAAGTTTCAGTTTGGACATATATCCTCAATCTCATAAGAGAATAATAATTGTTGCCACATGCTTATGCATTAAAGAGGAGTCCATTATCTGTTGTCCATGTTGTCCCGGTATGGATGTCTAAGTTGAGAATAATCAAAAGCGAGAAATCCAAAATGCGAGCTTTCTCCTTAGACCTTTGTACGAGGCGGCATGGAGGTACCCCATTGTGACACTTGGTCAAAACATGTGCATTGCAAAGATCCGGTAGTCCAAGTTAATTAGGACAAGGTGCGGGCACTATTAGTATACTATGCATGAGACTTGCAACTTGTAAGATATAATGTACATAACTCATATGCTTTATTACTACCGTTGACAAAATTGTTTCATGTTTTCAAAATAAAAGCTCTAGCACAAATATAGCAATCGATGCTTTCCTCTTTGAAGGACCATTCTCTTTACTTTTATGTTGAGTCAGTTCACCTATTTCTCTCCACCTCAAGAAGCAAACACTTGTGTGAACTGTGCATTGATTCCTACATACTTGCATATTGTACTTGTTATATTACTCTATGTTGACAATTATCCATGAGATATACATGTTACAAGTTGAAAGCAACCGCTGAAACTTAATCTTCCTTTGTGTTGCTTCAATGCCTTTACATTGATTTATTGCTTTATGAGTTAACTCTTATGCAAGACTTATTAATACTTGTCTTGAAGTACTATTCATGAAAGTCTTTGCTATATGATTCACCTGTTTACTCATGTCATAACCATTGTTTTGATCGCTGCATCCACTACATATGTTTACAAATAGTATGATCAAGGTTATGATGGCATATCACTTCAGAAATTATCTTTGTTATCGTTTTACCTGCTCGGGCCGAGCAGAACTAAGCTTGGGGATGCTTGATACGTCTCCGACGTATCGATAATTTCTTATGTTCTATGCCATATTATTGATGATACCTACATGTTTTATGCACACTTTATGTCATATTCGTGCATTTTCTGGAACTAACCTATTAACAAGATGCCGAAGTGCCAGTTCCTGTTTTCTGCTGTTTTTGGTTTCAGAAATCCTAGTAACGAAATATCCTCGAAATTGGACGAAACGAAGACCCAGGGGCCTATTTTTCCACGGAGCTTCCAGAAGACCGAAGAACATACGAAGTGGGGCCACGAGGTGGCGACACCACATGGCGGCGCGGCCAAGAAGGGGCCCGCGCCGCCCTATGGTGTGGGCCCCTCGTCAGGCCCCCGACTCTGCCCTTCCGCCTACTTAAAGCCTCCGTCGCGAAACCCCTGATGCGAAAAACCACGATACGGAAAACCTTACCGAGATGCCGCCGCCGCCGATCCCATCTCGGGGGATTCGGAGATCTCCTCCGGCACCCTCGCCGGAGAGGGGATTCATCTCTCGGAGGACTCTACACCGCCATGGTCGCCTCCGGAGTGATGAGTGAGTAGTTCACCCCTGGACTATGGGTCCATAGCGTAGCTAGATGGTTGTCTTCTCCTCATTGTGCTTCATTGTTGGATCTTGTGAGCTGCCTAACATGATCAAGATCATCTATCCGTAATACTCTATGTTGTGTTTGTCGGGATCCGATGGATAGAGAATACCATGTCATGTTAATTATCAAGTTATTACATATGTGTTGTTTATGATCTTGCATGCTCTCCGTTACTAGTAGAGGCTCGGCCAAGTTTTTACTTTTAACTCCAAGAGGGAGTATTTATGCTCGATAGTGGGTTCATGCCCGCATTGACACCGGGACGAGTGACGAAAGTTCTAAGGTTGTGTTGTGCTCGTTGCCACTAGGGATAAAACATTGGCGCTATGTCCGAGGATGTAGTTGTTGATTACATTACGCACCATACTTAATGCAATTGTCTCGTTGTTAGCAACTTAATACCGGAAGGGGTTCGGATGATAACCTTGAAGGTGGACTTTTTAGGCATAGATGCGATTGGATGGCGGTCTATGTACTTTGTCGTAATGCCCAATTAAATCTCACTATACTTATCATGTCATGTATGTGCATTGTTATGCCCTCTCTATTTGTCAATTGCCCGACTGTAATTTGTTCACCCAACATGCTTTTATCTTATGGGAGAGACACCTCTAGTGAACTGTGGACCCCGGTCCATTCTTTTAATACTGAAATACAAATCTGCTGCAATACTTGTTTCTATCGTTTTCTCTCGCAAACAATCATCTTCCACACAATACGGTTAATCCTTTGTTACAGCAAGCCGGTGAGATTGATAACCTCACCTGTTTCGTTGGGGCAAAGTACTTTGGTTGTGTTGTGCGGGTTCCACGTTGGCGCCGGAATCTCCGGTGTTGCGCCGCACTACATCCCGCCGCCATCAACCTTCAACGTGCTTCTTGACTCCTACTGGTTCGATTAAACCTTGGTTTCTTACTGAGGGAAACTTGCCGCTGTGCGCATCACACCTTCCTCTTGGGGTTCCCAACGGACGTGTCAACTACACACATCATATGCCAAACTAGTGTAAACAAGAAACAAAAAGATGCAATTGCAGGATCTAAAGGAAATAGCTTCGAGTACTTACAACGGCGAAAATAGCTTAGTAGCCGAGATCCAGAGTGTGAGTACCTTTTACCTTTCCTCCCCGGCAACGGCGCCAGAAAATAGCTTGATGTCTACGGGTGCTTCTATTCTTGTAGACAGTGTTGGGCCTCCAAGAGCAAGAGGTTTGTAGAACAGCGAGCAAGTTTCCCTTAAGTGGATCACCCAAGGTTTATCGAACTCGGGGAGGAAGAGGTCAAAGATATCCCTCTCATGCAACCCTGCAACCACAAAGCAAGAAGTCTCTTGTGTCCCCAACACACCTAATAGGTGCACTAGTTCGGCGAAGAGATAGTGAAATACACGTGGTATGAATATATATAAGCAGTAGCAACGGCACCAGAAAAGTGCTTTGCCCAGGACAGTAAACAAGCAGTAGTAACGTAGCAGTAGTAACGCGAGTAAAACAAGTAAACAAGCAGCGATAGCGATATTTAGGAACAAGGCCTAGGGATTAGACTTTCACTAGTGGACACTCTCAACTTTGATCACATAACAGAATAGATAAATGCATACTCTACACTCTCTTGTTGGATGATGAACACCACTAATTGCGTAGGATTACACGAACCCTCAATGCCGGAGTTAACAAGCTCCACAATATTCAATGTTCATATTTAAATAACCTTAGAGTGCATGACGGATCAACACAACTAAACCAAGTACTAACACCAGCATGCACACTGTCACCTTCACACCATGTAGGAGGAATAGATCACATCAATACCATCATAGCAATAGTTAACTTCATAATCTACAAGAGATCATAATCATAGCCTACGCCAATTAGTAACACGGATGCACACACTGTCACCATTACACCGTGCAGGAGGAATAAAACTACTTTAATAACATCACTAGAGTAGCACATAGATAAATTGTGATACAAAACACATTGCAATCATAAAGGGATATAAATAAGCACTTCACTGCGCCATTCATAACAGTGAATAAGTATTCTGTGAAATATAGCCTAAAAGACACACACGGTGCACACACTGTCACCTTTACACACGTGGGACAAGGAGTCTCCGGAGATCACATAAGTAAAACCCACTTGACTAGCATAATGACATCTAGATTACAAGCATCATCATATGAATCTCAATCATGTAAGGCAGCTCATGAGATTATTGTATTGAAGTACATAGGAGAGAGATGAACCACATAGCTACCGGTACAGCCCCGAGCCTCGATGGAGAACTACTCCCTCCTCATGGGAGACAGCAACGTTGATGAAGATGGCGGTGATGTCGATGGAGAAGCCTTCCGGGGGCACTTCCCCGTCCCGGCGGCGTGCCGGAACAGAGACTCCTGTCCCCCAGATCTTGGCTTCGCGATGGCGGCGGCTCTGGAAGGTTTCTCGTACCGTGGCTTTTCGCGTCTCGTGTTTTAGGTCAGGGACCTTTATATAGGCGAAGAGGCGGAGTCGGGGAGGCGACGAGGCGGTGACACACTAGGGGGGCGCGGGCCACCCCCAGGCCGCGCCGGCCTACCATCTGGTGGGCCTGTGGCCCCCCTCTGGCGACTCTCGGGTGTTCTGGATGCTTCCGGAGATTCTAAGATGTCGGGCGTTGATTTCATCCGATTTCGAGAATATTTCCTTACTAGGATTTCCGGAACCAAAAACAGCAGAAAACAGAAGCCGGCCCTTCGGCATCTCGTCAATAGGTTAGTTCCGAAAAACGCATAATAATGACATAAAGTATGCATAAAACATGTAGATATCATCAATAATGTGGCATGGAACATAAGAAATTATCGATACGTCGGAGACGTATCACCCATGTCTTTATTTTGCTACTGTTTTGTTGTGTTTTGGAAGTTGTTACTACTGTAGCAACCTCTCCTTATATTTATCTTATTGCAATGTTGTGCCAAGTGAAGTCTCTAATAGAAGGGTGATGCTAGATTTGGATTACTGCACAGAAACAGATTTCTCGCTGTCACGAATCTGGGTATGATTCTCTGTAGGCAACTCGGAAAAATCTGCCAATTTACGTGAGTGATCCTCAGATATGTACGCAACTTTCATTAGTTTTGAGTTTGCTGATTTGAGCAACGGAAGTACCTCTTAAAAATTCGTGTTTACTGGCTGTTTTGTTTTGACAGATTCTGTCTCTGTTTTTGCATTGTCTCTTGTGGACTTTAAGTGAGGCTTTCTAGACGTGGAGAGCTGTAGCTAATGTTTTATTGAGTTCTTGCAATGTGTCACTACAGGGCCAAGGTGGATTAATGTTTTTTGAGTACTAACCCCTCTAATGAAGTTTATGAGAAGTTTGGTGTGAAGGAAGTTTTCAAGGGTCAAGAGAGGAGGATGATATATGATCAAGAAGAGTGAAAAGTCTAAGCTTGGGGATGCCCCCGTGGTTCATCCCTGCATATTTGAAGAAGACTCAAGCGTCTAAGCTTGGGGATGCCCAAGGCATCCCCTTCTTCATCAACTTATCAGGTTTCTTCTATTGAAACTATATTTTTATTCGGTCACATCTTATGTGCTTTACTTGGAGCGTCTGTGTGTTTTTATTTTTGTTTATGTTTGAATAAATTCGGATCCTAGCAATCCTTGTGTGGGAGAGATACACGCTCCGCTTTTTCATATGAACACTTGTGTTCTTCGTTTTACTTTTAATGTTCAATGACAAAGTTGGATGCTATTGCACTTATTGTTATTTGGTTGGAAACAGAAAATGCCTCATATTGTCTTGGATAGTTTGATACTTGGCAATTGTTTTGAGCTCTCAAAGTAGATCATGATTAAGCTCTTGCATCATGTAGTTTAAACCTATTAGTGGAGAAATACCGTAGAGCTTGTTGAAATTGGTTTGCATGATTGGTCTCTCTAAGGTCTAGATATTTTCTGGTAGAAGTGTTTGAGCAACAAGGAAGACAATGTAGAGTTTTATAATGCTTGCAATATGTTCTTATGTAAGTTTTGCTGTATCGGTTCATACTTGTGTTTGCTTCAAACAACCTTGCTAGCCAAAGCCTTGTACTGAGAGAAAATGCTTCTCGTGCATCCAAAACCTTGAGCCAAAACCTATGCCATGTGTGTCCACCATACCTACCTACTATGTGGTATTTTCTGCCATTCCAAGTAAATACTTCATGTGCTACCTTTAAACAATTCAAAACTTTATTTCTCCTTATTTGTGTCAATGTTTTATAGCTCATGAGGAAATATGTGGTGTTTTTTTATCTTTCAATCTTGTTGGGCAGCTTTCATAATGGACTAGTGGCACATCCGCTTATCCAATAATTTTGCAAAAAGAGCTGGCAGCGGGGTTCCCAGCCCCAATTAATTAACCTTCACTGATAATTCTCTTCACGTGTTTTGCCCTGATTCATCAGTAAGTAACTTAATTTTGCAAATAGACACTCCTTCATGGTATGTGAATGTTGGAAGGCACCCGAGGATTCGGTTAGCCATGGTTTGTGTAAGCAAAAGGTTGGGAGGAGTGTCAACCATAATAAAACTAAAATACATGTGTAAACAAAAGAGAAGAGGGATGATCTACCTTGCTGGTAGAGATAACGTCCTTCATGGGAGCCGCTCTTTGAAAGTCTGTTTGGCGAGGGGGTTAGAGTGCCCACTACCATTCGTTGACAACAACAAACACCTCTCAAAACTTTACTTTTATACTCTCTATATGATTTCAAAACTTAAAAAGCTCTAGCACATGATTTAATCCTCGCTTCCCTCTACGAAGGGCCATTCTTTTACTTTATGTTAAGTCAGTTTACCTACTTCCTTCCATCTTAGAAGCAAACACTTGTGTCAACCGTGCATTGATTCTTACATACTTGCTTATTTGCATTCATCATATTACTTTGTGTTGACAATTATCCATGAGATATGCATGTTGAAAGTTGAAAGCAACTGCTGAAACTTAAATCTTCCTCTGTGTTGCTTCAATGCCTTTACTTTGAATTTATTGCTTTATGAGGTAACTCTTAGGCGAGACTTTTGATGCTTGTCTTGAAAGTACCATTCATGAAAAGTTTTGCTATATATTATCTATTTGTTAGCAACTATAGATCATTGCCTTGAGTCACTGCATTCATCTCATATGCTTTATAATAGTATGATCAAGGTTATGTAAGTAGCATGTCACTACAGAAATTATTCTTTTATCGTTTACCTACTCGAGGGCGAGCAGGAACTAAGCTTGGGGATGCTGATACGTCTCCAACGTACCTACAATTTCTGATGTTCCATGCTTGTTTTATGACAATACTTACATGTTTTGCTCGCACTTTATAATGTTTTTATGCGTTTTCCGGAACTAACCTATTAACAAGATGCCGAAGTGCCAGTTCCTGTTTTCTGTTGTTTTTGGTTCCAGAAAGGCTGTTCGGGCAATATTCTCGGAATCGGGCGAAATCAACGCCCAGAACCTTATTTTTCCCGGAAGCTTCCAGAAAGCTAGAGTGGGACCAGAGGGGTGCCCTGGGGGCCCCACACGTGGTGGCGGCGCGGCCCAAGGGGGGGGCGCCCCCCTAGTGTGAGGAGCCCCCGTGGCCCCTCCGGCTCCGACTCTTCGCCTATTGACATAGGCATCCCCAATGGGCCTGCCGAAGATAGTACCCGGGGTTTACTGAAGGCCCACTACCCGAAGAATAAGAAGATTCAGAAGCCCAAGATATTGTTAAGGAAAGCTAGAGTTGTAATAGGAAGCATTATTTGTAATCTTGCGGGAGAGTTAGAAATCTTCCCGGACTCTGTAACTTGTACAATACGAATCCCTCGGCTCCGCCTCCTATATAAGGGGGAGTCGAGGGACAAAGAAAGCATCGAATCATTGTTTCTCAAACCCTAGTTTCATAATCGTCGAGTACTTTTCGGCTGAAACCTTCGAGATCTACTTGCCCTCTACTTCCAACTAAACCCTAGTCTACAACCCGTAGGCATTGACAAGTTAATACCTTGTCAATTGGCGCCGTCTGTGGGGACTAGGGGCGTCAAGGATCCGATCTCGATGGCACGTTCAAGATCGTCGACTTCATCAACCGCAAGCAACGCAATGGATCGAGGTAAACAGATCGCAACTGGTCTTGTCGATTTTGTTCCTCACCCGCCCTCCCGTTTGGATGCATATGCGTATCTGGAGGAGCCTATGGAGATGACGTTCGGAAGATTTCACTTTCGCGTCGAGAAAGAAGGATCGTATCGTGTCGAAATTCCGATTTCATCGGGATCATCGGCGGTCGATTCCGATTTTTCAAGCTATACATCGTCAACCGAATCAGGAGAGGAAGAAACTTCGTCGTCACGCTTCATCAGCAGCAGGGCAAGAGAAAAACTCGCCAAGATCTTCAGCGACATGTCGTTTGAGTCATCTGCGGACTCCTATATAAGCGATGGCTCAAGCAGTGTCGACAACTACAACTTCATCGACAAATCTACCACAGTGGGCAAGGTCTTCGCCAATCTTAATGATGGTGTCACCAAACCCAACATAGATCTGAATACAAAGTATCATCAGATTTATGTTATCGGAGAGCCAAGCCATGACCAGGAGGAAACATCTGAGGCTTTCGACGATCTGGGAAATCCATACGTCGATCCCTCTAATCTGCGACAAGGTCTAGGCAGTAAATACGTCGGACCTGAGCCTCGTGATAGAGTTCAACTCCCGCATGCAGCATGGGATAGAGCCGCAAGAGCTATGGATGGCTCAGAACCAATGGCTACAACAGCCACGCCAGCAGAATTGCAAGCATATCAATATAGGCTTGCACGAGCTGCAAGGGAATTAGAAAAACAGACAACTGCTTTAAATAGAAGAAAGGAGGCAGCCTCCGCTTCAAGCAGGCGAAGAGCAGAGTTAAGTCGACAATCTGGAACTTCGGGAGATAGCCACAGAGAAGCTCGGAATAGAGCAAGGTCAAGATTGCAACATATACCCGAAGGAGAAAGAGAGCACCTGGTTCAAAACCTCGACATGTCTTTTATGTCAATAGACACAAGAGGGAATATTATCCCCAAGACACCAGAAGCAGGGTATATGGCGACACAAGCCTTTATCCTTGCGTCTAGGCCACCTCCAGGAGATCCAAGGGAGGCACTGTACAACATGGCAGTCGCAGGAGCTGAAGCCATGGGAACGACGTTTGCATCAACACCGCCAGAGGGAGCAGCAAGGCAAAATAGTCCACGACCTGCGGCAGCAGCAGCAGCAACTGTCGAAGGAACAAGTGGAGCAAGAGACATGGCAGCACAAGCAAGGGTGGACAGAGCACGGGAAAGCAGAAGGGAACATCGGCACTCCCCAGAATTAAACGACGAGGATATGTGCGGTTTGCCGTGCTTCACAAGGAGAGTACGAAAAACTCGAGTCCCTTCGGGATTTAAGTTGCCTGATAACTTCAAGAAATTCGACGGCCTGCAAGATCCAGAGGATTGGCTAGTTAATTACCTCGAGACGGTGAAGTTAACTGGAGGGACCAGGGCAACAGCTATGCAAAGCATCCAAGTGCATTTAAGTGGAGCCGCACGATCTTGGATCAAAAAGCTTCCTCCAGGGTCTATCGACAGCTGGGATAGCTTCGAGGACATATTCGTCAAGAATTTCCGATCCACCTGCAAGAAACCCGCATCTCTAGAGGAATTACGGGCGTGTCGACAGAAGCAAGACGAGCCAATGAGAAAATATATCCAACGGTGGAATATCATCAAAAACTCGGCAGAAAATATATCTGACGAGAGAGCAATAGATGCATTTGTCGCAGGGATCAGGCGTGGAGATTTTGTCGAAGATTTGGGAAGGACAAATCCAAAGACAGTGTCCGCACTAATGGAAATAGCAAACAGATGGGCAGATGGAGAAGATGCTGTCCACAACAAACGGCATAGGTCGCCAGAGGAAGACCGCGGTCGAAATTATCAACCAAGGCGACGATTTCCTCGGCAGTACTCGAGCTATGATGCTCCAGGACAAATCTCGGCTGGTTTCCGAGCAAGTGCAGGAGGAAACAGCAGAGATGATTACCAGAGAAGTAATGAGCAACGAGGCGACAATAGAGATGAATCTCGAAACAATAGGCAAAATAGCGGGCCAAGGTTCCAGAGGCCTTTCGTGTCTCCCGAAGAAATGATGAACGGGCCGTGTCAGATGCACTTTTTCCTCGACAGCAACGGAAAGAGACAGTCGGGACATCTGCAGAAGGATTGCCGCAATTTCCAGGCAATGCTGAGATATGCAGGGCATGCTAATGCTCAGGCAGCGCAAAGAAATCCTCGAGAACCCAGAAGTGAGGTTCACTTGCCACCTCCTCCCGCGATAACGGACGACAATCGACATCAGCTCAGAATAGCGGCGACACCTGCACCACCGCCTTACGTTGATCCTAACTCTAATGGAGCGGTCTCGATGACTCAGAAGGGAAAGCCATCCAATAGAACTCAGAAAGTAATCTCGCGGCAGGTGTTCATGGCAGAGAAATGCCTCCACCAACAGTCGAGTACCTTAATTGGTCAGGGCAAGACATTGGCTTCACTATAGCAGATCATCCACAGCAAGTTCCTCGACCAGGGCAGTCAGCACTCATACTACCAGCAGTCATCGCAGGATTTGATGTATCTCGCGTGTTTATAGATGGCGGCAGCAGCTTAAACCTTATGTACGCAGATACATTAAGGAAGATGAACATATCCCTAGCAAACTTGAAGCCAACAGACACGAGATTCCACGGTATCACACCAGAAAAGCCAAGCTATCCGCTGGGGAAGATTAATCTCGACATTCAGTTTGGGACCCGAGAAAATTATAGAATCGAGAAGTTGGAGTTTGAAGTCGTAGATTTCCCGTCACAGTACCACGCTCTGTTAGGACGACCAGCATATGCTAGATTTATGGCGGTACCACATTATACGTACCTGTTGTGGAGGATGCCTGGACCTAAGGGACCAATCACAGTCAAAGGAAGCTTCGCCCTAGCCGATAAATGTGATAAGGATTTTCATCGAATATCAGAAACTTTCGGGATGCAAGCTGAGTATTTGGCCCCCATACTCCAATATCCATCATCACATCATCAAGGGATGAGACTCTTCTACTGCATATCCTCGTGTTTTATCCACTTGGGCGCCCCCCGAGCCGATTCTGTTAAGAGAATTGATGACATCGGCTCTGTTGGACCGTGAATGTGTTGAACCCAGGCAGTATGGATTGTGAGGATATTCACGGCCGATTACTGGAATCGGCCTCCATGTTGCTTGCTCAGTGAAGGTTTTGTAATGCTCCTTCATAGACCCTTGGGGCCGATCACAAGGATCAGCCTTGCCAACTTGCACATCGCTTGGCTTCAACTACATGGTCAGGCCAGTGGATAAAACTAGCTTAACCCTTCCCTTTGTCACATCGATGCGCTCGCGATCGTCCAAGTTGATGCCCGAGAGGGGTTCTTGGCCTCGCTGCTTCCCATGCGTTCATGCCGGCCGTTGAAACTTCGGCCGAGTCATCGGCTTGGACGACCTCTACCTCATCACCATCCCATTGTATTATGCATTGGTGCATCGTGGAGGGAATGCAGCAGTTGGCGTGGATCCAATCTCTTCCCAGCAAAACAGCATAACTGCTCGTGCTATCAACGATGAAGAACGTCGTAGGGATAGTTTTTCTTCCTACGGTCAGATCCACGTTCAGAACTCCTTGTGCCTCAGACGCTTGGCCGTTGAAGTCGCTCAACGTTACGTTGGTCTTGATTAGATCCGAACTCGAGCGTCCCGGCCGACGTAGCATAGAGTACGGCATAATGTTAATCGCCGCTCCGGTGTCCACCAAGCATCTTATTTACAGGCCTCCCATTGATATACCCTCGTAAGTACGGGGCCTTCGGATGCTCGTAGCTCCTTTCTCGTGGCTTCTCAAAGATAACCGGCCGTGGGCCGCAGTCAAGTTGTGCCACGGATGTCTCATCTAATCCTGGAGCACTGAACTCCGAAGGGAGGATAAACACCATATTTGTGCCAGCCGATGTTTCATCATCGGCTCTTTTCTGTTCGGGGCGCCACTCTTTTCTTTGTGGCTGACCTTCCTCGTCCAGGGTTCGCAGAATTTTGGCGGCCAGATCAGGCCGTGCCTTCCTTAGCGTGCGCAGGTATAATCTTTCCGCTTCTTCCAACCCACGCAGACGCTGAACTCTTTGCTTCTGGGAATGGCTGAGCCCATCAGGGCACCATCTGGGCTGATGATATTTGTATTCTTCACCACCGTCCTCTAGCCCCTCGAGATCTTCCATCTGAGCGGACTCAGCACGCTTGTTCCGATGCGGGAAAGGCCCTAGCCGGCTGAACACAGATACGTTAGCGGCACCCTTCTTCCTCTGTTTGCATTCTGGGCAGTCCTCGATTGTTGGCAATCGGCTCATTCCTGAGTCCCAACAATGTTTGAAGAACGGGCAGTCCCAGTGCTTATCCATGTCACTCTGCCCCCTTGGCCTTCCTTCGGCGCGACGACCGTACCCATTGTTGCTTCTACCATGTTGGCGGTACCTTCCGACCTCGGCATCAGACCGGAAATTCCTTTCATCGTCCGCGTCGTAGCGCCGACGTCGGTCGTGGTGTTGCTCGTAGTTGTTGAGAGGGTGCTTGGAGCGTGGGCGTTGATACCGCATGCTTCTTATTCCCTCCCTTGCCGTGTACCGCCTGTCCTCACCTCGGGGTTGGTCGCGCGGATCGGCTCCCTCTTCATCCTTGCCACGGGAGTGGCTGCTTTCTGTTTCCTCTTTGTCATGGCGGCTTGCAGATCCTGCCACATTGACACCAAAGGAAAACTTTGGCTGACCTATGGGGTGGCTGAGATCCACCGTGTCGACACCGGGCCCCGGACGTGGGTTTCTACCGAGCTTGATATCGTGCGGCCGGGTCTTCTCAGAGGAGCCGATGAGTTCGGTTCCAAGGGTTGCCTTGATCCCGTCATGTTTCCTTCTGAGCTCCTTGGGCAGATCCCCATGCTTCAGAGACCTGGTGCGCTCCTCCGACGGGGTGGAGAGATCTATCCCATCGAGTGCGCCTTCGGGCGTGGAACCCCTCCCCCTGACGCCATGGGATCGGGTTCGGTGGGAAGAGCCGAAGAGTTCGGCTTCGAGGATGGCTTTGATCTCATCGCACGTGACTGGCGTGCCGTCCGCCATCTCAGATGTAGATGGCGATGTGGTTGATGTAGACGATTGTCCCACCGGGCGTGCCAGAATGTGTTGACTGCCAAAACCCACCGGCGGGCAACGGCCTTGTCAACACCGTAGAGCCGGGAAGAGCCTAGAGCTGCGGCTGGCTGAGACCCCTCCGAGCGACGGCCCGCAATGCTCTTCCGGTCACACGCGGCGATGCGAAGTGCAAGGGCGTGCCACCCGACCTATACCTGGTCAGGAAGGTGATGGGGATGCCTCGCTTAGTTTCCTGCAGGGCATACATGTAAACATTAAATACGAGCCTCGATCGGCTCTCAGGTTTTCCCGTGAATCGGCTCAAAGAGCCGATCCACCCATGATCCGTACGGGGTGCACGAATACTTGGTGGTCCTGCTTGATCAAGATGAAGCTAATGAGATCTACGACGATTTAGGGTTTTCACCGCATAATCGGATCATCCTACTCCAGGTTGGGCCTCGCGGCCACGCACGGTGCTCGTAAGCCGATCCTAAACAAGGCCTAAAAACCAACATGAAGTTGATCCTCGGAACATCCCGTTTAGGACTTGCGAACGCCACCCTACGTGCCACCGGATCCTCCCCCTTTGTAAGGCCTAACTATTGCGGATATTAAACTAATCCTTGTAGAACAAGGAGCAATCGTAACGGATCAGATCTACTAAATAATGATCAAGCGGGTGCCGCCCCCACACCCGAGACAGAGCGTGAGGGCGGCTAGATATGCAAGGGTTGCACTACGTAAGCATGCTTAAACGAAGAACAATGCTAACCCTAACACATCTAATGATAACTACGTTGCTCGCCATCAAAAGCGCTTCGATGACGAGCAACGCATGAACAACGTGGGGCTTGTGCTGCCTAGATCGCAAGATGCGATCTAGGCAGCATGTCGCTACCCGATAGAAACCCTCGAGACGAAGGAGTTGGCGATGCGCCGAGATTGGTTTGTTTTGGGGTTGAACGTGAGTTGTTGTTTATTCCATAAACCCTAGGTACATATTTATAGTCCAAGTGGACTTTCTAATGTGGGCGTGCACTAAACCGTGCACGAGATAAACTCTAACTTTTAATCTAATATACAATCTATTATATTAAGATACACGGGCTAACTAGCCCAAATTCTCCGTGCAAGGCCGCTTCATAGATCTTCCATATGTAATCTTCCAAGCCCATCTTGATCGCGGCCCACCTCCCGATTTAGCCAAAATCCGGTGATAACACATGCCCCCCTGGTTTTGGTAATGATAATTTCAAAACCACTCGTTTTTCCTCGGAGGGGTCGTGTCACGGCAGAGCGGAACTGTCGCAGCATGCCTCATCATGACGACTTGCCTTCCCAACTTCTCTGCACGATTTGACAGTTTTGGCACCATGTCCTCGAGAACCGCTCGGAAATTAAAAACCCCCACCTCCTTTTATTTAGCCGCATCGAACAGTTCTCCTCTTTACCCCTTCCGCAGTAGCACTCCAAAAACCCTCCCCTCGCAACCATGTCCTCTTCCTCTTCCTCTTCTTCTTCGTCGGATCTTTCCCACGTGTCCTCTCCCATCCGAGAGTCGACGCCCTCGTGGGGTACGCAAGCGGCGTACGACATCCTCGCCACGACGAAGTGGGACAAAGAGGACCATGACTCCTCCGTCTGGTCCGAGGATGACAAATCCCAAACCGACGGGGAGAGCGACCTCCGCTTCCTTGCTGACGGGGAAGCGGTGGAGGAGAGCGAAGACGACCGCCTCTCCTGGGCGGACTTCACCACCTCCGAGGAGGTGAAGGAGGAGGGAGAGGAGGAGGAGGATGAAGACAGCTCCTCCGACGAGCCGCCGGCCAAATGCCGCCACCTTCGGCCCGGGAACTTCAGCGACGTCGACGCGTGACGACGACGCTGGCGAAGAGGATGAAGACGACGAGGGTCCTATCGGCGGCCGCTGGAGCAGCGATGACGAACCGGCAAGGAGCAGCGCCGGCAGTGGCGACGACGGCAACGACGACGACGAGGGCAGCAGCGGCCCCTAGATAGGGTCTTAGCATAGGGCTAGCGAGTAGCGCACGGGGCAATGTATCCCCCTGGTATTTCCTTTTGAGAGCAATCAGCTCTTCTATGTAAGAAATCCGGCTTATCAATGAAGAAATTCCCCAACTCGATTTTGCCGATTCCCTTTATGATAATTTAGCCGATTGTCTTTCCTTCCGATTCTCGCCGATTGCCAAACTGGACAATGCCCAACAAGCCGATGGCATCGCATCGGTCTCTCACAATAGATTTCGAGATAGATCCACCCAGACCCAAACTCCTTGCCAAACAAGGCCAAGCCCTAATCGCGCAAATCCGCAGATCTCTCAAGATGGCATGTTGAACTTAGCGGCAGAACTCCTGAAATAATGTCAGGTCTCCTTTAAATTATCCTCTCCGAATTCTGCTCGCTCAGCTCCGGCAGCTTCCTTCTACAATAATCACCGTCTTTTGAACGAGCCGTCACGAAGAGTGAGCCCACTTCGACAGAGTTGGTTAAACCTCGAGGGCGAGCTGCCCCCCGAGCCTCAGCCAAGGCGAGGATAAAGGATGGATCATCCCCATTGAAATTTCGGGGCGGGCTCAACCTTGTCCAAGAGAGCTATCCTGCAGGGCCACCAGCCGATCACCTCCCTTCCGTCGAGGGTCCATACAGCCGATCCAGCCGGCTATGATAATTTTGCAACATAAGCACCATTCTTCAGGTAACTTGTGGTGCAGAGTTTAGCCGATTCCAACGAAATCGGCTCTCCGGAGCAGAGAACCTTCAAGGTGAGCTGCCCCCCGGGCCTTAGTCGGGTGAGAATAGCAGCGAGCTGATCACGTCGATCATCCTTGGTTTCCAACTCGCAACGCCGTATCAACCGATTCAACAAAATCGGCTCTTTAGAGTGAGGAAATTTCAGGGCGAGGTGCCCTCCCCCGAGCTTCTTCAGTCCAAACCTTGCGCCTCCCTGATCAAATCAGCTCATCATCTTTGGCAAACTGAAGCCGTCTTCGCATTTCTGATGCCCTCCAGATTCTGGGCGCAACCTCTCTTGGATGGAACTAGCCCCCTGCTCTTAAGTCGATGTCTGCGCATCGGCTATTCTTGAAAAAATTCGAATTTTTTTCGGCCGACTTGTGTATCGGCCCCCATACTCCAATATCCATCATCACATCATCAAGGGATGAGACTCTTCTACTGCATATCCTCGTGTTTTATCCACTTGGCGCCCCCGAGCCGATTCCGTTAAGAGAATTGATGACATCGGCTCGTTGGACCGTGAATGTGTTGAACCCGGGCAGTATGGATTGTGAGGATATTCACGGCCGATTATCGGAATCGGCCTCCATGTTGCTTGCTCGGTGAAGGTTTTGTAATGCTCCTTCATAGACCCTTGGGGCCGATCACAAGGATCAGCCTTGCCAACTTGCACATCGCTTGGCTTCAACTACATGGTCAGGCCGATGGATAAAACTAGCTTAACCCTTCCCTTTGTCACATCGATGCGCTCGCGAGTCGTCCAAGTTGATGCCCGAGAGGGGTTCTTGGCCTGCTGCTTCCCATGCGTTCATGCCGGCCGTTGAAACTTCGGCCGAGTCATCGGCTTGGACGACCTCTACCTCATCACCATCCCACCGTATTATGCATTGGTGCATCGTGGAGGGAATGCAGCAGCTTGGCGTGGATCCAATCTCTTCCCAGCAGAAACAGCATAACCGCTCGTGCTATCAACGATGAAGAACGTCGTAGGGATAGTTTTTCTTCCTACGGTCAGATCCACGTTCAGAACTCCTTGTGCCTCAGACGCTTGGCCGTTGAAGTCGCTCAACGTTACGTTGGTCTTGATTAGATCCGAACTCGAGCGTCCCAGCCGACGTAGCATAGAGTACGGCATAATGTTAACTGCCGCTCCGGTGTCCACCAGCATCTTATTTACAGGCCTCCCATTGATATACCCTCGTAAGTACAGGGCCTTCAGATGCCTGTAGCTCCTTTCTCGTGGCTTCTCAAAGATAACCGGCCGTGGGCCGCGATCAAGTTGTGCCACGGATGTCTCATCTAATCCTCGGAGCACCGAACTCCGAAGGGAGGATAAACACCATATTTGTGCCAGCCGATGTTTCATCATCGGCTCTTTTCTCGTTCGGGCGCCACTCTTTTCTTTGTGGCTGACCTTCCTCGTCCGGGGTTCGCAGAATTTTGGCGGCCGGATCGAGCCGTGCCTTCCTTAGCGTGCGCAGGTATAATCTTTCCGCTTCTTCCAACCCACGCGGACGCTGAACTCTTTGCTTCCGGGAATGGCTGAGCCCATCGGGGCACCATCCGGGCTGATGATATTTGTATTCTTCACCACCGTCCTCTAGCCCCTCGAGATCTTCCATCCGAGCGGACTCGAGCACGCTTGTTCCGATGCGGGAAAGGCCCTAGCCGGCCGAACACGTATACGTTAGCGGCACCCTTCTTCCTCTCGTTTGCATTCGGGCAGTCCTCGATTGTTGGCAATCGGCTCATTCCTGAGTCCCAACAATGTTTGAAGAACGGGCAGTCCCAGTGCTTATCCATGTCACTCTGCCCCCTTGGCCTTCCTTCGGCGCGACGACCGTACCCATTGTTGCTTCTACCATGTTGGCGGTACCTTCCGACCTCGGCATCAGACCGGAAATTCCTTTCATCGTCCGCGTCGTAGCGCCGACGTCGGTCGTGGTGTTGCTCGTAGTTGTTGAGAGGGTGCTTGGAGCGTGGGCGTTGATACCGCATGCTTCTTATTCCCTCCCTTGCCAGGTACCGCCTGTCCTCACCTCGGGGTTGGTCGCGCGGATCGGCTCCCTCTTCATCCTTGCCACGGGAGTGGCTGCTTTCTGTTTCCTCTTTGTCATGGCGGCTTGCAGATCCTGCCACATTGACACCAAAGGAAAACTTTGGCTGACCTATGGGGTGGCTGAGATCCACCGTGTCGACACCGGGCCCCGGACGTGGGTTTCTACCGAGCTTGATATCGTGCGGCCGGGTCTTCTCAGAGGAGCCGATGAGTTCGGTTCCAAGGGTTGCCTTGATCCCGTCATGTTTCCTTCTGAGCTCCTTGGGCAGATCCCCATGCTTCAGAGACCTGGTGCGCTCCTCCGACGGGGGTGGAGAGATCTATCCCATCGAGCGCGCCTTCGGGCGTGGAACCCCTCCCCCTGACGCCATGGGATCGGGTTCGGTGGGAAGAGCCGAAGAGTTCGGCTTCGAGGATGGCTTTGATCTCATCGCACGTGACTGGCGTGCCGTCCGCCATCTCAGATGTAGATGGCGATGTGGTTGATGTAGACGATTGTCCCACCGGGCGTGCCGGAATGTGTTGACTCGCCAAAACCCACCGGCGGGCAACGGCCTTGTCAACACCGTAGAGCCGGGAAGAGCCTAGAGCTGCGGCTGGCCGAGACCCCTCCGAGCGACGGCCCGCAATGCTCTTCCGGTCACACGCGGCGATGCGAAGTGCAAGGGCGTGCCACCTGACCTATACCCGGTCGGGAAGGTGATGGGGATGCCTCGCTTAGTTTCCTGCAGGGCATACATGTAAACATTAAATACGAGCCTCGATCGGCTCTCGAGGTTATCCTCGTGAATCGGCTCAAAGAGCCGATCCACCCATGATCCGTACGGGGTGCACGAATACTTGGTGGTCCTGCTTGATCAAGATGAAGCTAATGAGATCTACGACGATTTAGGGTTTTCACCGCATAATCGGATCATCCTACTCCGGAGTTGGGCCTCGCGGCCACGCACGGTGCTCGTAAGCCGATCCTAAACAAGGCCTAAAAACCAACATGAAGTTGATCCTCGGAACATCCCGTTTAGGACTTGCGAACGCCACCCTACGTGCCACCGGATCCTCCCCCTTTGTAAGGCCTAACTATTGCGGATATTAAACTAATCCTTGTAGAACAAGGAGCAATCGTAACGGATCAGATCTACTAAATAATGATCAAGCGGGGTGCCGCCCCCACACCCGAGACAGGCGTGAGGGCGGCTAGATATGCAAGGGTTGCACTACGTAAGCATGCTTAAACGAAGAACAATGCTAACCCTAACACATCTAATGATAACTACGTTGCTCGCCATCAAAAGCGCTTCGATACGAGCAACGCATGAACAACGTGGGGCTTGTGCTTGCCTAGATCGCAAGATGCGATCTAGGCGAGCATGTCGCTTACCTGATAGAAACCCTCGAGACGAAGGAGTTGGCGATGCGCCGAGATTGGTTTGTTTTGGGGTTGAACGTGAGTTGTTGTTTATTCCATAAACCCTAGGTACATATTTATAGTCCAGCGGACTTTCTAATGTGGGCGTGCACTAAACCGTGCACGAGATAAACTCTAACTTTTAATCTAATATACAATCTATTATATTAAGATACACGGGCTAACTAGCCCAAATTCTCCGTGCAAGGCCGCTTCATAGATCTTCCATATGTAATCTTCCAAGCCCATCTTGATCGCGGCCCACCTCCTGATTTAGCCAAAATCTGGTGATAACAGAGTGCAAAGGCCGGTATATTTCATCAGTGAAGTTTTATCGCCTTCCAAACAGCGATACCCGCAGTACCAGAAACTAGCATATGGAGTGATTACAACGGCAAGAAAGTTGCGCCACTATTTTTAGGCACACCCGATAATAGTAGTCAATGAAGCACCTCTCTCAAATATACTGAACAATCCAGAAGCTACAGGGCGTGTCTCTCTTTGGGGAATAGAACTTTCCCCTCGGGATATCACATATGAAAAAAGAAAGGCAATCAAGTCGCAAGTTTTGCCAGATTTCATTGCAGAGTGGATGGAGCTGCAAAACACAGGACCCCCAGATTTGTCGAGAACTTGGACCATGAACTTCGACGGATCCAAGAGAGTAGAAGGAGTCGGCGCAGAGTGATACTTATATCACCTGAAGGCGACAAGTTAAAATATGTCTTACGGATGACGTTCCCAAACGCATCCAACAATGAAGCAGAATACGAAGCCCTCATACACGGGATGAAGATGGCGAAAGCTTGCGGCGCAACTCGACTAAAAATCTTTGGCGACTCACAATTGGTAGTTCAGCAAGTTATGAACCAATGTGATGCAGTCAATGATAGCATGATAGCATACAAGGAGGTGTACAATGAGCTTGAGAAGTTGTTTGATGGATGCGAGGTAAGTCACATCAGTAGGTTGAGCAATGATGAAGCCGACGTTCTCGCAAACATCGGGTCGCAGTGCCTTCCAATCCCGCCAGGCGTATTTTGGGAAGAAATAGCGGAGAGATCCACAAAGCCGAAGACGGCGCAGAAAAAAGCAAAGGAAGGAAAAACTTTGGCGCCCTTCAAAGAAGCCATGGAGGACGAAGAGGACCAAGAACTTGTGATGATGGTAGAAGTTCCTTGGATGCAAGCGTACATATCGTATATCCTCAGGAAAGAAATACCCGACGATCCAATTACGGCAAGGCGAATTATTCGACGATCCAAAGCTTTCAGAGTAATCAAAGGGGAGTTATACAAGCGAAGTATTTCAGGCGTCCTGCAAAGGTGCGTCACACCCGAAGAAGGAAGGATAATCCTAAAGGATGTGCATGAAGGAATATGTGGTCACCACGCGAGCGATCGAGCTATTGCAGCCAAGGTTTTTCGGGCAGGATTTTACTGGTTGACAGCAATCGAGGATGCAAAAGAGATAATACGAACCTGCGACGCGTGCCAGAGATTCGCCGCAAAACCTCACTCTCCGGCGGCAGAGCTGATGCCAATACCATTGTCATGGCCCTTTGCCCAATGGGGACTCGATATGGTGGACAAGCTGCACAAAGCTTCGCCAGGAGGATATGAGTACTTGTTGGTTGCTGTCGACAAATTCACCAAGTGGGTGGAAGCGAAGCCAATAAATTCACCAGATGCAGCATCAGCAATAAAATTCGTGAAAGGCCTCGTTTTTCGGTTCGGAGTGCCTCACAGCATTGTCACAGACAACGGCACTAACTTTACAGCTAAGGAGTTCAAGGCATACTGCGCAGAAGTAGGCATTAAATTGCACTTTGCGTTAGTAGGACATCCACAAACCAATGGCCAAGTCGAAAAAGCCAATGGTATCATCTGCAACGGCATTAAAAAACGTCTGCTAGGACCACTTGAAATGGCTCGACATACCTGGCCAGAAGAATTGCCAAGTGTTTTGTGGAGCATCCGAACAACACCAAATACGGCGATACAAGAGAATCCGTTTTTTCTCGTCCACGGAGCCGAAGCAGTACTACCAATTGAAATAGAGCACGATTCTCCAAGAGTAACAGAGTATGACGAGGAAACATCACGAAAAGCTCGGGAGGATGATATGGATGCACTCGATGAAACTCGAGATGAAGTACTATCACGAGTTACCAAGTACCAGCAAGACCTGAAGAACTACCACAGTCGACGATTGCGGCCCAGATCTTTCCAGGTCGGCGATTTGGTCTTACGGCTCAACCAGCCAAAGTATCGAAAAGCTCGAGTCACCATGGTTGGGACCTTACGTCGTCACGGAAGTCATCGACGGAGGAGCGTACAGGATCAAGGACAAGAAGACAGGGGTTCCCGAGAAAAACCCCTGGAACGTGGTGCAGCTCAGGCGGTTCTACGCTTAGAATCGAAATATAGTCCTCCTCTGTAAAAACACAATGTACTGAAACGCCCGCGAGTTTTCAGACGCACTTTTTTCCTTTTCGGGGCACCGAGTGGGGCCGGAAAGGTTTTTAATGAGGCGGGCTCGCGGTGCTGCAATATAATAAAGATAGTGGAGATATACATTTTATTCTTCGATACGCTCGGGGGCTCAATGCCTTCAAGTTACAAAATATATACAGAATGGATAAACTAGACTTATCGAAATATCTCGCCTTGGTACAAGAATACCTCGCCAAACAGAACATCGGAAGTTAACAATTATAAATATAGTGTACTCGTCAAAATTTTATTGCTTTGGTCTGAAAACCTCGCAACAAAAATATAGAACATCATCACCAAGACACTCGGGGGCTCGTCCCCATCGACAGCAAAATATATATATCTTCTCGCAAAAAGAGAAAAATCTTCGGGATAACAAAACAGTGTAAGCTCCAGCCAAAGGCTCGGGGGCTCGGCGATTTAAAATAGAAACAATACATATTTACAGAGTTGACATCTTTACAATATAGATCATGTTTACAAAGACGTATCAATGGTGAAACTACAGCAAGAAAAAGGAAAAAAAAACCTTCAATGGATACCTAGCACATGGTCTATGGTTATTCGTTCATTGGAAGGACGAGTACTATGCTCGGCATAGCTACCCTTCACAAAGAACTCAGCATCCATCCGAAGAAGTTCATCCATCATATCTTCGGCTACAGGAGTCACCAGATCATCAATCTTGCCCATGTTTCTCTTTTTCTTCGACATTTTAGCCAGGCACGTGGGAACAATTTGATTCATGGGCAATTTTGGATAGAAAATCTTTATCATCATCATAGCAAATCTTGCGCCAGCAGAGAGTTGAGCCCGCACAAAGCCATGGATTCGAGGAGCATCTCGAAATTTTTCCATTAATGCAGGAAGAGTTTCTGGCATCTTGTCGCGAGGAAACATGGTTCCATAAACTAAAAATAAAGTCTTCGTACAGAAGTCAAGGAAGTCACGGACCTGAGCCGCGCGATCTTGGAATCTGACAATTTGGCGGGTACGCTCAGGAGTAACCCAAAAGTTAGAACCATGTTGTGCAGCCAGTCTGAGCAGAATATTGGCGCGAGCTTCAACACGTTGATCTTCGGCAGCAGTATCCAAAAATGAGCCTGGTACAGCAAATAAATTTTCAAGGAAGGAAAAATAGCAAAAACAACATCCAGCATGGTTATGAACAGGAAACATACCTGTCATGTCCAGGCTGGCGTCAGTCATTAGCTGAAGCATATAATTTTCCCGAGAAGAAGCTTCGGTAGCCTCAACAACAGCAGCATCCTTTGCAGCAATGGCTTCTTTTGCTTGTTGAAGAGCAATATTCTCTCTCTCGGATGCTTGTCGAGATTGTTCCATCATCGCAAGAGTTTGTTTCTTCATGGATTGGAGTTGTTGGCGCAGTTCTTGCAAATCTTGCGACAAATGTTGTCTTGAAGAACCTTCGATGAGGTTATCGTTGACTAGTGTTTTCTTCGAGAAGGAGGAAGCGAGGAGAAGTATCGGCGAGAATGAGGATTGGCGAGTAGTTATCAAATACCAACTGGAAAAGAAAATTCCAATATCAAAGGATTGCACAAGACAGAATTCCATTGATCTTCAAGAAATTTACATGGATATTACAAAGGAGTTCTTCAAAAGGACTACTAAGGTAATTGTCGCCAAAGCTAATATGGCGACAATAGCGACAGAAACAGAGAAAATAAAAAGAAGGGGCATTCAACTAGACCTCCGGCTTTGATGAGCTAGGAGTTGAAGATGGCTTGATCCCGAGATAGGACATGATTTTCTTCATGTTGGGCTTTGCCGCCTTGATCAACGATCGCCATTCTGTTTGCCCTATCTGCTCTGTGTCGCCTACTTTCGCCCAGTCGATAGTTTGTTGGCTATCAGCGACCAAGGCAACAGTGCTTTCGACAGCAATCTTCATGTTCTCCTGGCGCATCTTCAGTCCAAGATCCTCTGGTGGATTGAAGTCCTTGGCAAGAGCAAGGAAAGTCTTGGGTTCCGTTTTCTTCGGGAAGAAATAGGGGAACAGCCGTGACAATCCTGCGTCAGCATGTTCAATGCCTTCGCGAGCTTCGGTTCCATGAAACTCAAGGACAGAGAGTGCATCAATCAGAGGATCGTTGTCGGGATCTTCAAGCTCAAATTCTTGGTTTGTTTTACCTGTCGTAGAAAATATATGTTGGTTAACAGTAAAAAAACAAGAAGAAGAAGCAAGTCTAAGAAAAATAGAATGGATCGACAAAATTACCGACAAAGCGCCGATTCTGCGCGTTCAAGCGCTTGATGATCGCCTTTTCACGAGTAGCCTGCGCGGCTTTGTGCTCGTTTAAAGCAGTTTCGGCATCATCAAGTCTTTTTTGCAGATCTTTGACACCAGCAGCTTCTGCCTTGGCCTTATCAGCCTCCGCTTTAGCCTGGCCAGCATCAAGTTCAGCCTTCTTGCGAGCCGCTTCACTTTGCTCTAATTTATGAGCAAGCGTGTCGACAAGCTTGTTGGCTTCCGCAAGTTTTTCTGCCAAAATAGTCAAGGATCGTCAAAATTGCAACAAAACAGGAGCAAGAAATTATAAACAAGGGCCAGCAAAGAATTATTACCTTCAGTCTTGTTGGCATACTCACGGTACCCAATGAATTGGGCACCGATGCGAATAAGCTCTTTGATCATAGGCTGTCAAAGAAGGACAAAGAAAGAAAATGTCGGTATGGACAAATATGATGGCATAAAGAAGCAAACAGAGGAAATATACACAGTGACAAGAAAATTAAGAACTTACATCATCCAAGAGAGGGTTAGAGGAGCTACTCAATTGGAGGGTAGGCTCCGGGATTGTTTCAATCCTTGTCCTTTTCGGTGAAGGGACAAGGGGGCTTGAAGGAGGAGTAGGAGCGCCGATGTTTTGTTGAGGAGGCGAGGATTCCTCTCCTTCAACTGGCGTTTCCGAAACAACTAGAGTATGTGACGTACTCGTTCGAGCAGCCACATCAAAAGCTGGTACTTCTCCCTCATCATCACTGTGATTAAATGTTGACAGCATAAAAAGCAAGATAGACAAAAATCTTCGAGTACAAAAATAAAAGAAAAAAGAGTGACTTACGAACTGATGAGGGCCTCAAGGTATGGATCATAAGCTGCCTTCTGACGTGAAGGAACAGCTTCTTCGGCTTTGGAGGTGCCGGAATCTTCGACATCAGTCCTTTTCCTTTTGTTCCTTGGAGAAACAGCGAGGAGGAGGAGATTGTGCCGATGCAGTACCTTCAGAGGCAGCCTCTTTTTCAGAAGATCCCGCAGATTTTTGAGAATCTGCGGGTTCATTCACAAAAGAGGGGGCATCTTGGTTGTCGTCGGTGACAACGGCCCTCTCCTCGACTTCCCCACCTTCAGGAAGGGGAGGAAGCGAGACAAGATTTGGATGGTTCTATACAAAAACAGGGGAAGATGTCAAAAAAGGAGTTACAAAAAGATAGCAAGGCAATAACAAATCAATCGACAAAGTTTACCTTGGGAAGCGCATTGGTGGCGATGTACGGTTTTACACGACAAGAAGAAGGGACAGAATCTTTTTTGCTGAGAGAGGAGATTTTTCGGACAAGCTTCTCTAAGTCCTTGACCTCCAAATCCGCTGACAGCCGATCTGCGTCCTTGTCGCCAGCATACTTCCAGAGAGGGTATTTGCGAGCCTGAAGAGGCTGCACTCTGGCTCTAAGAAAATACGCTGTGATTTGGATACCTGACAACTCTTTGCCGCGAGTATTTTGCAACTCACGGATGCGAGTCATCAAGGCCTCTGTCGATGTTTTTTCTTCCTCGGTAGCCTCTGCATCCCAAGAGCGGCGGCGAAGGATTTTCTCGGCACCATCGAAAGGAGGGATATTGTCTTCAGCACATCCATGGTTCTCCTCCTGAATGTACAACCACTTCTTGCGCCACCCTTGAACTGAGTCAGGGAGTTTGACGTTGAAGTAATCGCCTGTGGGGCGAACGGAAATAACAACGCCGCCTATATTATAGGTGACATTGGGGGAGCCATTGCGGCGACAAAAGAAAATGCGCTTCCATAGCGCCCAGTTAGGCTGGACGCCAAGGAAGTCCTCACAAAGGGTGATGAAAATAGAGATACGGAGGATAGAGTTGGGTGTAAGGTGGTGAAGTTGAAGACCATAGACAAAAAGCAATCCACGGAGGAAAGGATGAATGGGGGCGGAAAGACCGCGGATGAGATGGTCGACGAAACTTACCCGATACCCCATTGGAGGGGTTGGGTAGCTTTCTTCACTAGGGAAGCATAGCGCCTTGGGCTTCTTGCTAATCCCTAGCTTCTTCAAGATATTGATGTCCTGGGTGGAAATTTTGGACCTTTCCCACTCCGCGCTTCCCAGATCTACGGCAGCCATTGACGATTCAGGTGTGCTGTGCTTGATCAACCGACGCGGTGGCATCAACAATGGCGCAGGAATGCAGCTTGGAGAAGATGAGCTTAGGAAGTTGTGGGGCGCAGGAGGAGGTTTTGCGAGAGGAGAGCAGGAGAACGGCGCGAGCGGAAGTGCTCGAGGAAGAAGAAGGAGATCTTATATAGAGGTGCGGCGAAGCGGCGGACCGTTGGATGGAAAAAGTGTGCGGCAGATGATAACCACGTGGAAACAAGGGTAAAAAAGTATTTTAACACTGGAGAAGTTACGGTACGTGCGCCAGGAAAAGCGGAGGACGTGTGTCCCCCACCTACACGACGTGTCAAGATAATGGATAATTTGGGCCCGCAAGGCAGCGGGAGAAAACTTCTCGCGATTTTTGGACTTGCAATCGTGGCTATCGTCAGCAATAAAGTCACCTTGGCAGGGAGAAAAATTCGACTCAACAGCTGCATCAAAAGGCGACATGCAAAAATATTGGAGAGCCTTTGATCAAATACAAGTTTTTGGTCAAATGCTCGGGGGCTACTTTGGAAAAATGAAAAGATCACGAAAGACAAAATAGAAATGGCGTGAGCCTATGATCAAATACAAATATTTGTTCATAGCCTCGGGGGCTACTCCCATCGGGAGCGCTGTTCGCGCACCCGAGAAATTATAAAACTTCGGGAAAGAAAGAAAATATAGCGGCATAAGGCGTGGAGCCTACAACCAAGCACAAGTCCTTGGCTGTAGCCTCGGGGGCTACTCCCATCGCGAACGCTGTTCGCGTGCCCGATGAAATTATAAAAAAGAAAGAAAGAATGAAAAGAAGAAAGATAGAAGAGCAAAAGAGTATATTTCGAGTTATAAATAACTCTGCATATACTCCCATCGGGAGAGCAATATAAGTCATCTTTGACTCAATAAAATGTGCCATTCCAACAGCCGAATAAGCACTCGACAATATATTCTCAGAACACCAAAGTTGTGATCAATTTCTGAATGCCGCAAAACTTTGCGAAGGTAAGACCCCAGATCCATTCTGTGAGGCGTGGCGCCGTCTCTGACGTCGGTTTGCTACTTTTATCCGTATCAATAGATACGAAGAAAAATCCTAACGGACGCGTTAGGTACCCGATAAATATGGCCGGGACTCGACGGAATGGTAAGACCTTAAGCGGCACCTGTCGAAGTTTACACCAGGTATCCCGAGATCATGTCCAGGGACGTGATTTTGAAGTAGGTTTTTGCGGATTGCCACTAGAGCAGTTAACTAGTACCTGATCCGTCAGATGAACTAGCCCCAACTACCATTATCCCTGTACAATATAGAAATTTATGTGAAGAAATATAGAAAAGTTTTTAGATGTCGAGTAAAAATAAACAGTGGAGATTTTCCCTGACTCTACGATTCAAGCAAAATCTCGAGGGCTACTGACATAGGCATCCCCAATGGGCCTGCCGAAGATAGTACCCGGGGTTTACTGAAGGCCCACTACCCGAAGAATAAGAAGATTCGGAAGCCCAAGATATTGTTAAGGAAAGCTAGAGTTGTAATAGGAAGCATTTGTTTGTAATCTTGCGGGAGGAGTTAGAAATCGTCCCGGACTCTGTAACTTGTACAATACGAATCCCTCGGCTCCGCCTCCTATATAAGGGGCAGTCGAGGGACAAAGAAAGCATCAAATCATTGTTTCTCAAACCCTAGTTTCATAATCGTCGAGTACTTTTCGGCTGAAACCTTCGAGATCTACTTGCCCTCTACTTCCAACTAAACCCTAGTCTACAACCCGTAGGCATTGACAAGTTAATACCTTATCACCTATATAAGTCCTTTCGACCTAAAAACGCGATACCAATTGACGAAACTCCAAAAAGACTCCAGGGGCGCCGCCACCATCGCGAAACTCCGTTTCGGGGGACAGAAGTCTCTGTTCCGGCACCCTGCCGGGACGGGGAAGTGCCCCGGAAGCCATCTCCATCAACGCCATCGCCTCCATCATGCTCCGTGAGTAGTTCCCCCATGGACTACGGGTTCTAGCTGTAGCTAGTTGGTACTCTCTCCCCCATGTACTTCAATACAATGATCTCATGAGCTGCCCTACATGATTGACATTCATCTGATGTAATCGGTGTTGTGTTTGTTGGGATCCGATGGATTGTTACATTATGATTAGTCTATCCATAAAGTTTGTGAAGTTATTGTTGCTGCAATCTTGTTGTGTTTAATGCTTGTCACTAGGGCCCGAGTGGCATGATCTTAGATTTAAGCTCTATACTTATTGCTTAGATTGTATCTACAAGTTGTTTGCACGTGTCTATGTCCGGAACCCGAGGCCCCAGAGTGACAGCAACTGGGATAACTGGAGGGGAAGACGTAGGTATGAGGATCACATGTTTTCACCAAGTGTTAATGCTTTGCTCCGGTGCTCTATTAAAAGGAGTACCTTAATTTCCAGTAGATTCCCTAGAGGCCCGGCTGCCACCGGCTGGTAGGACAAAAGATGTTGTACAAGTTTCTCATTGCGAGCACGTATGACTATATATGGAAAACATGCCTACATGATTAATAATCTTGATGTTCTGTCTTAATGCTATTTCAATCCTATCAATTGCCCAACTGAAATTTGTTCACCCAACACTTGTTATTGGAGAGTTACCACTAGTGTAGATAACTGGGAACCCCGGTCCATCTTTCATCATCATATACTCGTTCTATATGTCATTGGAATTAGTATCAACTATTTTCTGGTGCCATTGCCTCTGTGTTACTATTACTGCTGCTGTGTTACTGTTACTATTGCTCTCATATTATCGCTACTTTCACATCACCCTCGTTACTAGTGCTTTTCCAGTGCAGCTGAATTGACAACTCAGTTGTTAAGGCTTATAAGTATTCTTTACCTCCCCTTGTGTCGAATCAATAAATTTGGGTTTTACTTCCCTCGAAGACTGTTGCGATCCCCTATACTTGTGGGTTATCAGATATCGCCCGGCTAGCACAAGCATGGCGTCCGGTTTGGACTGGACGGATCCGGCGTGGAAGCCGATCGGACCGGGGCTGGGACCGGGTGGCCCGGCGGCACGGCCGGTCGGACCAGGCCTGGCGCCGGCCTGAACTGCATCTCCTCCTCTCGCGCATGCCTCCCGCTCCTCCCTCGCGCGTCCATGGGATGTCTTCATGTCCAGCTCCATGTCCAGCTTCACGTCCAACTTCTGGTCCAATTGCTCCTCTCCTCCTCGTGCGATGCTTGTTTCCTCTTCATACCTGATCATACATAAGTAATACGACTTAGGCAGTATAAAGTTCTCATCGATCAAAGTATCACATAGGAACAAGTTCACCTATTGTTTAAGTAGCTTCGCACGAGCTCGTGTCATTGGTCCAATCCTGACTTCATTGAACTTGAGCTTCACAGCAGCATCGCCTTTATCTTGCAATGACGGAGGTAGTAGTGTAGTAGGGATGTCCTCATCACCATTGCCAGGCACAACCAATTAAGGCCAGATCTTGGGTTTTCACCCTGCAAGTTTAGACACTGAATTCCTCTTGTGATGTCGCCCCCACTTGCCAATGCCGCTGCTCCAAGTCACAAATCACCAAGCCAGAATCTCGTCGCCACCAAGTAGACAAACCTCCATTGCTAGTCCTCAGTTCCTGGCTTCACTACCATTCTCCGCATCTGACTTCATCGTGGAACTAAGACATGTCCCACGACGACAGTAGGCCGCAGAGCTTCGCAACGCTCCCTCTGAAACCAAACGGTCAGAAAAAATATGGTTGCGCACGACCGAAACCCATCCACTCCGGTAAACTCCAGGCATGTCGTCCATTTGGAATTTGACTATACCATACTAGTTGCATCAATTTTGTTTCCAAAAACAAATAGTCGATTCGTCTTAGTACGAGTTAGTCCCGGTCGAGGAATAAGCACGATCCACAAGTAAAGCCCATGCACGTACGGAACATGCCTCCCAGTAGTTATCCATACTTAATTTGAGGGGTTCTGCTAAAAAAACCTAATTTGAAGGGTAGGATGGCATGGATCCTGAGGTTTCAGACAAGGGTCGCCACGGTATCACAAGGAGACAGACCAAGATGACACACATATATGTGGGTAGACACCGTCCGGAGACCCCCCCCCCCCCGTATAGCACCACATGGCGACAACGGGGTTGACATGCGCACCAGTAGAGACCTCTCCCATCTCCAGCTCACCTCATCGCCGTTGTCTCCACCCCTTACCACGGCAGTGGCGGGCCGAAGGAGGTCTAGGGATGTTGGGCGGTGGAGACGAATTTTGGAGCTATTGGGGCGACGAAGGGCGGCTCGTTGATGCGCGGCGATCAGGGCGGTGTCCCTACATCGTTGTGGTGGCAGAGGTCTTCCCTGACTGTGATGTGGGCGAAGGCGTGAAGTTGGCGGTGATCTGGATGCGGTGTTTCGCTGATATAGTGACGAACCATTGGTCGCCTCGGGTGAATCCCCGCTGTCTCTACTCCATGTCATTTCCAGGAGAGGAGAGGCCGTTGTCCTAGCGTGAGCGCCTATCGCCTCTGTCTTCTCTGCCGGCATAACCTATTTTTGTCGGTGCGGGAGTTTGGGGTGGTCGGACTTGCATGGTGCCGGCTAGTGGCTTGGGGATTGCTGGCCAAGGCTGAATAAAGTTGGTTGGCCATAGTGCTCTTTGATACGTCCCAAACGTATCTATAATTTCTTATGTTCCATGCTACTTTTATGATGATAGTCACATGTTTTATACACATTATATGTCATATTTATGCGTTTTCCGGAACTAACCTATTGACGAGATGCCGAAGGGCCAGTTGCTATTTTCTGCTGTTTTTGGTTCCAGAAATCCTAGTAAGGAAATATTCTCGGAATCGGACGAAATCAATGCCCAGCATCCTATTTTTCCACGAAGCTTCCAGAACACCCGAGAGCCACCAGAGGGGAGCCCTGGTGGGCCCAGATGCTAGGGCAGCGCGGCCAGGGCCTGGGCCGCGCCCCCCTACTGTGTCGTCGCCTCGTCAGCCCTCCGACTCCGCCTCTTCGCCTACTTAAGGGTCCCTGACCTAAAACCTCGATACGAAAAAGCCACGGTACGAGAAACCTTCCGCAGCCGCCGCCATCGCGAAGCCAAGATCCGGGGGACAGGAGTCTCGTTCCGGCACGCCGCCGGGACGGGGAAGTGCCCCGGAAGGCTCCTCCATCGACACCACCGCCATCTTCATCAACGCTGCTGTCTCCCATGAGGAGGGAGTAGTTCTCCATCGAGGCTAAGGGCTGTACCGGTAGCTATGTGGTTAATCTCTCTCCTATGTACTTCAATACAATGATCTCATGAGCTGCCTTACATGATTGAGATTCATATGAGTTTTGTATCACTATTCATCTATGTGTTACTCTGGTGATGTTATTAAAGTAGTCTATTCCTCCTCCACGGTGTAATGGTGACAGTGTGTGCATCGTGTAGTACTTGGAGTAGTTTATGATTGTGATCTCTTGTAGATTATGAAGTTAACTATTACTATGATAGTATTGATGTGATCTATTCCTCCTTCATAGTGTGATGGTGACAAGTGTGCATGCTATGTTAGTACTTGGTGTAATTGCAATGATCTATCATGCACTCTAAGGTTATTTAAATATGAATATCGAATGTTGTGGAGCTTGTTAACTCCGGCATTGAGGTGCTCTAGTAGCCCTACGCAATTAGTGGTGTTCATCATCCAACAAAAGAGTGTAGAGTGGTTTTATTATGTGATCAATGTTGAGAGTGTCCACTAGTGAAAGTATGATCCCTAGGCCTTGTTTCTAAGCACCGAAACTCCGTTTATTTACTGTTCTGTTGCATGTTTGCTCGCTGCCATATTTTATTCAGATTGTTATTACCACTCATATACATCCATACTACTTGTATTTCACCATCTCTTCGCCGAACTAGTGAAACTATACATCTGACAAGTGTATTAGGTGTGTTGGGGACACAAGAGACTTCTTGTATTGTGATCGCAGGGTTGCTTGAGAGGGATATCTTTGACCTCTTCCTCCCTGAGTTCGATAAACCTTGGGTGATCCACTTAAGGGAAACTTGCTGCTGTTCTACAAACCTCTGCTCTTGGAGGCCCAACACTGTCTACAAGAATAGAAGCACCCGTAGACATCACTCTTCTTGCAAGAAGGTGTCGCTCTGCTTGATGTCAGCCTCCTTGATCTAGCTGCCGACGAGTTCTGGTCTTCCTCTCGGAGATCTCCGATATTTTATTCCCAAGTAGTAGTGCGCCCAAAGCCAAACCGATAGTTGCGCCGCGTGTGTAAGTTTGATCGTACAGGAATCGGACGAAATTTATTGTACATATAGCAAGACTCTATGATATATAGTACATGTACTCTTTAGTAAAACCAGCAGAAGTACGGATGACGAGATGTGTCTTGTAGAAATTAGCATTGTCAAAATACTAATAGCACCCGTTAAGGAGGAATTAGTGACCACCGGCTGGCTCCGCCTCTTCAATTGAGGCCGCGTTGGAGTTCAGGCAGCGCATGGCGGCAGAGTGGGCAGAGGCGCTTCTGCGTGAACCACTCATCGATACACCTCTGGTGGAACTGATGCCTGCCGGAGCACGGCACCACGCTGATCTCATCTCCCACCTCGTAGTCCTGGATGCAGATTGTTAGGGCAATATGCTTGTTGTATTACCAGGGGGCCAAATGCCACAATATATAGTACATGTACAGGTGCACATATGCAGAAAGCCTCCTAACATATGGGGAAACTACAATAGACATATATATACATCACGAACTAATGACGATAAACGGGAGCCACAGAGGTGACCCAGCTGATGATGGCACTGCTGAAAAGATCCGATGGACGAAGCGAAGCAACCGCAGGAGAACCGGCGGATGAAGTGGCAGCGAAGGAACGCGAAGCCGGTCTAACTCCCGAGCCCCGGGGACTCAAGGCTGCGAGGGCCAGCTCCAACCAGGGCCTGTGTACGGCGGTCCTGAACAGCACAAGAATCAGCGTCAAGAATGACGCGACAACCAGAATCAGTCAGCCGACTAGCGGAAAATAGGTTCATCTTAAGACTAGGAACATGAGAAACATCAGGAACAGAGAAAGATGTAGTAGAAAGGGTGCCTCGACTGGAAACAGGGAGAGAGGTACCATCAGCCGTGATAACACGAACAGGAGAAACAAGAGAGCGAAGAGCAGAAAGAATAGAAGACGCAGAGGTCATATGAAAAGAAGCTCCAGAATCCAGATATCACGGGGATGACGTACCTGACTGTGTGGAAGGTGGTGGTCGCGCGGAGCCAGTCGAGGAAGAGCCTATACCAGCGAGCAGACCACGATGACCACGGATAATGTCCTGATCAGATAGCGCAACAGTAGAAGATCCTGAAGAACCAGCCTGACGACGAGTATGCTGCGGCGGACGTAAGCTGGGATCCCTCTGCCAGCAAGTAGAGATAGTGTGACCAGTCCTGCCACAGTAGGTGCAAGGAGGTGATGTCGAACTACGAGTCTGCTGGGGCTGACGCTGACCCTGAAATGGAGGAGTAGGAAGTATGGGCTGTGCTGGTGGCCGCAACGAAGCCGGCGGCATAGGAGGTCCACGAGCAAACGAAACAGGAGGGCCACGAGCAGCAAGAACAGAGGGAACCTCAAGAAGACCAGCAACACGAAGACGGGTCTCCTCAGCACGAAGCTCAACAAGTACCTCAGAGAGCGGAACACGACCACGGGCAAGCAGCTGGGCACGGCGCGGCTCAAACTCCTTGCGGAGCCGCGACAAGAACTCAAAAACGCGCTGAAACTCCAAATCCGCGCGCACAGTCAGACAGCAGGGACAGGTGGCACGCACAGCTGTACGAAGAGAATCAAGCTGACGCCAAATAGCAGCACTCTGAGTGTAGAACTCATCAATAGTAGAATCACCCTACTGAAGGGCATGCTCCTGGCGGACCACATACAGGTAAAGAGCATCCCCAGACGGCTAATAGCGCTGACGAAGAAAAGCCCACTGAGCAGCAACGGTGGGAAGACCCATAAACTCAGCAGCATACTGAGGCAGAACACTGGAGGTGAGAACAGCAGCAGCACGAGCATCCTCATATATCCATTGAGTGTACTCAGTCAGATCCAGCCGGCAAGTCGCAACGGCAGTAGAGTGGTCCTGGACCTTCCGGTCATAATCAGCCAGAGCAGTGTCATCAACACTCTTGGCTGCATCCTTATCCGCCTGAGTAGCATCAGGGGCAAGGGCAACAGGGTGGCGGTGCAACAGGCACCGTAGGAACAACAGGGCGCGGCGGACATGAGACCTCGCCAGAAAGCACACCCCAAAGACGAAGACCGCGCATGTGGACGCGCATAAAGGCAGCAAAATCAGGATAATTCGCGCCATCGAAGATCACCGGGCAGCGAGGGATCGCAACATAGCCCTAGGAAGACATAGCTCTTTTTTTCGCTTTTTTCGTTTTTTTTTCAGAAGGAAGTCAACTGCAGAGCAAGGAGATCGATCTCAGGCTCTCAGCACGGCCAATCTCAGCACGGCCACGCGCGGGCCGATCGGAGAGCAGGGAGCGGCCAACACGGAGCGGGGGCAGGGAGATCGACCAGGAATCGACCACGGAGCAGCACGGATCGGCCAGGGATCAGCCAGCATGGAGCGGGGGCAGACGGAGTCGGGCGGGCGTCGGGCGGGCGTCAGACGGAGAGCAGCCACGCGCGGATCGTGGGCGACGGAGCTACGCGCGGATCACGCGCGGGATAGGCGGATGACGGGAGCAGCACGGATCGGGGGCCAGGGCTACGCGCGGATCACGCGCGGGACATGCGGACGACGGGAGCAGCACGGATCGGGAGCGACGGGGTCGGGCGGGCGTCGGGCGGGCCTCGCGCCGGGATCGGGAGAAGAGCACCTGGCGTTAGAATCGGGAGAGGAGCAGCAGGTCGAGGACGAGGAGCAGACGAACGGGCGACGTACGGAGACAAACGGGCGGCGTACGGAGAGGAACAAGCAACGTCGGCCGGGAAAACTAGAGGATTAATTTTTGCTCTGATACCATGTTAGGGCAATATGTTTGTTGTATTACCAGTGGGCTAATGGCCATAATATATAGTACATGTATAGATGCACATATGCAGAAAGCCCCTAATATATGAAAAAACTACAATAGACAGATATATACATCTGTGTTAGATGACTCACCCCGTGGAGCCATCCGCGCTCGTGCTTTCTTCTCGTCCACCATAGGTCTTCGTCGCGGAAAGGGAAGAGGTTGTGGTAGGCGATCAGGAGGCCTAGGCGCGGGATCGGCGGGCCGAATCGTTCATCGTCGTCGTCATCGTCGTTATCGTCACGAAGCTCCATGTCGAGCAGGGCGCCGGCACGGCGGAGCACGGATAACGTCGCTTCTTCCTCTGCCTCCTCACGGGAGTACGTCTGGTGGTACGGAGGATCGATCGGGACGAAGTCGAGGCCCGTGTGCGGCGGCGGGAACGCCACCGTAGAGCTGCCGCGTTCGTTGCCATCGCCGGCCATAGCAGGAGCCCGAAGTAATGGAGATCGATGGATGGGATGCTGGCTGGGTCTCAGGCGCGCGCTGGTGGGGTAGCCAGCCTTTAATCTAGCAGGCGATCGGAATTGGCCGAAACCGTGTGAGGATGGTGGATCTAGGGAAGCCTCGGACGGAGGGACAGGACGGAGCACAATACGAATTCCAGTCGAAACCGGTGTCCGGCTTCCGATCAGTTTCTTTGTTTTTTTTAGACAAACTTTCCTTGTTTCTGACAGGGAATTTCAAACCGCTGAGAACTTGGGATTATTCACACGGCCCCTACCCTGGTTAATCTGGGTCTCGTCTCGTCCGGTCCGGTGGGCAGTGGCCCATTAACGTACGTATACTAGGACGCAGCGCCTGCCGGCCTCTATCCGGGCAGATCCTATACACCGACCTGGTGTATAGGGACCGCGGCACACCTTTCCCTGGCATGGGCCTGGCCCATATATTATTTATTGGTTTTCCTTTTGTTTTTTCTTCTTTTTTGTTTTCTTTTTTCTGTGTTTCTTTTTATCATTTTATTTTTCTACAAAAAATTCGAAAATTTTCAAATTTGGAAAATGTTCAAGTTTGAAAAATGTTCATGTTAGAAAATTGAATGAATTTCAAAATTTGTATAATTTTGAAATTTGAATGAATTTCAAATTTTGAACAATTTTGAAATTTAAAAGAATTTTAAAATTTAAACAAATTTCGTGTTTAATTTTCTAAATTTGAGACTTATGATTTTTGAATGATTTCCGAATTTTCAAATAAATTTTGAATTTTTTTCATAAAAAAATTGTTTGAATTTGAAAATGTTCAAATTCGGAAATTCAATAAATTTTTGAAATAATGTTTTCAAATTTTAGAAACTCTAAAAAATTATAATATGTTCATATAAAAAATGTTCAAATTTCAAAAACGTTTATATTTTTTCAAAAAGTTTAGTTTTTCGAAAAGAGTTTCGATTAAAATTTTGATTTTTTTAAAAAATGTAGAAAAAATAAACGAAACACCTGAAAAGGAGAAAACTGAAAAAAGGAAAAAAAGAGCGTGGGCCCAACACCCACGTTGAGGTGTGCGGCACCCGGTCCGTACCGACCATGGTTGTGTATATCGCCTCCCTTTCCGGGGTGCCGCCTGAAGGGACTACCGCTTGGGCTGCATTGGTGCGTCCCATTTATATCGCGTTATATCGTGGCAATTGTTATACACCGACCGGGTCGGCCGCTACCACGCACCGCACACCCTTGCGCGCGGTATGGGCCAGCCTGGTCTACCCAGTTCGCCGTTTATTTATATTTTCTGTTTTTTTCTTTTTTTCTTTTCTTTCCTTTTCATTTTTCTTTTTTGTTTCGTCCTTTTTTTTAATTATCTTTTTTTTTCAATTTTGAAAATAGTTCAAATTCGAAAAATATTCAATATGAAAATCGTTCAAATTCAAAAACCATTCAAACTTGAAATTTGTTCAAATTCAAAAAACGTTCAATTTTGAAAACTGTTCGAGTTAAAAAAATTATTCATATTCGAAAAAAATTAAAATCGGTAAGTGTTCATGCAAAAAAAATATTTTTTCCAAATTTTTGAAAAAGTTCAAATTTAAAATATGTTCAAATTCGAAACTGTTCAATTTTTTTAAAAGTTTAGATTTCTCTTTTTAAATTTTAGAAACACAAAAAAGAGAATAGAAACAGTAGAAAAAAACAGAAAAATGAAAAAAATAAAGATGATCTTATTGGGCCGTGTGCCCAACTAATTGACACGCGGCGCGGGTGTGCAGCGCTCGATCGATCCGCCGACCAGGTCAGCATAGAGGAGCTCCCTTCTATCGTTGATGGTTGGCTTTTCTAGCTTTTAGGTTTTTCCTATTCACTCTTTTCTGTTTAGATTTCAAAACCGTTTAAATCTGAAAATCGTTCCAATTTAAAAAAACTAAAACTTGAAAAAGGTTCAAAATTGGAAAATTTGAAGTTATAAAATAATTCAGATAAAAATGCTCAAATTGAAAAGTTCACATTTTTAAAAAGTTCAGATTAAAAAATGTTGAAATTTATAATTGTTCAAATATTAAAATTCTAGTCTTAAAAAGTTCTCATTAAAAAAAGGTTCATGTTAAAAAAATGTTCAAATCTGAAAGAGTTTCTAGTATTAAAAATTCAAAAGAAACGGTTACCATCAGAACCAAAGAAAATTGGGCTAATAACCGAGAACGCAATAAAACCGGAAAAGCCCAATAAAATTGAAAACCCAGAAATCCTACTCCCTCTACTAGGCTTGGCCCAGTGCCTCGTTCCTTCAGGCAGCCCCGACCATCGGGCCCATGTTAGGTGGTGAATAGGATTTGTCGTGCCAGCAGAGAGGGGACTCGGTGACGCAATCCCGGTGAAAGTTGTGCTTACACGAGCCATGCTCGTCACCTGCCACGCAGTTCTCCAAGCAGATCAGATCACGCAACCCATGTTTGTCATCCATTGGCCTTCCCCTCGACGTTAAACGTGCTTCTCTAGGCTGGCCACCGCCCTCACTATCGCGTGCACTCCTGCGAGGCCATCGTCGTAGTAGGCGTCGCCTGGATCGGGCATGGTCGATAGAATCAACAGGACCTGCAGGACCAGCTACAAGACCACCGCATCTTGCTAGTGTTGGGATCGAAGCGGGACGAGCTAGTTCCATTAACGACGACATCACGAAGAAATGCACTTGTAGGGTGCACGGGACATCTCGTGCACGTACACATCATTGATTTGCATTAGGATTCGGAAATAGCACCTCTCTCCTCTTGCATGCAGGAGACAAACTCCGATGCACATGCAACAATCTTGCTATGCACATGCAACAATCTTGCTATTCGTCCTGCCACCATCTAGCTTTATCTCTCCTCTCATCCCATGTTTTGCATTACAATCCAAAGTTTGTATACAAATTATCTTTGAAATCAAATGTTTGATTTATATTGTAAGTGTATATTTGTGTTTCAAATAACGAGAACTTTGAAACAGTCAAGTTTTAGAAATTGGGGTTTTGAAACATGCATGACAAAACATGATGAAATTTGGTGAAACATATGTTTCAAAAGTTGATTTTCAAATGTTGTCAAAATATATTTTAATATTGTTATTGTTTTGAAGCTCTTTTCACTATGAACCTAAATATTTAAACGGTGTTTCTCCCCACCCTTCTCGTCTCCTCCATCACCCACCCTTGAGAGTCGGTTCCAGCACGTATAATGCATGCGCAAATTAATTCGAGCAAGTATAGTGCACAACTGCACATGTATAACAATTCCAGCAAGTAATATGGCAAATTAGCAATACAACTGCCCATAAAGAAGTACAATAGTTCACAAAATATGTCATGAGAATTACAACAAGTTTGATGTTTCACAACAGGGTTCAGCAGTTCACAATTAGATGCATTTAACTTTTGTATGAACATTCTTCTAGTTGGTCCAACAAGATGCCAACACACTGAGAGATGTATAGGTAACAATGAGGTAGGCTCATGTAAAAAAAGAAAACAATGAGGTAGGCTGGCAGGGCTCGTTCCGAGCAGTGGCGTAGTGCCGCGGGTCAACTCTGCACGGTCGGACCAGGCCTTGCACTGGTCGTCCATGCGTGACCCGGTTCGTAATTAGTCAGCCGTACACGCAAGCCATGGATAATGGATCTCAGCCGATTGACGTTTTGACGTGCCACAATTCAGGCCGCGTTGGAGGCTTGGAGCTCGGCGGTGAGCGCATGGCGGCAGAGCGGGCAGAGGCGCTTCCGCGTGAACCACACGTCGATACATCTCCGGTGGAACCGATGCCTGCCGGAGCACGGCACCACGCTGATCTCGTCTCCCACCTCGTAGTCCTGGATGCAGATGACGCACCCCGTGGAGCCATCCGCGCTCATGCCTTCTTCTGCTCCACCACCATACGTCTTCGTCTCGAGCTTTAGCTTCTTGACCGCCACGGCAGGGGAAGCGACGCGGGCGGCGCGGGAAGGGAAGGGGTTGCCACCGGCAAGCGAGAGGTGTGGGATCGGCAGGACGAACCGTTCGTCGTCGTCATCACCAGGCTCCATCTCCATGTCCACGCCGGCCGCATGGCGGAGGGCGTATAGTAACAACGCTTGCTCCTCTGCCTCTTCACGGGACGATGTCTCTCGGGACGGAGGATCGATTGGGACAAAGTCGAGGTCAGCGTGGGGCAGCGGGAACGCCACCGTAGAACTGCCGCGTTCGTTGCCTTCGCCGGCCATAGCTGGAGCTCGAACTGGTGGAGATCGATAGATTCTGGCTGGATCTCTGGCACTGATGGGCAGTCTTCAATCTAGCAGGCGATCGGGATTGGCTGAAAGCATGCGAGGATGGCGGAAGGTACATGTAAGGAAGCCTCTGACGGATCGAGCACAAGCACGAATCCCGCTCGAACTCGGTGTCCGACTTCCGATCAGTTTCCTTTTATGTGCCAGGAAAGTTCGAATCGTTGGGCTTTCAAGGCCCTCTACTCTGCTTAACATTGGCCTCGTCCGGCAGGCCCAACTAGACCGCGCTATGCTAGGAAGGCAGCGCGTGCCGGCAGAGGGGGCACGAGTTGCTCCGGCCCAGCCACTCGGCGATGCAACCCCGGTGAAAGCTGTGTTTCCGCGAGCACGGCATCACGCCGAGCTGGTCACCCGCCACGAACTCCTCCAAGCAGATCACGCAGCCCGTGTCCGTTGTGCCAAGGCCGCCTTGTTGGCCTTCCCCACAACGATAAGCACGCTTCTCCAGGCCGGCCACCGCCGCCGTTGCGGGGACTCCTCCGAAGCCGCCGTCGCGGTAGGCGTCGCCGGGATTTGGCATGGCCGACAGGACCCGCAGGACATCGTCGTCGCCGAGGACGCCGTGCAGGAAGAGGACCTCGGCGACAAGGAGGACCGATCGACTGAGCTCCTCTGCCACGTCTCCGGCTGATCCAAGCTGCTGCTGCAAGTGCTGGGATGGAAGCGGGACGAGCCAGTGCTGGGCCGCCGAGCTGCTGTCTATGGCGAAGGCCAGTGCGCGCTCCATGCACTCGTCGGCCATTAAAACTGTTGCCATTGGCCGGTTAGGCAAGCAGCAAGTTATAATCTTGAAAGGAAACACGCCGCACGATCAACGGGATAGTTAATTTGTGTAGTAATAAACTGACGAGTCGACATTGTATTCTGCTGATAGATTATCTACAGTATATAGGCAGGAGCCCACAATGCAGGATCGACGACGCACCTGACACTAATTCGCGTGTAAACAGAAGACAAACCCATTTCGGAATAGGAATCGACTCGCGGGCGGACTCCGTTTTTATGGTTTTTTTACAACGATCGTTTTTATGTTTTGAGCACACTCAAACCCATCTAGGATAACATACAGCCCAGGGGATTAGAACTCCCAGCCCCGGGTTCGTAGCCGTACGATCAGAGCATCCTGCACCGTAGGATCTGGTCGCTAGCGAGACACGGTCCCGCTTTTGCTGCTTGGTAGCAAAAACCTTCCAATTGCAGCAAAAATCATGAATTAGCATTTCTTCCACGTCGCATCCGCCACCTCTCATCCGCAGCCCCGCGACTGGCGATAGTCGCGCGGCAACCGCCGGCGACAAGCCCTGCAGCAACCTTCGCCACGTAATCCATGGCGCATCTGCTCCGATCCGTGTTTTACCCCCCCCCCCCTCTTGGCCATAAGAACCACCTAGTCCCACCACCCATTTTTGCTTCAAACTCTGGATCTAATCAGGGTCCTCGCCGGCGAGTTGCGGCAGATACTGCGAACGCCAGCGTAGGAGGACCGTTGCAGCAACCCATCCATGGAAGCTTCAACAACCCTCCAGTGTTTTTCGACCACAACTTCGAGATTGAACAACCAGCTGCATCGTTGAGTTCTTCCCTCCAATCTCCACGAATTTTGCTGCTACGGTTTGCTTCTATGCTGCAACAAGCTTCTGGAATTAGTTACCCTGTAGTCAGATGATGAAAATTGCTACAAGTGATATCAAATTGATCTTGTATAAAAATATTTGTGCTCATGCAGCACATGATGTTGCATAGAAATTGCTGCTACGATAGTGTTGTACATATTGTTAGTCATATTTAGTTGATCATGTATGCTGCAAACTGTGAGTCATATTAACATAATGCCGCAAAAAAGTTGCTGCTAATAAAAGACTAAAACAGCAATTCATGTTATGTCAACATGGGTTTGTTGCCGACAGCATCCTACAAGGTTTTGACCTCAACAAACCAGCACAAACGGAAGGTTATGTTGGTGCTGATCAAGATGGGAATGATGCATCAAATTTTGTTCCCGGACCACATAGTACAGCAACTGCAGGTGCTTCTGACCTTGCTGAAGAAGATGGCAAAGAAATATGTTCACAGCCCGTGGTTCCATTTGTTGTTATGATATTCGATGACCTTGAAGTAGCAAAACAAGTATACAATGACTATGCATGGAAGCTTGGTTTTGGCACACGCATTGGAAACACCAAGTACAACACAGCGCATGGAGTGCCAAAGGAAACAATTCTGAGCAGAGCGTTTGAGTGTGTACGTACTGGAAAACCAGCAGCTGAATCTAGGAATGCTGCTGTAAGAAGCAAAGAAGCTGATGTGAAAGGAAAAGAAGTTGTTGTCGATATGACGAACATTGGTGAGAAAAAGTCAAGAAGCAAACAAGCTGGATGTGTGATGTCTACGGGTGCTTCTATTCTTGTAGACAGTGTTGGGCCTCCAAGAGCAGAGGTTTGTAGAACAGCAGCAAGTTTCCCTTAAGTGGATCACCCAAGGTTTATCGAACTCAGGGAGGAAGAGGTCAAAGATATCCCTCTCATGCAACCTCGCAACCACAAAACAAGAAGTCTCTTGTGTTCCCAACACACCTAATAGGTGCACTAGTTCGGCGAAGAGATAGTGAAATACGGGTGGTATGAATAAATGCGAGCAATAGCAACGGCACCGGAAAAGTGCTTTGCTGTCCGGGACTGGTGTGTGGTTGATGGTGGTAATATTGCGGGAAGTATAGATGCGGTAAAACGAGTAAACAAACAGCGATAGCGATATTTAGGAACAAGGCCTAGGGATCATACTTTCACTAGTGGACACTCTCAACATTGATCACATAACAGAATAAATAGATAGATGCTAGACTCTACACCCTCTTGTTGGATGATGAACACCACTAATTGTGTAGGATTACACGAACCCTCAATGCCAGAGTTAACGAGCTCCACAATATTCAATGTTCATATTTAAATAACCTTAGAGTGCATGACGAGATCAACATAACCAAACCAAGTACTAACATAGCATGCACACTTGTCACCTTCACGCTACGAAAGGAGGCATAGATCGCATCAATACCATCATAGCAATAGTTAACTTCATAATCTACAAGAGATCACAATCATAGCCTACGCCAAGTACTACACGATGCACACACTTGTCACCATTACACCGTGCGGGAGGAATAAACTACTTTAATAACATCACTAGAGTAGCACGCAGATATATTGTGATACAAAACACATTGCAATCATAAAGAGATATAAATAAGCACTTCACTATGCCATTCATAACAGTGAATAAGTATTCTGTGAAATATAGCCTAAGAGACCCACACGGTGCACACACTTGTCACCTTTACACACGTGGGACAAGGAGTCTCCGGAGATCACATAAGTAAAATCCACTTGACTAGCACAATGACATCTAGATTACAAGCATCATCATATGAATCTCAATCATGTAAGGCAGCTCATGAGATTATTGTATTGAAGTACATAGGAGAGAGATGAACCACATAGCTACCGGTACAGCCCTTAGCCTCGATGGAGAACTACTCCCTCCTCATGGGAGACAGCAGCGTTGATGAAGATGGCGGTGGTGTCGATGGAGGAGCCTTCCGGGGGCACTTCCCCGTCCCGGCGGCGTGCCGGAAGCAGAGACTCCGTCCCCCGGATCTTGGCTTCGCGACGGCGGCGGCTCCGGAAGGTTTTCTCCGGTTTCGTCGAACGTAATAGGGTTTTCGCGACGGAGACCTTAAGTAGGCGGAAGGGCAGCCTCGGAGGGTCCTGGTGGGACCACACACTAGGCCGGCGCGGCCGGGGCTTGGGCCGCGCCGCCCTCACTGTGTCCCCACCTCGTGGCCCCACTTCGTTTCCCCTTCGGACTTCGGAAGCTTCGTGGAAAAATAGGACCCCGGGCGTTGATTTCGTCCAATTCCGAGAATATTTCCTTACTAGGATTTCTGAAACCAAAAACAGCAGAAAACAAGCAATCGGCCCTTCGGCATCTCGTCAATAGGTTAGTTCCGGAAAACGCATAAATATGACATAAAGTATGCATAAAACATGTAGATATCATCAATAATGTGGCATGGAACATAAGAAATTATCGATACGTCGGAGACGTATCAATGTGAGATGGATGTCAATGAATCAAAGCAACGTAATATTTTGGTTCGTTATGACTGTAAAGCCCATATGGTTGTTGGCAAGCGGAATGACCTTTGGTATGTCACTGTTTTTAAGGAGGAACACACCCACCCCATGGTGAAGCTAGCGAGGAGGCGTCCCTACTATAGATCACATAGGAAAGTCCTAGAAGAGGATTTCCAGTTCCTTCAGACGCTCCATAATCAAAACATTACTACTGCTCAGATAATGGGTTTTCTAGGAAGCGTGCATGGTGGCGACCCAAGGACGCTAGGCTACGTGAAGAGAGATGTGTCTAACATAAGGACAATGCTGCGAGAAGAAGTATCACATCATGATATGAGCATGGTAATTGAGTACTTTGAACGTAGAAAAGCAGAAAGTCCTAATTTCTTTTATGGCACACTAGTAGATTCAAACAATGCTGTTAGAGGCCTATTCAGGGTGGATGGGAGGACCAGAGCACTATACCCCAAATACAAGGACTGTGTTTTCTTCCACACAACCTTTTGCACCAACAAGAATAATCTTCCTTTTGCTCCAATTGTGGGAATAAATAACCACACACATATGATTTTTCTAGGTTTGGCATTGCTACCGGATGAAACAATGGAAACATTTAAGTGGGTCTTCGAGAGGTGGATGCTTGCAATGAATCAGATGCACCCAGATCATATAATGACAAACCAGGACCAGGCTATGGCTACTGCAATCGACAAGGTATTTCCCAATTCAATACACATGTGCTGCTTCTACCATGTAGTGCACCTAGCAAGGAGATAACTTGGTCCAAACTTGGGTGAGGGCCATTGATACGTCTCCAACGTATCTATAATTTCTTATATTCCATGCTAGTTTTATGACAATACTTACATGTTTTATATACACTTTATATCATTTTTATGCATTTTCCGGGACTAACCTATTAACAAGATGCCGAAGCGCCGGTTCTCGTTTTCTGCTGTTTTTGGTTTCAGAAATTCTACACAGGAAATATTCTCGAAATTGGATCCCACGAAGACAGAAGTCAATATTTTGCCGAGACAGACCCAGAGAGCCAGAGAAGGGCCAGAGGGGGGCCAAGGGGCTCCCACACCATAGGGGGGCGCGACCCCACCCCTGGCCGCGCCGCCATGTGGGGTGGGCCCCTCGGGACTCCTCCGAGGCCGCCCTTCCGCCTATATATTCTCCCAGATGCGAAAACCCTAAATATATCAGTCATATTCCACGAAAAGTTACGTAGCCGCCGCCATCGCGAAGACAAGTTCGGGGGACAGAAGTCTCTGTTCCAGCACGCCGCCGGGACGGGGAATTGCCCCCGGAGTCATCTCCATCGACACCACCACCATCTTCATCGCCGTTGCTGTCTCCCATGATGAGGAGGGAGTAGTTCTCCCCCGAGGCCGAGGGCTCTACCGGTAGCTATGTGGTTCATCTCTCTCTCCCATGGTGTGATCTTTATGTGATCATGAGCTTTGTAATCTAGCTAAATATGTAGATGTTACTCTTGTCTATTATGCACTCTAGAGGTTACTTTAATATGAACTCCGGATTCACTCTCCACGGTGTGATGGTGACAGTGTGCGCATCGTGTGTGATTCCTTTATGACGTTGTGGAGCTTGTTTACTCCGGCTTGAGGTGTGCTTTTGCAGCCCTACACAATGAATGGTATTTGTTATCCAACAAGAGAGTGTTTGAGAGTAGCATTTATTTATTCAACTATGTGATCATTGTTGAGAGTGTCCACTAGTGATAGTATGATCCCTAGGCCTTGTTTCTAAGTATTGAAACACCGTTTCCACCAAGTTCTGCTACATGTTCGCTTGCTGCCATTTTTATTTCAGATTGCAATTACTACTTATAATCATCCATATTACTTGTATTTCGCTATCTCTTCGCCGAACTAGTGCACCTATACATCTGACAAGTGTATTAGGTGTGTTGGGGACACAAGAGACTTCTTGTATCTTAATTGCAGGGTCGCTTGAGATGGATATCTTTGACCTCTACCTCCCTGAGTTCGATAAACCTTGTGTGATTCACTTAAGGAAAACTTGCTGCTGTTCTACAAACCTCTGCTCTTGGAGGCCCAACACTGTCTACATGAATAGAAGCGTGCGTAGACATCAAACTATTTTCTGGCACTGTTGCCGGGGAGGTAAGGTAAAAGGTATTCACATCCTCCGACTACTAAGCTATTTCCTAGCACCGTTGCCGGTGTGTGAGTGCTCGAAGCTATTTCCTTTAGATTCTGCAATTATATCTTTTTGTTTCTTGTTTTTATTTCACTAGTTAGGCTTAATGGAAAACAACAAAAATATTAGAGATCTTTATAGTATTTATCTTGAGTTAGGACATGAGGTGTTTGAAGGGAAAATTAAAAAACCTTTGGAACTTTATATGCATGCTAATGGCAATGTTATTAGTATGAATGCTTTGAACACCATTGTTGCTAATGCTATGGAAAATTCTAAGCTTGGGGAAGCTGGTTTTGATGAGCATGATATTTTTAGTCCCCCAAGCATGGAGGAGAAAATTTACTTTGATGATACTTTACCTCCTATATATGATGATTACAATGATGACTATCATATTTTCAGTCCACCTACTATTGAGGAGAAAATTAATTATGATTACAATATGCCTCCTATATAGGATGATTATGGTGATGAGAATAATAATGATAGCTATTTTATTGAATTTGCTCCCACTACAATTAATAGTAATGACTATGCTTATGTGGAGAGTAATAATTTTATGCATGTAGCTCATGATAAGAATGTTTCATGAGGACAATATGGTTGTAGGGATTTTCATGTTACTAAAACGCCTCACTTTTTGCTGAAAATCTTGAAGTTGCGCTTGTCTTGTTTTCCTATGCTTATTGCATTATGCTTACATGACTTGTTTATTTACAAGATTCCTTTTCATAGGAAGTGGGTTAGACTTAAAAGTGTTTCTTATTTGCTTTTGATGCTCTCTTTTGCTTCAACTCTTATTTCTTGCGAGAGCATCATTAAAATTACTGAGCCCATCTTAATGGCTACAAAGAAAGCACTTCTTGGGAGATAACCCATGTTTTTATTTTGCTACTGTTTTGTTGTGTCTTGGAAGTTGTTACTACTGTAGCAACCTCTCCTTATCATGTTTATTTCGTTTTTTGTGCCAAGTAAAGTCTTTGATAGAAAGTTGATACTAGATTTGGATTTCTGCGCAGAAACATATTTTTAGCTGCCACGATTTTGAGTTTTTCTCTCTGTAGAAAAATATAAAAATCTTGAAAAAATTCATGAGTAATCCTCAGATATGTACGAAACTTTCATTCAACTGGAGCTTTTCCATCTGAGCATGTTAAGTGCCTCGAAAAAATTCGTCTTTACGGACTATTCTGTTTTGAGTTATTCTGCCTTTTATTTCGCATTGCCTCTTTTACTGTGTTTGAGTGGGTTTCTTTGCTCCATTAAATTTCAGTAACCTTGGGTAATGTCCGAAGTGTTGGGAATGATTGTGTCCTTGCTGAACATGTGAATTTTTTATTATGCACTAACCCTCTAATGAGATTGCTTTGAGTTTGGTGTGAAGGAAGTTTTCAAGGATCAAGAGAGGAGGATGATACAATATGATCAAGAAGAGTGAAAAGTCTAAGCTTGGGGATGCCCCCGTGGTTCATCCCTTCATATTTCAAGAAGACTCAAGCGTCTAAGCTAGGGGATGCCCAAGGCATCCCCTTCTTCATCAATAACTTGTCAGTTCACCTCTAGTGAAACTATATTTTAATTCCTTCACATCTTATGTGCTTTACTTGGAGCGTATGTGTGCTTTTATTTCCATTTTGTTATCTTAGTTCTCTGAATAAATCGGATCCTATCATGCTTGTGTGGGAGAGAGACACGCTCCGCTTTTTCATTTGAATACTCCTATTATTCACTTATATTTGTTGAGTATTCAGTTTTCGCACTGTGTAGCTTCTAGCTCTTGGTTTTCATGTATCTCTTATTCAGAGCTATTAGTTATTTTATAGAAAGTACTCTCTTACTTCACTTATATTTGTTTTGAGAGTTTCTTGTCATTTGGTTGGAACCAGAAAATGCTTCATGTGGTAATTGGTATATTGTCTTGAATAATTTGATACTTGGCAATTGTTTTGAGCTCTCAAGTAGATCATGTTTAAGCTCTTGCATCATGTAGTTTAAACCTATTAGTGGAGAACTACCGTAGAGCTTGTTGAAATTTGGTTTGCATGATTGGTCTCTCTAAGGTCTAGATATTTTCTGGTAAAAGTGTTTGAGCAACAAGGAAGACAGTGTAGAGTCTTATAATGCTTGCAATATGTTCTTATGTGAGTTTTGTTGTACCGGTTTATACTTGTGTTTGCTTCAAACAACCTTGCTAGCCAAAGCCTTGTACTGAGAGGGAATGCTTCTCGTGCATCCAAAACCTTGAGCCAAAACTTATGCCATTTGTGTCCACCATAACTACCTACTATGTGGTATTTTTCTGCCATTCCAAGTAAATACTTCATGTGCTACCTTTAAAACAATTCAAAACTTTATTACTCCTTATTTGTGTCAATGTTTTATAGCTCATGAGGAAGTATGTGGTGTTTTATCTTTCAATCTTGTTGGGCAGACTTTCACCAATGGACTAGTGGCACATCCGCTTATCCAATAATTTTGCAAAAAGAGCTGGCAACGGGGTTCCCAGCCCCAATTAATTAACTTTCATTAATAATTCTCTTCAAATGTTTTGCCCTGATTTATCAATAAGCAACTTAATTTTGCAAATAGACACTCCTCCATGGTATGTGAAATGTTGGAAGGCACCCGAGGATTCGGTTAGCCATGGCTAGTGAAAGCAAATGGTTGGGAGGAGTGTCATCTCTAAATAAAACTAAAGTACATGTGTAAACAAAAGAGAAGAGGGATGATCTACCTTGCTGGTAGAGATAACGTCCTTCATGGGAGCCGCTCTTTGAAAGTCTGTTTGACGAGGGGGTTAGAGTGCCCACTAACATTCGTTGACAACAACAAACACCTCTCAAAACTTTACTTTTATGCTCTCTATATGATTTAAAAACTTGAAAAGCTCTAGCACATGATTTAATCCCTGCTTCCCTCTGCGAAGGGCCTTTATTTTACCTTATGTTGAGTCAGTTTACCTACTTCTTTCTATCTTAGAAGCAAACACTTGTGTCAACTGTGTGCATTGATTCTTACATGCTTGCTTATTGCACTCATCATATTACTTTGTGTTGACAATTATCCATGAGATATACATGTTGAAAGTTGAAAGCAATTGCTGAAACTTAAATCCTCCTTTGTGTTGCTTCAAAACCTTCTATTAAGAATCTATTGCTTTATGAGTTAACTCTTATGCAAGATTTTTTGATGCTTGTCTTGAAAGTACTATTAATGAAAAGTTTTTGCTATATGATTCAGTTGTTTAGTCATTATCTTTTTGTTGGCAAACTATAGACCATTGCTTTGAGTCACCTCATTCATCTCATAGGCTTTACAGTAGTATTGATCAAGATTATGTTGGTAGCATGTGACTTCAGAAATTATTCTTTTTATCGTTTACCTACTCGAGGGCGAGTAGCAACTAAGCTTGGGGATGCTTGATACGTCTCCAACGCATCTATAATTTCTTATGTTCCATGTTAGTTTTATGACAATACTTACATGTTTTATATACACTTTATATTATTTTTATGCATTTTCTGGGACTAACCTATTAACAAGATGCCGAAGCGCCAGTTCCTGTTTTCTGCTGTTTTTGGTTTCAGAAATTCTACACAGGAAATATTCTCGGAATTGGACCCCACGAAGACAGAAGTCAATATTTTGCCGAGACGGACCCAGAGAGCCAGAAAAGGGCCAGAGGGGGCCAAGGGGCTCCTGATACGTCTCAAACGTATCTATAATTTCTTATGTTTCATGCTAGTTTTATGACAATATCTACATGTTTTATTTATACTTTATATCATTTTGATGCATTTTCCGGATCTAACCTATTAACAAGATGCCGAAGCGCCAGTTCCTGTTTTCTGCTGTTTTTGGTTTCAGAAATCCTACACAGGAAATATTCTCGGAATTGGACCCCACGAAGACGGAAGTCAATATTCTCCCTGGCCGAGACGGACCCAGAGAGCCAGAGAAGTGCCGGAGGGGGGCCAAGGGGGCCCCACACCATACAAGGGCGCGGGCCCCTCCCTGGCCGCGCCACCAGGTGGGGAGGCCACCCCCTGGCTCCTCCGACTCCGCCCTTTCGCCTATATATTCTGTCCGTCGCGAAAACCCTAAAACAATCGACGATATTCCACGAAGAGTCCCGTAGCCACCGCCATCGTGAAGACAAGTTTCGGGGGACAGAATCTCTGTTCCGGCACGCCGCCGGGACGGGGAATTGCCCCCGGAGTCATCTCCATCGACTCCACCGCCATCTTCATCGCCGTTGCTGTCTCCCATGATGAGGAGGGAGTAGTTCTCCCCTGAGGCCGAGGGCTCTACCGTAGCTATGTGGTTCATCTCTCTCTCTTTGTGATATAGTTGAACTATCATCTATGTGTTACTCTAGTGATGTTATTAAAGTAGTCTATTCCTCCTCCATGATGTAATGTTGACAGTGTGTGCATCATGAAGTACTTGGTGTAGGTTATGATTGTGATCTCTTGTAGATTATGAAGTTAACTATTACTATGATAGTATTGATGTGATCTATTCCCCCTTTCATAGCTATTGTTGACAGTGTGTATGCTCTGTTAGTACTCGGTCTAAATTGCAGTGGTATTATCTTGGATTATGACTTGATGAGGATATCCCTATGAGTGGTGTTTGTCAAGTACTTGATGAACTTTGAGTGGAGCTTTTGTAGCCGCTACATGATGATTAGTGATTCCAATAGGAGAGTAATTCAGAGTAGCACAAGTGAAGAGAAGTTATCTAATTGTTATGTGATCATTGTTGAGAGTGTCCACTAGTGAAAGTATGATCCCTAGGCCTTGTTTCTAAGCATTGAAACACCGTTTCCAACAAGTTCTGTTACATGTTTGCTTGCTGCCATCTTTATTTCAGATTGCAATTACTACTTACAGTCATCCATATTACTTGTATTTCACTATCTCTTCGCCGAACTAGTGCACCTATACATCTGACAAGTGTATTAGGTGTGTTGGGGACACAAGAGACTTCTTGTATCTTAATTGCAGGGTTGGTTGAGAGGGATATCCTTGACCTCTACCTCCCTGAGTTCGATAAACCTTGGGTGATTCACTTAAGGGAAACTTGCTGCTGTTCTACAAACCTCTGCTCTTGGAGGCCCAACACTGTCTACAGGAAAAGAAGCGTGCGTAGACATCAGCTCCCACACCATAGGGGGGCGTGGCCCCACCCCTGGCCGCGCCGCCATGTGGGGTGGGCCTCTCGGGACTCCTCCGAGGCCGCCCTTCCGCCTATATATTCTCCCAGATGCGAAAACCCTAAATATATCAGTCATATTCCACGAAAAGTTACGTAGCCGCCGCCATCGCGAAGACAAGTTCGAGGGACAGAAGTCTTTGTTCCGGCACGCCGCCGGGACGGGGAATTGCCCCCGGAGTCATCTCCATCGACACCACCGCCATCTTCATCGCCGTTGCTGTCTCCCATGATGAGGAGGGAGTAGTTCTCCCCTGATACGTCTCAAACGTATCTATAATTTCTTATGTTCCATGCTACTTTTATGATGATACTCACATGTTTTATACACACTTTACATCATTTATATGCATTTTCCGGAACTAACCTATTAACGAGATGACGAAGTGCCAGTTCCTGTTTTCTGTTGTTTTTAGTTTCAGAAATCCTACAAAGGAAATATTCTCGGAATTGGACGAAATCAAGGCCCACGATCTTATATTTCCACGAAGCTTCCAGAACACCGGAGAGGGACCAGAGGGGAGGCCCAGGGCCCCCACACAGTATGGCCGCACGGCCGAGGGGGCGCCCTCCTGGTGTGTGGGTCCCCCAGACCCCTTCCGACTCCGTTTCTTCGCCTATATAAGTCGTCGTGACCTAAATCTTCGATACGGATTGACGAAACACCAGAAAACCTTCCAGAGCCGCCGCCATCGCGAAACTCCAATTCAGGGGTCAGAAGTCTCTGTTCCGGCACCCTGCCGGGACGGGGAATTGCCCCCGGAGTCATCTCCATCGACACCACCGCCATCTTCATCGCCATCGCTGTCTCCCATGATGAGGAGGGAGTAGTTCTCCCCTGAGGCTGAGGGCTCTACCGTAGCTATGTGGTTCATCTCTCTCTTTGTGATCTAGTTGAATATCATCTATGTGTTACTCTGGTGATGTTATTAAAGTAGTCTATTCCTCCTCCATGATGTAATGTTGACGAGTGTGTGCATCATGAAGTACTTGGTGTAGGTTATGATTGTGATCTCTTGTAGATTATGAAGTTAACTATTACTATGATAGTATTGATGTGATCTATTCCCCCTTTCATAGCGATTGTTGACAGTGTGTATGCTATGTTAGTACTCGGTATAATTGCAATGGTCTATCATGTACTCTAAGGTTACTTAAATATGAACACCGAATGTTGTGGAGCTTGTTAACTCCGGCTTGAGGGAGCTCTTGTAGCCCTACACAATGAATGGTGTTTGTTATCCAACAAGAGAGTGTAGAGTAGTTTCAGTTATGTGATCAATGTTGAGAGTGTCCACTAGTGAATGTATGATCCCTAGGCCTTATTTCCGAACATCGAATCTCTACTGTTCTGTTGCATGTTTACTCGCTGCCATATTTTATTCAGATTGTTATTACCGCTCATATACATCCATATTACTTGTATTTCACTATCTCTTCGCCGAACTAGTGCGCCTATACATCTGACAAGTGTATTAGGTGTGTTGGGGACACAAGAGACTTCTTGTATCGTGATTGCAGGGTTGCTTGAGAGGGATATCTTTGACCTCTACCTCCCCGAGTTCGATAAACCTTGGGTGATTCACTTAAGGGAAACTTGCTGCTGTTCTACAAACCTCTGCTCTTGGAGGCCCAACACTGTCTACAGGAATAGAAGCGTGCGAAGACATCAAGATATTTTCTGGCGCCGTTGCCGGGGAACGAAGAAAAGCTACACCACAGAGATCTCTACCTCCCACATCAACCACGCGCCAGTTGTGGACAGCAAGCTATTTTCTGGCGCCGTTGCCGGGGAGGTAAGGTAAAAGGTATTCACATCCTCCGACTACTAAGCTATTTCCTAGCATTGTTGCCGGTGTGTGAGTGCTCGAAGCTATTTCCTTTAGATCCTGCAATTGCATCTTTTTGTTTCTTGTTAAACACTAGTAAGGCATAATGGAAAACAACCGTGAGCTTTTTAAACTATTTCCGAGTTAAGACATGGATTGTTTGATGCGAAAATTAAAAAACCTATGGAACCTTATTTGCATGCTAGTAGTAATATTAGTATGAACGCTTTGAACACCATTGTTGATAATGATATAGAAAGTTCTAAGCTTGGGGAAGCTGGTTTTGATGAGCATGATATTTTCAGTCCCCCAAGCATTGAGGAGAAAATTTTCTTTGATGATACTTTGCCTCCTATTTATGATGATTATAATGATAGTGGTCTTCTCGGTGCCGCCTACTATGGAGGATAAATTTAATTATGATTACAATATGCCTCCTATATTTGATGATAGCTACTTTGTTGAATTTGCTCCCACTACAATTAATAAGAATGACTATGCTTATGTTGGGAGTAGTAATAATTTTATGCATGAGGCTCATGATAAGAATGTTTCATTTGATAGTTATATTGTTGAGTTTGTTCATGATGCTACTGAAAATCATTATGAGAGAGGAAAATATGGTTGTAGAAGTTTTCATGTTACTAAAACACCTCTCTATATGTTGAAAATCTTGAAGTTGCGCTTGTCTAGTTTTCCTATGCTTGTTGCATTATGCCTACATGACTTGTTTATTTATAAGATTCCTTTTCATAGGAAGTGGGTTAGGCTTAAATTTGTTTTGAATTTGCTTCTTGATGCTCTCTTTTGCTTCAACTCTTATTTCTTGGGATTGCATCATTAAAATTACTGAGCCCATCTTAATGGCTATAAAGAAAGCACTTCTTGGAAGATAACCCATGTTTTTATTTTGCTACTGTTTTGTTGTGTCTTGGAAGTTTTACTACTGTAGCAACCTCTCCTTATCTTTATTTTATTGCATTGTTGTGCCAAGTAAAGTCTTTGATAGTAAAGTCAATACTAGATTTGGATTACTGCGCAGAAACAGATTTCTTGCTGTCACGAAATTGAGCCGCCCCTGCTGTAGAAAATTTAGAAAAATCTGCCAATTTACGTGCGTGGTCCTCAGATATGTACGCAACTTTCATTAAATTTGAGCATTTTCATCTGAGCAACTTAAGTGCCTCTAAAAAATTCGTCTTTACGGTTTGTTCTGTTTTGACAGATTCTGCCTTTTATTTCGCATCCCCTGTTTTGCTATGTTGGATGGATTTCTTTGTTCCATTAACTTTCAGTAGCTTTGGGCAATGTCCAGAAGTGTTAAGAATGATTGTGTCATCTCTGAACATGTGAATTTTTGATTATGCACTAACCCTCTAATGAGTTTGTTTTGAGTTTGGTGTGGAGGAAGTTTTCAAGGGTCAAGAGAGGAGGATGATACAATATGATCAAGAAGAGTGAAAAGTCTAAGCTTGGGGATGCCCCCGTGGTTCATCCCTGCATATTTCAAGAAGACTCAAGCATCTAAGCTTCGGGATGCCCAATGCACCCCCTTCTTCATCGACAACTTACCAGGTCACCTCTAGTGAAACTATATTTTTATTCCGTCACATCTTATGTGCTTTACTTGGAGCGTCTGTGTGCTTTTATTTTTGTTTTGTTATTTTCATTCTCTGAATAAAATTCATGCTTGTTTGGGAGAGAGACACGCTCTGCTGTTTCGTATGAACACATATGTTCTTAGCTTTATTCTTAATGTTCATGACGAAGGTTGAAACTGCTTCGTTCATTGTTATATGGTTGGAAACGAGAAAATGCTGCATGTGGTAATTGGTATAATGTCTTGAATAATTTGATACTTGGAAATTGTTGTGCTCATATAGATCATGTTTAAGCTCTTGCATCATGTACTTTGCACCTATTAATGAAGAACTACATAGAGCTTGTTAAAATTTGGTTTGCATGATTAATTTCTCTAGAGTCTAGATATTTTCTGGTTAAGGTGTTTGAACAACAAGGGAGACGATGTAAAGTCTTATAATGCTTGCAATATGTTCATATGTAAGTTTTGCTGTACCATTTTATACTTGAGTTTGCTTCAAACAACCTTGCTAGCCTAGCCTTGTATTGAGAGGGAATTCTTCTCGTCCATCCAAATTCTTGAGCCAAAAACTATGCCGTTTGTGTCCACCATACCTACCTACTACATGGTATTTCTCTGCCATTCCAAAGTAAATTGCTTGAGTGCTACCTTTAAAATTCCATTCTTTGTCTTTGCAATATATAGCTCATGGGAAAAATAGCTTAAAAACTATTGTGGTATTGAATATGTACTTATGTATCTTATTTCTTAATAAGTTGCTTGTTGAGCGGTAACCATGTTTCTGGGGACGCCATCAACTTTCACCTTTGTTGAATATCATGTGAGTTGCTATGCATGTTCGTCTTGTCTGAAGTAAGGGCGATTTTCATGATCAAATGGTTTGAGTATGCATATTGTTAGAGAAGAACATTGGGCCGCTAACTAAAGCCATGATCCATGGTGGAAGTTTTAGTTTGGACAATCAATCCTCAATCTCTTATGAGAATATTATCTGTTGTTGAATGCTTATGCATTAAAGAGGAGTCCATTATCTGTTGTCTATGTTGTCCCGGTATGGATGTCTAAGTTGAGAATAATCAAAAGCGAGAAATCTAATGCGAGCTTTCTCCTTAGACCTTTGTACAGGCGGCATAGAGGTACCCCTTTGTGACACTTGGTTTAAACATATGCTATGCAATGATAATCCATGTTAATCCAAGCTAATTAGGACAAGGTGCGAGCACTATTGGTATACTATGCATGAGGCTTGCAACTTATAGGATATCTTATACATAACACATATGCTTTATTACTACCGTTGACAAAATTGTTTCTATGTTTTCAAAATGAAAAGCTCTAGCACAAAAATAGTAATCCATGCTTCCCTCTGCGAAGGGCCTATCTTTTACTTTATTGTTGAGTCAATTTACCTACTTCTTTCTATCTTAGAAGCAAACACTTGTGTTAACTGTGCATTGATTCTTACATGTTTACCTATTGCACTTGGTATATTGCTTTATGTTGACAATTATCCATGAGATATACATGTTGAAGTTGAAAGCAACTGCTGAAACTCATATCTTCCTTTGTGTTGCTTCAAAGCTTTCTACTAAGAATTTATTTCTTTATGAGTTAACTCTTATGCAAGTCTTATTGATGCTTGTCTTGAAAGTAATATTCATGAAAAGTCTTTGTTATATGGTTCAGTTGTTTACTCATTGTCTTTACCATTGCTTTGAATCACTTCATTCATCTCATATGCTTTACAATAGTATGATCAAGATTATGTTAGTAGCATGTCACTTCAGAAATTATCCTTGTTATCGTTTACCTACTCGAGGGCGAGTAGGAACTAAGCTTGGGGATGCTTGATACGTCTCAAACGTATCTATAATTTCTTATGTTCCATGCTACTTTTATGATGATACTCACATGTTTTATACACACTTTACATCATTTATATGCATTTTCCGGAACTAACCTATTAACGAGATGCCGAAGTGCCAGTTCCTGTTTTCTGCTGTTTTTGGTTTCAGAAATCCTACAAAGGAAATATTCTCGGAATTGGACGAAATCAAGGCCCACGATCTTATATTTCCACGAAGCTTCCAGAACACCGGAGAGGGACCAGAGGGGAGGCCCAGGGCCCCCACACAGTATGGCCGCGCGGCCAGAGGGGGGGGCGCCCTCCTAGTGTGTGGGTCCCCCAGACCCCTTCCGACTCCGTTTCTTCGCCTATATAAGTCGTCGTGACCTAAATCTTCGATACGGATTGACGAAACACCAGAAAACCTTCCAGAGCCGCCGCCATCGCGAAACTCCAATTCGGGGGACAGAAGTCTCTGTTCCGGCACCCTGCCGGGACGGGGAATTGCCCCGGAGTCATCTCCATCGACACCACCGCCATCTTCATCGCCATCGCTGTCTCCCATGATGAGGAGGGAGTAGTTCTCCCCGAGGCTGAGGGCTCTACCGTAGCTATGTGGTTCATCTCTCTCTTTGTGATCTAGTTGAATATCATCTATGTGTTACTCTGGTGATGTTATTAAAGTAGTCTATTCCTCCTCCATGATGTAATGTTGACAGTGTGTGCATCATGAAGTACTTGGTGTAGGTTATGATTGTGATCTCTTGTAGATTATGAAGTTAACTATTACTATGATAGTATTGATGTGATCTATTCCCCCTTTCATAGCTATTGTTGACAGTGTGTATGCTATGTTAGTACTCGTTATAATTGCAATGGTCTATCATGCACTCTAAGGTTACTTAAATATGAACATCGAATGTTGTGGAGCTTGTTAACTCCGGCTTGAGGGAGCTCTTGTAGCCCTACACAATGAATGGTGTTTGTTATCCAACAAGAGAGTGTAGAGTAGTTTCAGTTATGTGATCAATGTTGAGAGTGTCCACTAGTGAAAGTATGATCCCTAGGCCTTATTTCCGAACATCGAATCTCCGTTTACTTACTATTCTGTTGCATGTTTACTCGCTGCCATATTTTATTCAGATTGTTATTACCGCTCATATACATCCATAGTACTTGTATTTCACTATATCTTCGCCAAACTAGTGCGCCTATACATCTGACAAGTGTATTAGGTGTGTTGGGGACACAAGAGACTTCTTGTATCGTGATTGCAGGGTTGCTTGAGAGGGATATCTTTGACCTCTACCTCCTCGAGTTCGATAAACCTTGGGTGATTCACTTAAGGGAAACTTGCTACTTGTTCTACAAACCTCTGCTCTTGGAGACCCAACACTCGTCTACGGGAATAGAAGCGTGCGTAGACATCATCCCCAGAAGTCTGAGGGCTCTACCGGTAGCTATGTGGTTCATCTCTCTCTCCCATGGTGTGATCTTTATGTGATCATGAGCTTTGTAATCTAGTTGAATATGTAGATGTTACTCTTGTCTATTATGCACTCTAGAGGTTACTTTAATATGAACTCCGGATTCACTCTCCACGGTGTGATGGTGATAGTGTGCGCATCGTG
>NC_061512.1:117448114-117487303 GCF_022539505.1 Lolium rigidum
GGAGCTTGTGGAGAAGCTTGTGAGGAATTCATCACCACCATCGCCAAAGGAGTAATCCATCATCGGTATTGGCATCCCCTTGGTTTGTTCCAAGCTTGGGGGAGTGCCGCGGTATCACATTATCATTACCCTTTTTACTTTTTACTATCAATTGTGATACAAAACACATTGCAATCATAAAGGGATAGAAATAAGCACTTCACTATGCCATTCATAACAGTGAATAAGTATTCTGTGAAATATAGCCTAAGAGACCCACACGGTGCACACACTGTCACCTTTTACACATGTGGGACAAGGAGTCTCCGGAGATCACATAAGTAAAACCCACTTGACTAGCATAATGACATCTAGATTACAAGCATCATCATATGAATCTCAATCATGTAAGGCAACTCATGAGATTATTGTATTGAAGTACATAGGAGAGAGATTAACCACATAGCTACCGGTGCAGCCCAGAGCCTCGATGGAGAACTACTCCCTCCTCATGGGAGACAACAGCGTTGATGAAGATGGTGGTGGTGTCGATGGAGAAGCCTTCCGGGGCACTTCCCCGTCCCGGCGGCGTGCGCGGAACGGAGACTCCCTGTCCCCCAGATCTTGGCTTCGCGATGGCGGCGGCTCTGGAAGGTTTCTCATACCGTGACTTTTCCGTGTCGAGGTTTTAGGTCAGGGACCTTTATATAGGCGAAGAGGCGGAGTCGGAGGGGCGACGAGGCGGTGACACCATAGGGGGGCGCGGGCCCCCCCTTGGCCGCGCCAGGGTCATGTGTGGTGGGCCTGTGGCCCCCCTCTGGCGACTCTCGGGTGTTCTGGAAGCTTCGTGGAAAAATAGGATGCTGGGCCTTGATTTCGTCCGATTCCGAGAATATTTCCTTACTAGGATTTCGGAACCAAAAACAGCAGAAAACGAGAACCGGCACTTCGGCATCTCGTCAATAGGTTAGTTCCGGAAAACGCATAATAATGACAAAAAGTATGCATAAAACATGTAGATATCATCAATAATGTGGCATGGAACATAAGAAATTATCGATACGTCGGAGACGTATCAGGGGTGGCCGGCCTCCAAGGGGTGCGGCCAAGGTGGTGGCTTTGGTGTGGCCGGCCCCCTCCCCTTGCCCCTCATTATATAGGTGGAACCCCCAAGTGTTGGACTACAAGTCTTCGAATAAGACCCCAACCCAAAACCTTCCATGTGTAGGGAAACCTACACAAGGTGGGATTCCCACCTCAAGTGGGACTCTCACCCTTCCATGAGGGGGGTGGCCGGCCACCCTTGGTGGAGTCCACCTGGGACTCCACCCCTCTAGGGTTGGCCGGCCATGGGAGGTGGAGTCCCTTCGGGACTCCGCCTTCCAAAGTGATTTCTTCCGGACTTTTCTAGAACCTTCTAGAACCTTCCATAAATGCACCGGATCATTTTCAAACTTATAAAATGACTTCCTATATATGAATCTTATTCTTCGGACCATTCCGGAAATCCTCGTGATGTCCGGGATCCCATCCGAGACTTCGAACAAAACTTCGAACTCCATTCCATATTCAAGTTCTACTAATACGACATCAAACCTTAAGTGTGTCACCCTACGGTTCGCGAACTATGTAGACATGGTTGAGAACTCTCTCCGACCAATAACCAACAGCGGGATCTGGAGATCCATAATGGCTCCCACATATTCAACGATGACTTAGTGATCGAATGAACCATTCACATACGATACCGATTCCCTTTGTCACGCGATATTTTACTTGTCCGAGGTTTGATCATCGGTATCTGTCTATACCTTGTTCAACCTCGTCTCCTGACAAGTACTCTTTACTCGTACCGTGGTATGTGGTCTCTTATGAACTATTCATATGCTTGCAAGCTATTTAGACAACATTCCACTGAGAGGGACCCAGAGTATATCTATCTGTCATCGGGATGGACAAATCCCATTATTGATCCATATGCATCAACTCATACTTTCCGAATACTTAATCCCACCTTTATAACCACCCATTTACGCAGTGGCGTTTGATGTAATCAAAGTACCTTTCCGGTATAAGTGATTTACATGATCTCATGGTTGAAAGGACTAGGTAACTATGTATCGAAAGCTTATAGCAAATAACTTAATGACGTGATCTTATGCTACGCTTAATTGGGTGTGTCCATTACATCATTCATATAATGATATAACCTTGTTATTAATAACATCCAATATTCATGATCATGAAACAATGATCATCTATTAATCAACAAGCTAGTTAAGAGGCTTACTAGGGACTCATTGTTGTTTACATAACACACATGTATCAATGTTTCGGTTAATACAATTATAGCATGGTATATAAACATTTATCATAAACACAAAGATATATAATAACCACTTTTATTATTGCCTCTTGGGCATATCTCCAACAGAAAGATATGGTGAACTTTGATAAAACTGATGGTTGGTTTGAATGCGATACCTTTCCAATATTTGAGTACCCCCACAATACCTGATTATGGGTAGGGCTTAACTGGAAATTTATGCATCTTAGTATGGGTTCCCTACGAACAAGCATCATAGGGGTTATGCCGAGGCTGCCTCCGTTAAAAGTGATATGATGTGAAATGAGGTGAATTGTCCGGCCCAAGCCCTGTGCAGTTCCCAGGCTGACGGTTTGTCTTCACTAGGAGGCCAAGCTTATGGGGAGAGGTACCTATACTAGGGTATACAAGTGAAAGGTTATGGTTGATGATCCGCGTACTGAGTTACGATGATTCAGGGCTATCCCTGACGGATGAAATCAAATGTTTTGGCACAAGTGTGCAACCTCTGCAGAGTGTAAACCTATTCGAATAGCCGTGTCCACGGTTGCGGACGGTTGGAAAGGCCATACTATTACCGGTGTCAGATGTTTTCTGGAAAATGTTGATGAAATGAATGGTGACTTGACTTAAATCACAACTGAGTTGTGGGATTGACACTAATGTTCCCACTTGAGTTAGTTAGCACATGAAAAGTCTCTTATCAAATACTTGTGAACTAAAATTGGCTTTATGCAAATAAGACTAGAGCTTAGCACCCCCCCTACTAGAATTGATAGTACTTACACTAGTATTAGTTTGCGAGTATTTTAAAGTACTCACGGCTGTGTCCCTGGCTATTAAATGGCCAGACTATGAAGAAGAGCTGCAGTACCAGGAGGACGGACAACAAGACGTCTACGACAACTAGGGAATCTTCTGACGTCAGATGTTGGCATGTGGATTAGATAGTCCACTTCCGTTACGTTTCCGCCATGTAATATGTTCGTTGATCGTTAGATCAACTATTGAGAAACATGAAGTGCGTGTATGCTTGCCCCATCCAGGAGCGCTCCACGATTGCGCGCGGGGGTTGGGTGCTGCTTTGCTTGGTTTCCAACCGTTGGCCCACGTGTCAAGCTATAGCTGGCTTCATTGAGAGAGAGAGAAAATTAGACCGCAAGAAGAGGAAAAGGAGGTCGCATCCTGCCATACCTATCCACAAATTTCCTTGGGTGCTACTGCCGCTGCATCTTCTCCTCCCCTGGCGATTCCGCTCTCCTCGCCGTCGATCTCCTCTCGCCCCCATACCTAACCGCTGCTTACGAAGACAATGGCATGGCTGTAGGTGGGGAGCGACATGGATTGGGCGGAAACAAGAGGTACCACCCCTTGACTCCGCATTCGGGTGCCGGTATGAAGCAGATCTGGTTGTGGATGGCGCTGGGGTTTTCTCTTTCCCATCCTTGCTCTCCATCTGAAACTGTGGTTAAGATCCTTTTACACCGGTCGCTTGTTTTTCAGTCGGTTTTCCATGGATCCTCCACATCCAGGTTCTTGAATCCTCTCCCATCTCACAAGTATTACCATGCATCCATTGATCCTCTCGTTCTCATGGCAGTGGCGGCCGCCGGTGGAAAGCGGTTCTCAAACGGGTACAGTGGGTACAAGATGTTGGGGTTGATGCAGGTTTTGCCTCCTCCTTTCTCCCCCTTTTGACGAGGGCCACCTGGCGGGTGCAAATTTAGGGTGCAGAGCATGGTGAGCTCCCCATGATCGCTCAAGTAGGTGTCCTACTGGCCTCAATGCAAGCTGATGATCTTCATGTGGGACGACAGGTAGCCATCCCTATTTTTTTCCTTGCCTCATAATATTTCTTCGGTCCTCACATGGGCCCTCAATGCAACTGATGGACGGTTTAAACTGATGATGGTGTTGGCGCAGATCGTCTTGGCGTCCAAGTGAAGAAACTTTGGATGCAGGGGAGTCAATAAGTAAAACGGTGAACGAGCTTGTTGAAACTTCCTACATTGTAACGAATTGTAAACTGAATATATACATGACGTTGTTGAACTGAGGTTGTATGATGTGCTATGCAGATCTAGGTTGTGCCTCGTGGTATAGGATGGCAGTGCTTGCTGGTCAATGGTAACTGAAAAGATGACGCCAAGCTCGCAGGTGCACTAGGATGCCATTGGCCTCCCCGATGGCACAGCCGTCAAGGCCATGGACCTCTGGATGGTATGTCTACCTTTCCCGCCATTCGAGGATTTCCTTCGGATAACATGGATGATTGATCTTGACCATTCTATTATGTTCTTGTTGTTTTTGTTTGTCGCAGCACAAGACACTGGACACCAAGTTCATGGATAATATATTTCTCATTGTCGAGGCAAAAGAGTTATCTCCTATCTCGGACACGCTTTTACGGTATCAGTTTCTTTAATGCTTATAGCATAATTTGTTGGAGCGAAAAGAATGTCTATTTTTGTGCAGATTGTACTGCATTGTTTCAACAGTTTCTTCATATCTGACAGTGGCTTATTCTCTGAATTTATTTTCAAGGTGGGAAGAAGGTACTGAAAGTTATCGTGTAATTATCTTTGAAATGTGGGGGTAACGGTCTTTACCGACTACTGGTCTTGTTGATGATGACCCACAAATAGCTTGTGTTTACCTGTCAGTATTACTGCTTTCTCTGCATTTTCCTTGACGCCATACTAAAATATGTAAACCATGTAGGATTAATTAACTCAGTAATGCATGGTAAATGACAAGATTCTTTGATGTTGCATTTTGAAATGTCCTCTTTTTATCTATTATTTTCTTAACACAAACATTTATGTGCTTGACAAGAGGAATAGAAATCACCCAGGCCAAAGTTTGCTGTTGGTTAGGCCTAACACTACATTTTAATATTTCCTACATGGTCCATTCGGTGACTAATATAAAGCTTCTGATGCTACATAGAAGGATGTCTCAACTTTTACGTTGCCTTTTGTGTGTGTGTAGTCAACCTGATACAGAACTGATGTATCATGCACTGTAGTACTAGGTCCCAGTATCGTTTCAGTCCTATGTTTATCTAGGAACTGTGTTAGGATCGATAGGACACTCTGCTGCTTCCAACAATGGAGCTGCCATTATTGTTAGGATTGGTGGTGTAGATGATTACCTAGAAATAGTTATGTATGATTGAATGTTGATTGCATTTTATATGCCAACAAAGATCATTTTTTAATGCTTCTGCCTTACCACTACTAATGATTATACTAGGCTTAAATCCAGATTGTAGAAGCTAGATGACTTGACGCTTTATTTGGGCTCATAAATAATTTAGTTTATTTACTTTTCTGTAACTGTATTGCTAAAGTTTTCATTTTTTTTTTGGAAAATGATTCCTGTAACATTCCCCTTTCGAACATTATATTTGTGTGTATCTCCGCATATCTCACTTTCTCAATGCAAACAGCTAACAATGGAACATGATGTTGCAACGAATGGTATAAATGTTTGACTTGTGAGCCATCTGCAACTTGCATCCTTGTGGCTAAATAACAGCACTACACTTGCCGTGCTATTCTTGTATTGCTGGTGTTTTTTGCGCAGTTGCAGTTAGTATTATTAGCCCCTTCTTCCAAATATCCACACTTCAACTATGCTAACATTCTGCTGAACATGTACTTGCTACTCTGATTGCTAAGTTCGAAATATTTATCCATGTTTTACTCAGGTGGAGAAACCTGAAGACCTATTAACAAGGAGTAGGTGAAGGCAAATACTTGAGAGGAGGGGGACTTCATTGCTGAGAACGGGCTTGACACAATGCGGACAGTATGTAGTTGTAGTATTCGTAGATGTTCCCTCCAATACCTGTGACTCAAAGAATATGCCAGCGCCTCATGACAATGTGATCCTGCAGTATCATGTGTTTCGTTCTGTTGTCTTTTATGTGTTTCTTCATTTCAGTTATGTTTGTGAATAAGAAATTTCTGGTGTTGTATGTATATCGTGCAAGAGCAGTCAATGTTTCCACTTGAAATACGTTGCCAAATAATGATGTTCACATGTACTGCGATCTCTGAACACCTCAATGTGGAGAAAACAGAACGACGGATGAGTGGAAATGATCATGTGTTTTGTTTTACTGTGTGTGGTTGTAGCTGGTAACCTTTCATTTGTTTGTGTTCATCACCTTCGATTTGTACAGGGCTACCTACTAATGGGACATTTACACCAGAAGCTGTAATTAGGATTGATTTGGACGCAGAGGACCAGCTGAGGAGGCGCCCCAAGGGGCGCCCCAACTACTAGTTTGTGTAATGTTGGATCATGTGATCTCTATTTGTAAGACGACTATGGTATGTAATGAATGATGACTTATGGTATCAACTGTTATGTCTCGCAACAACACTATTCCTGGGATTGCGATGTATGGCATAACAGACATCTGGACTTCAAAAACCGGGTGTTTACACTAGTCTACCTAGTTCGCCGTTTATTTCTATTTTCTGTTTTTTTCGTTTTTTCTTTTCTCTCCTTTTCATTTTTCTTTTTTGTTTCTTCCTTTTTATAAAATATATTTTTATTTTTTTCAATTTTGAAAATAGTTCAAATCTGAAAATTGTTCAAATTCGAAAAATATTCATTATGAAAATCGTTCAAATTCAAAAACCATTCAAATTTGAAATTTATTCAAATTCCTAAAAATGTTCAATTTTGAAAACTGTTCGAGTTAAAAAAATTATTCATATTCGAAAAAAATTAAAATCGGTAAATGTTCATGCAAAAATAATATTTTTTCCAAATTTTTGAAAAAGTTCAAATTTAAAATATGTTCAAATTCGAAACTGTTCAAAAAAATTAAAAGTTTAGATTTCTCTTTTTAAATTTTAGAAACACAAAAAAGAGAATAGAAACAGTAGAAAAAACAGAAAAATGAAAAAATAAAGATGATCTTATTGGGCCGTGTGCCCAACTAATCGACACGCGGCGCGGGTGTGCAGCGCCCGATCGATCCGCCGACCAGGTCGGCATAGAGGAGCTCCATTCTATCGTTGATGGTTGGCTTTTCTAGCTTTTAGGTTTTTCCTATTCACTCTTTTCTGTTTAGATTTCAAAACCGTTTAAATCTGAAAATCATTCCAATTTAAAAAATTAAAACTTGAAAAAGGTTCAAAATTGGAAAATTTCAAGTTATAAAATAATTCATATAAAAATGCTCAAATTGAAAATTTCACATTTTAATAACGTTCAGATTAAAAAATGTTGAAATTTATAATTGTTCAAATATTAAAATTCTAGTCTTAAAAAGTTATCATTAAAAAAAGGTTCATGTTAAAAAAATGTTCAAATCTGAAAGAGTTTCTAGTATTAAAAATTCAAAAGAAACAGTTACCATCAGAACCAAAGAAAACTGGACTAATAACCGAGAACGCAATAAAACCGGAAAAGCCCAATAAAATTGGAAACCCAGAAATCCTACTCCCTCTACTAGGCTTGGCCCAGTGCCTCGCTCCTTCCGGCAGCCCCGACCATCGGGCCCATGTTAGGTGGTGAATAGGATTTGTCGTGCCGTCAGAGAGGGGACTCGGTGACGCAATCCCGGTGAAAGTTGTGCTTACACGAGCCGTGCTCGTCACCTGCCACGCAGTTCTCCAAGCAGATCAGATCACGCAACCCATGTTTGTCATCCATTGGCCTTCCCCTCGACGTTAAACGTGCTTCTCTAGGCTGGCCACCGCCCTCACTGTCGCGTGCACTCCTGCGATGCCATCGTCGTAGTAGGCGTCGCCTGGATCGGGCATGGTCGATAGAATCGACAGGACCTGCAGGACCAGCTACAATACCACCGCATCTTGCTAGTGTTGGGATCGAAGCGGGACGAGCTAGTTCCATTAACGACGACATCCCCAAGAAATGCACTTGTAGGGTGCACGGGACATCTCGTGCACGTACACATCATTGATTTGCATTATGATTCGGAAATAGCACCTCTCTCCTCTTGCATGCAGGAGACAAACTCCGATGCACATGCAACAATCTTGCTATTCGTCCTGCCACCATCTAGCTTTATCTCTCCTCTCATCCCATGTTTTGCATTGCAATCCAAAGTTTGTATACAGATTATCTTTGAAATCAAATGTTTGATTTATATTGTAAGTGTATATTTGTGTTTCAAATAACGAGAACTTTGAAACAATCAAGTTTTAGAAATTGGGGTTTTGAAACATGCATGACGAAACATGATGAAATTTGGTGAAACATATGTTTCAAAAGTTGATTTTCAAATGTTGTCAAAATATATTTTAATATTGTTATTGTTTTGAAGCTCTTTTCACTATGAGCCTAAATATTTAAACGGTGTTTCTCCCCACCCCTTCTCGTCTCCTCCATCACCCACCCTTGAGAGTCGGTTCGAGCACGTATAATGCATGCGCAAATTAATTCGAGCAAGTATAGTGCACATGTATAACAATTCCAGCAAGTAATATGGCAAATTAGCAATACAACTGCCCATAAAGAAGTACAGTACAATAGTTCACAAAATATGTCATGAGAATTACCACAAGTTTGATGTTTCACAACAGGTTCAACAGTTCACAATTAGATGCATTTAACTTTTGTATGAACATTCTTCTAGCTGGTACAACAAGATGCCAACACACTGAGATATGTATAGGTAACAATGAGGTAGGCTCATGTAAAAAAAACAATGAGGTAGGCTGGCAGGGCTCGTTCCGAGCAGTGGCGTAGTGCCGCGGGTCAACTCGATCTGCACGGTCGGACCAGGCCTTGCACTGGTCGTCCATGCGTGATTAGTCAGCCGTACGCAAGCCATGGATAATGGATCTCAGCCGATTGACGTTTTGACGTGCCTCAATTCAGGCCGCGTTGGAGCTCGGCGGTCAGCGCATGGCGGCAGAGCGGGCAGAGGCGCTTCCGCGTGAACCACACGTCGATACATCTCCGGTGGAACCGATGCCTGCCGGAGCACGGCACCACGCTGATCTCGTCTCCCACCTCGTAGTCCTGGATGCAGATGACGCACCCAGTGGAGCTATCCGCGGTCGTGCCTCCTTCTGGTCCACCGTACGTCTTCGTCTCGAGCATTAGCTTCTTGACCGCCACGGCAGGGGAAGCGACGCGGGCGGTGCGGGAAGGGAAGGGGTTTCCACCGGCGAGCGAGAGGTGCGGGATCGGCATGACGAATCGTTCTTCGTCGTCGTCATCCATGTCCAGGCCGGCGGCATGGCGGAGCGCGTATAATAGCAGCGCTTCTTCCTCTGCCTCTTCATGGGACGATGTCTCTTGGTACGGAGGATCGATCGGGACGAAGTTCAGGACGGTGTGCGGCAGCGGCAACGCCACCGTAGAGCTGCCGCGTTCGTTGCCTTCGCCGGCCATAGCTGGAGCTCGAACTGGTGGAGATCGATAGATTCTGGCTGGATCTCTGGCACTGATGGGCAGTCTTCAATCTAGCAGGCGATCGGGATTGGCTGAAAGCATGCGAGGATGGCGGAAGGTACATGTAAGGAAGCCTCTGACGGATCGAGCACAAGCACGAATCCCGCTCGAACTCGGTGTCCGACTTCCGATCAGTTTCCTTTTATGTGCCAGGAAAGTTCGAATCGTTGGGCTTTCAAGGCCCTCTACTCTGCTTAACATTGGCCTCGTCCGGCAGGCCCAACTAGACCGCGCTATGCTAGGAAGACAGCGCGTGCCGGCAGAGGGGGCACGCGTTGCTCCGGCCCAGCCACTCGGCGATGCAACCCCGGTGAAAGCTGTGTTTCCGCGAGCACGGCATCACGCCGAGCTGGTCACCCGCCACGAACTCCTCCAAGCAGATCACGCAGCCCGTGTCCGTTGTGCCAAGGCCGCCTTGTTGGCCTTCCCCACAACGATAAGCACGCTTCTCCAGGCCGGCCACCGCCGCCGTTGCGGGGACTCCTCCGAAGCCGCCGTCGCGGTAGGCGTCGCCGGGATTTGGCATGGCCGACAGGACCCGCAGGACATCGTCGTCGCCGAGGACGCCGTGCAGGAAGAGGACCTCGGCGACAAGGAGGACCGATCGACTGAGCTCCTCTGCCACGTCTCCGGCTGATCCAAGCTGCTGCTGCAAGTGCTGGGATGGAAGCGGGACGAGCCAGTGCTGGGCCGCCGAGCTGCTGTCTATGGCGAAGGCCAGTGCGCGCTCCATGCACTCGTCGGCCATTAAAACTGTTGCCGTTTGCCGGTTAGGCAAGCAGCAAGTTATAATCTTGAAAGGAAACACGCCGCACGATCAACGGGATAGTTAATTTGTGTAGTAATAAACTGACGAGTCGACATTGTATTCTGGTGATAGATTATCTACAGTATATAGGCAGGAGCCCACAATGCAGGATCGACGACGCACCTGACACTAATTCGCGTGTAAACAGAAGACAAACCCATTTCGGAATAGGAATCGACTCGCGGGCGGACTCCGTTTTTATGGTTTTTTTACAACGATCGTTTTTATGTTTTGAGCACACTCAAACCCATCTAGGATAACATACAGCCCAGGGGATTAGAACTCCCAGCCCCGGGTTCGTAGCCGTACGATCAGAGCATCCTGCACCGTAGGATCTGGTCGCTAGCGAGACACGGTCCCGCTTTTGCTGCTTGGTAGCAAAAACCTTCCAATTGCAGCAAAAATCATGAATTAGCATTTCTTCCACCTCGCATCCGCCACCTCTCATCCGCAGCCCCGCGACTGGCGATAGTCGCGCGGCAACCGCCGGCGACAAGCCCTGCAGCAACCTTCGCCACGTAATCCATGGCGCATCTGCTCCGATCCGTGTTTTACCCCCCCCCCCCCCTCTTGGCCATAAGAACCACCTAGTCCCACCACCCATTTTTGCTTCAAACTCTGGATCTAATCAGGGTCCTCGCCGGCGAGTTGCGGCAGATACTGCGAACGCCAGCGTAGGAGGACCGTTGCAGCAACCCATCCATGGAAGATTCAACAACCCTCCGAGTGTTTTTCGACCACAACTTCGAGATTGAACAACCAGCTGCATCGTTGAGTTCTTCCCTCCAATCTCCACGAATTTTGCTGCTACGGTTTGCTTCTATGCTTGCAACAAGCTACGGAATTAGTTACCCTGTAGTCAGATGATGAAAATTGCTACAAGTGATATCAAATTGATCTTGTATAAAAATATTTGTGCTCATGCAGCACCTGATGTTGCATAGAAATTGCTGCTACGATAGTGTTGTACATATTGTTAGTCATATTTAGTTGATCATGTATGCTGCAAACTGTGAGTCATATTAACATAATGCCGCAAAAAGTTGCTGCTAATAAAAGACTAAAACAGCAATTCATGTTATGTCAACATGGGTTTGTTGCCGACAGCATCCTACAAGGTTTTGACCTCAACAAACCAGCACAAACGGAAGGTTATGTTGGTGCTGATCAAGATGGGAATGATGCATCAAATTTTGTTCCCGGACCACATAGTACGACAAGCTGCAGGTGCTTCGGACCTTCTTGAAGAAGATGGCAAAGAAATATGTTCACAGCCCGTGGTTCCATTTGTTGTTATGATATTCGATGACCTTGAAGTAGCAAAACAAGTATACAATGACTATGCATGGAAGCTTGGTTTTGGCACACGCATTGGAAACACCAAGTACAACACAGCGCATGGAGTGCCAAAGGAAACAATTCTGAGCAGAGCGTTTGAGTGTGTACGTACTGGAAAACCAGCAGCTGAATCTAGGAATGCTGCTGCAAGAAGCAAAGAAGCTGATGTGAAAGGAAAAGAAGTTGTTGTCGATATGACGAACATTGGTGAGAAAAAGTCAAGAAGCAAACAAGCTGGATGTGTGATGTCTACGGGTGCTTCTATTCTTGTAGGCAGTGTTGGGCCTCCAAGAGCAGAGGTTTGTAGAACAGCAGCAAGTTTCCCTTAAGTGGATCACCCAAGGTTTATCGAACTCAGGGAGGAAGAGGTCAAAGATATCCCTCTCATGCAACCCTGCAACCACAAAACAAGAAGTCTCTTGTGTTCCCAACACACCTAATAGGTGCACTAGTTCGGCGAAGAGATAGTGAAATACGAGTGGTATGAATAAATGCGAGCAAGTAGCAACGGCACCAGAAAAGTGCTTTGCTGTCCGGGACTGGTGTGTGGTTGATGGTGGTAATATTGCAGGAAGTATAGATGCGGTAAAACGAGTAAACAAACAGCGATAGCGATATTTAGGAACAAGGCCTAGGGATCATACTTTCACTAGTGGACACTCTCAACATTGATCACATAACAGAATAAATAGGTAGATGCTAGACTCTACACCCTCTTGTTGGATGATGAACACCACTAATTGTGTAGGATTACACGAACCCTCAATGCCAGAGTTAACGAGCTCCACAATATTCAATGTTCATATTTAAATAACCTTAGAGTGCATGACAGATCAACATAACCAAACCAAGTACTAACATAGCATGCACACTGTCACCTTCACGCTACGAAAGGAGGCATAGATCGCATCAATACCATCATAGCAATAGTTAACTTCATAATCTACAAGAGATCACAATCATAGCCTACGCCAAGTACTACACGATGCACACACTTGTCACCATTACACCGTGCAGGAGGAATAAACTACTTTAATAACATCACTAGAGTAGCACGCAGATATATTGTGATACAAAACACATTGCAATCATAAAGAGATATAAATAAGCACTTCACTATGCCATTCATAACAGTGAATAAGTATTTTGTGAAATATAGCCTAAGAGACCCACACGGTGCACACACTTGTCACCTTTACACACGTGGGACAAGGAGTCTCCGGAGATCACATAAGTAAAATCCACTTGACTAGCACAATGACATCTAGATTACAAGCATCATCATATGAATCTCAATCATGTAAGGCAGCTCATGAGATTATTGTATTGAAGTACATAGGAGAGAGATGAACCACATAGCTACCGGTACAGCCCTTAGCCTCGATGGAGAACTACTCCCTCCTCATGGGAGACGACGGCGTTGATGAAGATGGCGGTGGTGTCGATGGAGGAGCCTTCCGGGGGCACTTCCCCGTCCGGCGGCGTGCCGGAACGAGAGGCTCCGTCCCCCGGATCTTGGCTTCGCGACGGCGGCGGCTCCGGAAGGTTTTCTCTGGTTTCGTCGAACGTAATAGGGTTTTCGCGACGGAGACCTTAAGTAGGCGGAAGGGCAGCCTCGGAGGGTTCCGGTGGGACCACACACTAGGCCGGCGCGGCCGGGGCTTGGGCCGCGCCGCCCTATCGTGTCCCCACCTCGTGGCTCCACTTCGTTCCCCTTCGGACTTCCGAAGCTTCGTGGAAAAATAGGACCCTGGGCGTTGATTTCGTCCAATTCCGAGAATATTTCCTTACTAGGATTTACTGAAACCAAAAACAGCAGAAAACAAGCAACCGGCCCTTCGGCATCTCGTCAATAGGTTAGTTCCGGAAAACGCATAAATATGACATAAAGTATGCATAAAACATGTAGATATCATCAATAATGTGGCATGGAACATAAGAAATTATCGATACGTCGGAGACGTATCAATGTGAGATGGATGTCAATGAATCAAAGCAACGTAATATTTTGGTTCGCTATGACTGTAAAGCCCATATGGTTGTTGGCAAGCGGAATGACCTTTGGTATGTCACTGTTTTTAAGGAGGAACACACCCACCCCATGGTGAAGCTAGCAGGGAGGCGTCCCTACTATAGATCACATAGGAAAGTCCTAGAAGAGGATTTCCAGTTCCTTCAGACGCTCCATAATCAAAACATTAGTACTGCTCAGATAATGGGTTTTCTAGGAAGCGTGCATGGTGGCGACCCAAGGACGCTAGGCTACGTGAAGAGAGATGTGTCTAACATAAGGACAATGCTGCGAGAAGAAGTATCACATCATGATATGAGCATGGTAATTGAGTACTTTGAACGTAGAAAAACAGAAAGTCCTATTTTCTTTTATGGCACACTAGTAGATTCAAACAATGCTGTTAGAGGCCTATTCAGGGTGGATGGGAGGACCAGAGCACTATACCCCAAATACAAGGACTGTGTTTTCTTCCACACAACCTTTTGCACCAACAAGAATAATCTTCCTTTTGCTCCAATTGTGGGAATAAATAACCACACACATATGATTTTTCTAGGTTTGGCATTGCTACGGATGAAACAATGGAAACATTTAAGTGGGTCTTCGAGAGGTGGATGCTTGCAATGAATCGGATGCACCCGGATCATATAATGACAAACCAGGACCGGGCTATGGCTACCGCAATCGACAAGGTATTTCCCAATTCAATACACATGTGCTGCTTCTACCATGTAGTGCACCTAGCAAGGAGATAACTTGGTCCAAACTTGGGTGAGGGCCATTGATACGTCTCCAACGTATCTATAATTTCTTATATTCCATGCTAGTTTTATGACAATACTTACATGTTTTATATACACTTTATATCATTTTTATGCATTTTCCGGGACTAACCTATTAACAAGATGCCGAAGCGCCAGTTCCTGTTTTCTGCTATTTTTGGTTTCAGAAATTGTACACAGGAAATATTCTCGAAATTGGACCCCACGAAGACAGAAGTCAATATTTTGCCGAGACGGACCCGGAGAGCCAGAGAAGGGCCAGAGGGGGGCCAAGGGGCTCCCACACCATAGGGGGGCGCGGCCCCACCCCTGGCCGCGCCGCCATGTGGGGTGGGCCCCTCGGGACTCCTCCGAGGCCGCCCTTCCGCCTATATATTCTCCCAGATGCGAAAACCCTAAATATATCAGTCATATTCCACGAAAAGTTACGTAGCCGCCGCCATCGCGAAGACAAGTTCTGGGGACAGAAGTCTCTGTTTCAGCACGCCGCCGGGACGGGGAATTGCCCCCGGAGTCATCTCCATCGACACCACCACCATCTTCATCGCCGTTGCTTGTCTCCCATGATGAGGAGGAGTAGTTCCCCCCGAGGCTGAGGGCTCTACCGGTAGCTATGTGGTTCATCTCTCTCTCCCATGGTGTGATCTTTATGTGATCATGAGCTTTGTAATCTAGCTGAATATGTAGATGTTACTCTTGTCTATTATGCACTCTAGAGGTTACTTTAATATGAACTCCGGATTCACTCTCCACGGTGTGATGGTGACAGTGTGTGCGCATCGTGTGTGATTCCTTTATGACGTTGTGGAGCTTGTTTACTCCGGCTTGAGGTGTGCTTTTGCAGCCCTACACAATGAATGGTATTTGTTATCCAACAAGAGAGTGTTTGAGAGTAGCATTTATTTATTCAACTATGTGATCATTGTTGAGAGTGTCCACTAGTGAAAGTATGATCCCTAGGCCTTGTTTCTAAGTATTGAAACACCGTTTCCACCAAGTTCTGCTACATGTTCGCTTGCTGCCATTTTTATTTCAGATTGCAATTACTACTTATAATCATCCATATTACTTGTATTTCGCTATCTCTTCGCTGAACTAGTGCACCTATACATCTGACAAGTGTATTAGGTGTGTTGGGGACACAAGAGACTTCTTGTATCTTAATTGCAGGGTCGCTTGAGATGGATATCTTTGACCTCTACCTCCCTGAGTTCGATAAATCTTGTGTGATTCACTTAAGGAAAACTTGCTGCTGTTCTACAAACCTCTGCTCTTGGAGGCCCAACACTGTCTACATGAATAGAAGCGTGCGTAGACATCAAACTATTTTCGGGCACCGTTGCCGGGGAGGTAAGGTAAAAGGTATTCACATCCTCCGACTACTAAGCTATTTCCTAGCACTGTTGCCGGTGTGTGAGTGCTCGAAGCTATTTCCTTTAGATTCTGCAATTATATCTTTTTGTTTCTTGTTTTTATTTCACTAGTTAGGCTTAATGGAAAACAACAAAAATATTAGAGATCTTTATAGTATTTATCTTGAGTTAGGACATGAGGTGTTTGAAGGGAAAATTAAAAAACCTTTGGAACTTTATATGCATGCTAATGGCAATGTTATTAGTATGAATGCTTTGAACACCATTGTTGCTAATGCTATGGAAAATTCTAAGCTTGGGGAAGCTGGCTTTGATGAGCATGATATTTTTAGTCCCCCAAGCATGGAGGAGAAAATTTACTTTGATGATACTTTACCTCCTATATATGATGATTACAATGATGACTATCATATTTTCAGTCCACCTACTATTGAGGAGAAAATTAATTATGATTACAATATGCCTCCTATATAGGATGATTATGGTGATGAGAATAATAATGATAGCTATTTTATTGAATTTGCTCCCACTACAATTAATAGTAATGACTATGCTTATGTGGAGAGTAATAATTTTATGCATGTAGCTCATGATAAGAATGTTTCATGTGATAGTTATATTGTTGAGTTTTTTCATGATGCTACTCGAAAATCTTTATGAGAGAGGACAATATGGTTGTAGGGATTTTCATGTTACTAAAACGCCTCTCTTTTTGCTGAAAATCTTGAAGTTGCGCTTGTCTTGTTTTCCTATGCTTATTGCATTATGCTTACATGACTTGTTTATTTACAAGATTCATTTTCATAGGAAGTTGGTTAGACTTAAAAGTGTTTCTTATTTGCTTTTGATGCTCTCTTTTGCTTCAACTCTTATTTGTTGCGAGAGCATCATTAAAATTACTGAGCCCATCTTAATGGCTACAAAGAAAGCACTTCTTGGGAGATAACCCATGTTTTTATTTTGCTACTGTTTTGTTGTGTCTTGGAAGTTGTTACTACCGTAGCAACCTCTCCTTATCATGTTTATTTCGTTTTTGTGCCAAGTAAAGTCTTTGATAGAAAGTTGATACTAGATTTGGATTTCTGCGCAGAAACATATTTTTAGCTTCCACGATTTTGAGTTTTTCTCTCTGTAGAAAAATATAAAAATCTTGAAAAAATTCATGAGTAATCCTCGGATATGTACTGAAACTTTCATTCAATCTGGAGCTTTTCCATCTGAGGCATGTTAAATGCCTCGAAAAAATTCGTCTTTACGGACTATTCTGTTTTGAGTTATTCTGCCTTTTATTTCGCATTGCCTCTTTTACTGTGTTTGAGTGGGTTTCTTTGCTCCATTAAATTTCAGTAACCTTGGGTAATGTCCAGAAGTGTTGGGAATGATTGTGTCCTTGCTGAACATGTGAACTTTTTATTATGCACTAACCCTCTAATGAGATTGCTTTGAGTTTGGTGTGAAGGAAGTTTTCAAGGATCAAGAGAGGAGGATGATACAATATGATCAAGAAGAGTGAAAAGTCTAAGCTTGGGGATGCCCCCGTGGTTCATCCCTTCATATTTCAAGAAGACTCAAGCGTCTAAGCTAGGGGATGCCCAAGGCATCCCCTTCTTCATCAATAACTTATCAGTTCACCTCTAGTGAAACTATATTTTAATTCCTTCACATCTTATGTGCTTTACTTGGAGCGTATGTGTGCTTTTATTTCCATTTTGTTATCTTAGTTCTCTGAATAAATCGGATCCTATCATGCTTGTGTGGGAGAGAGACACGCTCCGCTTTTTCATTTGAATACTCCTATTATTCACTTATATTTGTTGAGTATTCGGTTTTACGACCTTGTGTAGCTTCTAGCTCTTGGTTTTCATGTATCTCTTATTCGAGCTATTAGTTATTTTATAGAAAGTACTCTCTTACTTCACTTATATTTGTTTTGAGAGTTTCTTGTCATTTGGTTGGAACCAGAAAATGCTTCATGTGGTAATTGGTATATTGTCTTGAATAATTTGATACTTGGCAATTGTTTTGAGCTCTCAAGTAGATCATGTTTAAGCTCTTGCATCATGTAGTTTAAACCTATTAGTGGAGAACTACCGTAGAGCTTGTTGAAATTTGGTTTGCATGATTGGTCTCTCTAAGGTCTAGATATTTTCCGGTAAAAGTGTTTGAGCAACAAGGAAGACAGGTGTAGAGTCTTATAATGCTTGCAATATGTTCTTATGTGAGTTTTGTTGTACCAGGTTTATACTTGTGTTTGCTTCAAACAACCTTGCTAGCCAAAGCCTTGTGCCGAGAGGGAATGCTTCTCGTGCATCCAAAACCTTGAGCCAAAACTTATGCCATTTGTGTCCACCATAACTACCTACTATGTGGTATTTTTCTCGCCATTCCAAGTAAATACTTCATGTGCTACCTTTAAAACAATTCAAAACTTTATTACTCCTTATTTGTGTCAATGTTTTATAGCTCATGAGGAAGTATGTGGTGTTTTATCTTTCAATCTTGTTGGGCGGACTTTCACCAATGGACTAGTGGCACATCCGCTTATCCAATAATTTTGCAAAAAGAGCTGGCAACGGGGTTCCCGGCCCCAATTAATTAACTTTCATTAATAATTCTCTTCACATGTTTTGCCTCCGATTTATCAATAAGCAACTTAATTTTGCAAATAGACACTCCTCCATGGTATGTGAAATGTTGGAAGGCACCGAGGATTCGGTTAGCCATGGCTAGTGAAAGCAAATGGTTGGGAGGAGTGTCATCTCTAAATAAAACTAAAGTACATGTGTAAACAAAAGAGAAGAGGGATGATCTACCTTGTCGGTAGAGATAACGTCCTTCATGGGAGCCGCTCTTTGAAAGTCTGTTTGACGAGGGGTTAGAGTGCCCACTAACATTCGTTGACAACAACAAACACCTCTCAAAACTTTACTTTTATGCTCTCTATATGATTTAAAAACTTGAAAAGCTCTAGCACATGATTTAATCCCTGCTTCCCTCTGCGAAGGGCCTTTATTTTACCTTATGTTGAGTCAGTTTACCTACTTCTTTCTATCTTAGAAGCAAACACTTGTGTCAAGCTGTGTGCATTGATTCTTACATGCTTGCTTATTGCACTCATCATATTACTTTGTGTTGACAATTATCCATGAGATATACATGTTGAAAGTTGAAAGCAATTGCTGAAACTTAAATCCTCCTTTGTGTTGCTTCAAAACCTTCTATTAAGAATCTATTGCTTTATGAGTTAACTCTTATGCAAGATTTTTTGATGCTTGTCTTGAAAGTACTATTAATGAAAAGTTTTTGCTATATGATTCAGTTGTTTAGTCATTATCTTTTTGTTAGCAAACTATAGACCATTGCTTTGAGTCACCTCATTCATCTCATAGGCTTTACAATAGTATTGATCAAGATTATGTTGGTAGCATGTGACTTCAGAAATTATTCTTTTTATCGTTTACCTACTCCAGGGCGAGTAGCAACTAAGCTTGGGGATGCTTGATACGTCTCCAACGCATCTATAATTTCTTATGTTCCATGTTAGTTTTATGACAATACTTACATGTTTTATATACACTTTATATTATTTTTATGCATTTTCTGGGACTAACCTATTAACAAGATGCCGAAGCGCCGGTCTCTGTTTCTGCTGTTTTTGGTTTCAGAAATTCTACACAGGAAATATTCTCGGAATTGGACCCCACGAAGACAGAAGTCAATATTTTGCCGAGACGGACCCAGAGAGCCAGAAAAGGGCCAGAGGGGGCCAAGGGGCTCCTGATACGTCTCAAACGTATCTATAATTTCTTATGTTTCATGCTAGTTTTATGACAATATCTACATGTTTTACTTATACTTTATATCATTTTGATGCATTTTCCGGATCTAACCTATTAACAAGATGCCGAAGCGCCAGTTCCTGTTTTCTGCTGTTTTTGGTTTCAGAAATCCTACACAGGAAATATTCTCGGAATTGGACCCCACGAAGACAGAAGTCAATATTCTCCCTGGCCAAGACGGACCCAGAGAGCCAGAGAAGTGCCGGAGGGGGGCCAAGGGGGCCCCACACCATACAAGGGCGCGGGCCCCTCCCTGGCCGCGCCACCAGGTGGGGAGGCCACCCCCTGGCTCCTCCGACTCCGCCCTTTCGCCTATATATTCTGTCCGTCGCGAAAACCCTAAAACAATCGACGATATTCCACGAAGAGTCCCGAAGCCGCCACCATCGCGAAGACAAGTTTCGGGGGACAGAATCTCTGTTCCGGCACGCCGCCGGGACGGGGAATTGCCCCCGGAGTCATCTCCATCGACTCCACCGCCATCTTTATCGCCGTTGCTGTCTCCCATGATGAGGAGGGAGTAGTTCTCCCGCGAGGCCGAGGGCTCTACCGGTAGCTATGTGGTTCATCTCTCTCTCCCATGGTGTGATCTTTATGTGATCATGAGCTTTGTATCACTATTAATCTATGTGTTACTCTAGTGATGTTATTAAAGTGGTCTATTCCTCCTCCATGATGTAAAGTTGACAGTGTGTGCATCATGTAGTACTTGGCGTAGGTTATGATTGTAATCTCTTGTGGATTATGAAGTTAACTATTACTATGATAGTATTGATGTGATCTATTCCCCCTTTCATAGCTATTGTTGACAGTGTGTATGCTCTGTTAGTACTCGGTCTAAATTGAAGTGGTATTATCTTGGATTATGACTTGATGAGGATATCCCTATGAGTGGTGTTTGTCAAGTACTTGATGAACTTTGAGTGGAGCTTTTGTAGCCGCTACATGATGATTAGTGATTCCAATAGGAGAGTAATTCAGAGTAGCACAAGTGAAGAGAAGTTATCTAATTGTTATGTGATCATTGTTGAGAGTGTCCACTAGTGAAAGTATGATCCCTAGGCCTTGTTTCTAAGCATTGAAACACCGTTTCCAACAAGTACTGTTACATGTTTGCTTGCTACCATCTTTATTTCAGATTGCAATTACTACTTACAATCATCCATATTACTTGTATTTCACTATCTCTTCGTCGAACTAGTGCACCTATACATCTGACAAGTGTATTAGGTGTGTTGGGGACACAAGAGACTTCTTGTATCTTAATTGCAGGGTTGGTTGAGAGGGATATCCTTGACCTCTACCTCCCTGAGTTCGATAAACCTTGGGTGATTCACTTAAGGGAAACTTGCTGAGCTGTTCTACAAACCTCTCGCTCTTGGAGGCCCAACACCGTCTACGGGAAAAGAAGCGTGCGTAGACATCAGCTCCGCACCATAGGGGGCGTGGCCCCACCCACGGCCGCGCCGCCATGTGGGAGTGGGCCTCTCGGGACTCCTCCGAGGCCGCCCTTCCGCCTATATATTCTCCCGGATGCTGAAAACCCTAAATATATCGAGTCATATTCCACGAAAAGTTACGTAGCCGCCGCCATCGCGAAGACAAGTTCGGGGGACGAAGTCTTTGTTCCGGCACGCCGCCGGGACGGAGATTGCCCCGGAGTCATCTCCATCGACACCACCGCCATCTTCATCGCCGTTCTCTGTCTCCCATGATGAGGAGGGAGTAGTTCTCCCACGATACGTCTCAAACGTATCTATAATTTCTTATGTTCCATGCTACTTTTATGATGATACTCACATGTTTTATACACACTTTACATCATTTATATGCATTTTCCGGAACTAACCTATTAACGAGATGACGAAGTGCCGGTTCTGTTTTTACGTTGTTTTTGGTTTCGAAATCCTACAAAGGAAATATTCTCGGAATTGGACGAAATCAAGGCCCACGATCTTATATTTCCACGAAGCTTCGGAACACCGGAGAGGGACCAGAGGGGAGGCCCGGGGCCCCACACGGTATGGCCGCGCGGCCAGAGGGGGGGCGCCCTCCTGGTGTGTGGGTCCCCCAGACCCCTTCCGACTCCGTTTCTTCGCCTATATAAGTCGTCGTGACCTAAATCTTCGATACGGATTGACGAAACACCAGAAAACCTTCCAGAGCCGCTGCCATCGCGAAACTCCAATTCGGGGGTCGAAGTCTGCGTTCCGGCACCCTGTAGGACGGGAGTTGCCCCGGAGTCATCTCCATCGACACCACCGCCATCTTCATCGCCATCATTGTCTCCCATGATGAGGAGGGAGTAGTTCTCCCTGAGGTGAGGGCTCTACCGTAGCTATGTGGTTCATCTCTCTCTTTGTGATCTAGTTGAATATCATCTATGTGTTACTCTGGTGATGTTATTAAAGTAGTCTATTCCTCCACCATGATGTAATGTTGACAGTGTGTGCATCATGAAGTACTTGGTGTAGGTTATGATTGTGATCTCTTGTAGATTATGAAGTTAACTATTACTATGATAGTATTGATGTGATCTATTCCCCCTTTCATAGCGATTGTTGACAGTGTGTATGCTATGTTAGTACTCGGTATAATTGCAATGGTCTATCATGTACTCTAAGGTTACTTAAATATGAACACCGAATGTTGTGGAGCTTGTTAACTCCGGCTTGAGGGAGCTGTTGTAGCCCTACACAATGAATGGTGTTTGTTATCCAACAAGAGAGTGTAGAGTAGTTTCAGTTATGTGATCAATGTTGAGAGTGTCCACTAGTGAATGTATGATCCCTAGGCCTTATTTCCGAACATCGAATCTCTACTGTTACTCGTTGCATGTTTACTCGCTGCCATATTTTATTCAGATTGTTATTACCGCTCATATACATCCATATTACTTGTATTTCACTATCTCTTCGCCGAACTAGTGCGCGTATACATCTGACAAGTGTATTAGGTGTGTTGGGGACACAAGAGACTTCTTGTATCGTGATTGCAGGGTTGCTTGAGAGGGATATCTTTGACCTCTACCTCCCTGAGTTCGATAAACCTTGGGTGATTCACTTAAGGGAAACTTGTCTTGTTCTACAAACCTCTGCTCTTGGAGGCCCAACACCGTCTCTGGGAATAGAAGCGTGACGTAGACATCAAGCTATTTTACGGCGCCGTTGTCGGGAACGAAGAAAAGCTACACCACAGAGATCTCTACCTCCCACATCAACCACGCGCCAGTTGTGGACAGCAAGCTATTTTTACGGCGCCGTTGCCGGGGAGGTAAGGTAAAAGGTATTCACATCCTTCGACTACTAAGCTATTTCCTAGCATTGTTGCCGGTGTGTGAGTGCTCGAAGCTATTTCCTTTAGATCCTGCAATTGCATCTTTTTGTTTCTTGTTAAACACTAGTAAGGCATAATGGAAAACAAGCGTGAGCTTTTTAAACTATTTCACGAGTTAAGACATGGATTGTTTGATGCGAAAATTAAAAAACCTATGGAACCTTATTTGCATGCTAGTAGTAATATTAGTATGAACGCTTTGAACACCATTGTTGATAATGATATAGAAAGTTCTAAGCTTGGGGAAGCTGGTTTTGATGAGCATGATATTTTCAGTCCCCAAGCATTGAGGAGAAAATTTTCTTTGATGATACTTTGCCTCCTATTTATGATGATTATAATGATAGTGGTCTTCTGGTGCCGCCTACTATGGAGGATAAATTTAATTATGATTACAATATGCCTCCTATATTTGATGATAGCTACTTTGTTGAATTTGCTCCCACTACAATTAATAAGAATGACTATGCTTATGTTGGGAGTAGTAATAATTTTATGCATGAGGCTCATGATAAGAATGTTTCATTTGATAGTTATATTGTTGAGTTTGTTCATGATGCTACTGAAAATCATTATGAGAGAGGAAAATATGGTTGTAGAAGTTTTCATGTTACTAAAACACCTCTCTATATGTTGAAAATCTTGAAGTTGCGCTTGTCTAGTTTTCCTATGCTTGTTGCATTATGCCTACATGACTTGTTTATTTATAAGATTCCTTTTCATAGGAAGTGGGTTAGGCTTAAATTTGTTTTGAATTTGCTTCTTGATGCTCTCTTTTGCTTCAACTCTTATTTCTTGGGATTGCATCATTAAAATTATCGAGCCCATCTTAATGGCTATAAAGAAAGCACTTCTTGGAAGATAACCCATGTTTTTATTTTGCTACTGTTTTGTTGTGTCTTGGAAGTTTTACTACTGTAGCAACCTCTCCTTATCTTTATTTTATTGCATTGTTGTGCCAAGTAAAGTCTTTGATAGTAAAGTCAATACTAGATTTGGATTACTCGCGAGAAACAGATTTCTTCTGTCACGAAATTGAGCCGCCTCTGCTGTAGAAAATTTAGAAAAATCTACCAATTTATGTGCGTGGTCCTCAGATATGTACGCAACTTTCATTAAATTTGAGCATTTTCATCTGAGCAACTTAAGTGCCTCTAAAAAATTCGTCTTTACGGATTGTTCTGTTTTGACAGATTCTACCTTTTATTTCGCATCCCCTGTTTTGCTATGTTGGATGGATTTCTTTGTTCCATTAACTTTCAGTAGCTTTGGGCAATGTCCAGAAGTGTTAAGAATGATTGTGTCATCTCTGAACATGTGAATTTTTGATTATGCACTAACCCTCTAATGAGTTTGTTTTGAGTTTGGTGTGGAGGAAGTTTTCAAGGGTCAAGAGAGGAGGATGATACAATATGATCAAGAAGAGTGAAAAGTCTAAGCTTGGGGATGCCCCCGTGGTTCATCCCTGCATATTTCAAGAAGACTCAAGCATCTAAGCTTCGGGATGCCCAATGCACCCCCTTCTTCATCGACAACTTACCAGGTCACCTCTAGTGAAACTATATTTTTATTCCGTCACATCTTATGTGCTTTACTTGGAGCTGTCGTGTGCTTTTATTTTGTTTTGTTATTTTCATTCTCTGAATAAATTCATGCTTGTTTGGGAGAGAGACACGCTCTGCTGTTTCGTATGAACACATATGTTCTTAGCTTTATTCTTAATGTTCATGACGAAGGTTGAAACTGCTTCGTTCATTGTTATATGGTTGGAAACAGAAAATGCTGCATGTGGTAATTGGTATAATGTCTTGAATAATTTGATACTTGGAAATTGTTGTGCTCATATAGATCATGTTTAAGCTCTTGCATCATGTACTTTGCACCTATTAATGAAGAACTACATAGAGCTTGTTAAATTTTGGTTTGCATGATTAATTTCTCTAGAGTCTAGATATTTTCTGGTTAAGGTGTTTGAACAACAAGGGAGACGATGTAAAGTCTTATAATGCTTGCAATATGTTCATATGTAAGTTTTGCTGTACCATTTTATACTTGAGTTTGCTTCAAACAACCTTGCTAGCCTAGCCTTGTATTGAGAGGGAATTCTTCTCGTCCATCCAAATTCTTGAGCCAAAAACTATGCCGTTTGTGTCCACCATACCTACCTACTACATGGTATTTCTCTGCCATTCCAAAGTAAATTGCTTGAGTGCTACCTTTAAAATTCCATTCTTTGTCTTTGCAATATATAGCTCATGGAAAAAATAGCTTAAAAACTATTGTGGTATTGAATATGTACTTATGTATCTTATTTCTTAATAAGTTGCTTGTTGAGCGGTAACCATGTTTCACGAGGACGCCATCAACTTTCACCTTTGTTGAATATCATGTGAGTTGCTATGCATGTTCGTCTTGTACTGAAGTAAGGGCGATTTTCATGATCAAATGGTTTGAGTATGCATATTGTTAGAGAAGAACATTGGGCCGCTAACTAAAGCCATGATCCATGGTGGAAGTTTTAGTTTGGACAATCAATCCTCAATCTCTTATGAGAATATTATCTGTTGTTGAATGCTTATGCATTAAAGAGGAGTCCATTATCTGTTGTCTATGTTGTCCCGGTATGGATGTCTAAGTTGAGAATAATCAAAAGCGAGAAATCTAATGCGAGCTTCTCCTTAGACCTTTGTACGGGCGGCATAGAGGTACCTTTGTGACACTTGGTTTAAACATATGCTATGCAATGATAATCCATGTTAATCCAAGCTAATTAGGACAAGGTGCGAGCACTATTGGTATACTATGCATGAGGCTTGCAACTTATAGGATATCTTATACATAACACATATGCTTTATTACTACCGTTGACAAAATTGTTTCTATGTTTTCAAAATGAAAAGCTCTAGCACAAAAATAGTAATCCATGCTTCCCTCTGCCCGAAGGGCCTATCTTTTACTTTATTGTTGAGTCAATTTACCTACTTCTTTCTATCTTAGAAGCAAACACTTGTGTTAACTGTGCATTGATTCTTACATGTTTACCTATTGCACTTGGTATATTGCTTTATGTTGACAATTATCCATGAGATATACATGTTGAAGTTGAAAGCAAGCTAGCTGAAACTCATATCTTCCTTTGTGTTGCTTCAAAGCTTTCTACTAAGAATTTATTTCTTTATGAGTTAACTCTTATGCAAGTCTTATTGATGCTTGTCTTGAAAGTAATATTCATGAAAAGTCTTTGTTATATGGTTCAGTTGTTTACTCATTGTCTTTACCATTGCTTTGAATCACTTCATTCATCTCATATGCTTTACAATAGTATGATCAAGATTATGTTAGTAGCATGTCACTTCAGAAATTATCCTTGTTATCGTTTACCTACTCGAGGGCGAGTAGGAACTAAGCTTGGGGATGCTTGATACGTCTCAAACGTATCTATAATTTCTTATGTTCCATGCTACTTTTATGATGATACTCACATGATTTATACACACTTTACATCATCTATATGCATTTTCCAGAACTAACCTATTAACGAGATTCCGAAGTGCCAGTTCCTGTTTTCTGCTGTTTTTGGTTTCAGAAATCCTACAAAGGAAATATTCTCGGAATTGGACGAAATCAAGGCCCACGATCTTATATTTCCACGAAGCTTCCAGAACACCGGAGAGGGACCAGAGGGGAGGCCCAGGGCCCCCACACAGTATGGCCGCGCGGCCAGAGGGGGGCGCCCTCCTGGTGTGTGGGTCCCCCAGACCCCTTCCGACTCCGTTTCTTCGCCTATATAAGTCGTCGTGACCTAAATCTTCGATACGGATTGACGAAACACCAGAAAACCTTCCAGAGCCGCCGCCATCGCGAAACTCCAATTCAGGGGTCAGAAGTCTCTGTTCGGCACCCTGTCGGGACGGGGAGTTGCCCCGGAGTCATCTCCATCGACACCACCGCCATCTTCATCGCCATCGCTGTCTCCCATGATGAGGAGGGAGTAGTTCTCCCCGAGGCTGAGGGCTCTACCGTAGCTATGTGGTTCATCTCTCTCTTTGTGATCTAGTTGAATATCATCTATGTGTTACTCTGGTGATGTTATTAAAGTAGTCTATTCCTCCTCCATGATGTAATGTTGACGGTGTGTGCATCATGAAGTACTTGGTGTAGGTTATGATTGTGATCTCTTGTAGATTATGAAGTTAACTATTACTATGATAGTATTGATGTGATCTATTCCCCCTTTCATAGCTATTGTTGACGAGTGTGTATGCTATGTTAGTACTCGTTATAATTGCAATGGTCTATCATGCACTCTAAGGTTACTTAAATATGAACATCGAATGTTGTGGAGCTTGTTAACTCCGGCTTGAGGGAGCTCTTGTAGCCCTACACAATGAATGGTGTTTGTTATCCAACAAGAGAGTGTAGAGTAGTTTCGATTATGTGATCAATGTTGAGAGTGTCCACTAGTGAAAGTATGATCCCTAGGCCTTATTTCCGAACATCGAATCTCTGTTTACTTACTGTTCTGTTGCATGTTTACTCGCTGCCATATTTTATTCAGATTGTTATTACCGCTCATATACATCCATAGTACTTGTATTTCACTATATCTTCGCCAAACTAGTGCGCCTATACATCTGACAAGTGTATTAGGTGTGTTGGGGACACAAGAGACTTCTTGTATCGTGATTGCAGGGTTGCTTGAGAGGGATATCTTTGACCTCTACCTCACTGAGTTCGATAAACCTTGGGTGATTCACTTAAGGGAAACTTGCTACTGTTCTACAAACCTCTGCTCTTGGAGACCCAACACTGTCTACAGGAATAGAAGCGTGCGTAGACATCATCCCCCGAGGCTGAGGGCTCTACCGGTAGCTATGTGGTTCATCTCTCTCTCCCATGGTGTGATCTTTATGTGATCATGAGCTTTGTAATCTAGTTGAATATGTAGATGTTACTCTTGTCTATTATGCACTCTAGAGGTTACTTTAATATGAACTCCGGATTCACTCTCCACGGTGTGATCGTGACAGTGTGCGCATCGTGTGTGATTCCTTTATGACGTTGTGGAGCTTGTTTACTCCGGCTTGAGGTGTGCTTTTGCAGCCCTACACAATGAATGGTGTTTGTTATCCAACAAGAGAGTGTTTGAGAGTAGCATTTATTTATTCAACTATGTGATCATTGTTGAGAGTGTCCACTAGTGAAAGTATGATCCCTAGGCCTTGTTTCTAAGTATTGAAACACCGTTTCCAACAAGTTACGCTACATGTTCGCTTGCTGCCATTTTTATTTCAGATTGCAATTACTACTTATAATCATCCATATTACTTGTATTTCACTATCTCTTCGTCGAACTAGTGCACCTATACATACGACAAGTGTATTAGGTGTGTTGGGGACACAAGAGACTTCTTGTATCTTAATTGCGGGAGTCGCTTGAGAGGGATATCTTTGACCTCTACCTCCCCGAGTTCGATAAACCTTGGATGATTCACTTAAGGGAAACTTGCTTGCTGTTCTACAAACCTCTCGCTCTTGGAGGCCCAACACTGTCTACGAGGAATAGAAGCGTGCGTAGACATCGACAATCCATTTGCGGATGCATATTACTCATCCATTTGTGGAACTAACACTATTGAGGAATTTGAATTCTGCGAGGCAACATATGCTACGAAGCTTCGACATGACATAAAACAATCACGTTAATGATATGTGGAAGAGCGAGGAGGACATGGGCACCAGTTTACTTCAGGAAAAGCTTTTCCCATTCACAAGCACAGCCGAAAGATCGGATGGCCTTAACTCGTACTTCAAGATATTGGTTCACCCTAGTGACTCCGTGTGGAATTTTGTGCAGCAATATGAGTTGTGCCGGAATTTGATGCTTGGATCATGAAGACAATGCGGAGCTTCACAATGGAGACAACACAACAAAGCTTTGGGGCAGGTGAGACTTTTCCATGCTACACAGCTCATATACATTGACCTGATGAATTTGTAGTCTTGTTTTATTACTATTGGAGCATTTCCTAATGACATTTGTGACAAAAAAAATTAACGCAGTTACAACATAGAAAAACAAGGCCTTAAATTTTACATAACGGAAGTCTTCGGTAGGTTCCAAAAAATGGTTCACAGTTCAACAAGATTTTACCCCTATCCGTGTAGAGGTAGAAGGCCTATGTTTTGATCTTGTTCGAAATCAACACCTTGATGTGAAAACTTATCGGGTTGTATTTGACCACGAAGAAGGATGTTACACATGAGGCTGCAACATGTTTGAGATGTGTGGTTTAATATGCCCACATATCATTAGGGTGATGGTGCACCTCAATGTGCAGCAAATACCAGAAAGATACATGCTTCAGAGATGGTCTGCGGCAGCAACAACACATGCCACGGAACCTGGGACAAATACAATCAGAGTTGGTTTCCCAACCACTAACACACTAAAGTAAAACTCGTTGTGCAGAAAGATGAACCAGTTGGCATCTGACGCATGCTTCGATGATGAGACCTATGTTGATGTCTCCCGCATTGTTAACGAAGCAACCAAACTTGTTGCTACAATGCTAAAAGCAAAAGGTCAAGTGCAGCAAGAAAGGAAGGATATCTGCATCAACAGGGTGAAAACCAGAAACAACAAAAACCTGAAGCTCAATAGCAACATCAACAATCGGCAGCAGTAGAAGGTACTACAAGTCAACAAGTGAAGAATCCTCCACATACAAAGCCAAAAGGTCGCCGAAAGTTGACAGAAAAGAGAAGGAATACATTGGTTGAGCTACGGGATGAAGGCATGAGAAGAGAAGGAAGAAGCAAAGTGAACCTAAAACACCAAAAGATCCAAAACCAAAGAGGAAGTCCAGGAAGAAGAAGTGCCCAAATTGTGGTGATGAAAATCATATCTCTGTAAAGGAATGCAAGTACATGAAAATTGCTTTGGCTAGAGAAGTCGCAAAGGTAGCGGGAGCAGATTTGACGTTATAGATTGCTTCATCAAGAAATTATATTTAAGTTGTCCCACATTGTAATTGCTTCATCAAGGAATTATACAATTCGTTTTGAAATTAGTTATACGAGAATATGTTACAGATGCTTACAATTATAGTATAAAAGAACAATGTGAAAAATGTTGCAGATGCTACATCATTGATTTTGTAACCTGGTTGTCCTATAATGATTTTGTAACCTGGAAAGTGTTACAGGATACTAAACAATGTTGCAGTATCAAACAGATGCAGATGTAGCACTTATAGCTTGTGAAAACAGCATAATAAATATGTGTTTGCAGCAACCATTAATCCCAGTCAGGAACATATGTTTTTATTTATTGTATTTGTCATACTAGGGACAGAAGGAAGCATTTCAATTGACATGTTAATGAAATTTCTTGATGGTTCATGCCTTGAAGCATTTTATTGTATCATCTTGTTTGCAGCATAGAAAATTTGGAAAAATTGAACCTACTTGCTTGCAGCATACATGTAGGAAATAAAGGTGAGGTATAATTTTTTTGAAGCAAAACTTGTTTATGACATTATCAGGAAGAGAAACTTGTTTTTGAAGCAATACTTGCATCATATTTGTTGTGTGAAGTAACACTTAAAATCCTGGAAGTGCACGTACCACAAATATACTGGTAGCAAAAATATATGAGGATGGTAGCAAACTGGGTTATGTATTTACAACAAACAAAAACAACTTATGTACCAAGTAAAGAAATAATAATACTAGAAAGGCCATAAAACATGAGATATTGATCATACTTAAAAGATCATCCATATTGCAGGGCCAACATTCCAGAAAACAAAGCTTAGTTCTGGTAGATTGTACTGAGAAACAAAAGGTTAACGTTGAGGATCCTTCGGAGGTTAATTTTCACCGAGCCTCCAAGTCCGCCGAGCGACACGTGTCCTTCTAGGACCACCACCTACGTACACTGCTCTTCTCTTTTATCTCTTCCTCGCACATGAATAACAGTGAGAAACAAAAAAAAGGTACCCCGCATAGACATCGCGCCCGACCATCCTCCCGATACATGAAGAAAAGTCCGGCGAGGGTTCTCGCCGGAATGAACTCCGGCTTGAAGCACACCGCCTCTCCTTGTAGCATCTGCGCGTCGTCCTTGCAGCATCGCCTCCCATCCATGGAAGCGTCGTCCTCCACCTATGGCAGCTCCGCCGCCCCACCGCCCTCGCCGGCAGCACCGTCGTCCTCGTCGGCAGCATCCGTGGCGCTCGCTTGCAGCAGCTGCTCTTGGCCTTTGCAGCTCCGGTGGCCAGCATTTGCAGCTCCGGCGGCCTTCCTTTGCAGCTCCAGTGGCCAGCATTTGCAGCTCCGGCGGTCTTCCTTTGCAGCTCCGGTGGACAGCCTTTGTAGCTCCGGCGGCCTTCCTTTGCAGCTCCAGCTATGGGTATTTGCAGCTCCAGCTCCCGGTCTATGCAGCTCCGGTGACCGGAAATTGCAGCTCCATACCAAAGCATATGTAGCTCCACCAACAGCAGCTCGTAGCATCCCCACCGCCACCGTTGGGGCTCGTGGTTCGCAGCAGTGTCGCCTCCCTTTGCAGCGAGTGCACGACCACCGGTTGAAGCACCGAGGGCCTGGCCTTGCAGTGTTGCCGTAGCAAGGACGACCGCCGTGGTGCCGCCTCCCTCTTGTTGCAGCGGAGCTGATGAGCTCGGGCTCCACAACCTACTCCTTGCAACAGCGACCGCTGCTATCTGGCAGCACCGCCGGGCAACAACGGTGTACTGCTGCAGACCTCCTTTTTGCAGCGGGGGTGGAGTCTTTTGCGTTGGTGGCGTCACGTCGAAGGGGAGGGAGAGAGGCAACATGTCCTTGCAGCACCGGTGACAACCTGTTGACGTCAGAAACCCCCTGGCGGGCAGAGACGGTCAACACGGTAGAGCCGGGAACAACTAGGGCTGCGGCTGGCCCCAGTCCCTCAGAGCGACGGCCCGCAAAGCCTCCTGGTCGCACGTCCGATGTTTATCACAAGGCGTGCCACCTGACCTATACCAGTCGGGGAAGGTGTGGATGATGCCTCGCTTAGTTTCTGCAGGGCACACACGTAAACATTAAATACGAGCCTCGATCGGCTCTCGAGGTTATCTCGTGAATCGGCTCAAAGAGCCGATCAACCCATGATTCGGACGAGGTGTCCGAATATATGGTGGTCCTGCTTGATCAAGATAAAGCTGATTAGATCTACGACGATTTGGGGTTTTCACCGCATAATCGGATCATCCTACTCACGATTGGGCCTCGCGCTCGCGCACGGTGACCGTAAGTCGATCCTAGACGAGGGCCTAAAAACCAACACGAGGTTGATCCTCGGAACATCCTTTCTAGGGCTAGCAAACGCCACCCTACACGCCGCTGGATCCTCCAACCCTTTGTAAGGCCTAACTATTGTGGATGTTAAACTAATCCTTGATGAAACAAGGAGCAACCGTAACGGATCAGGTCTACTAAATTATGATCAAGCGGGGTGCCGCCCCTACACCTAAGATAGGTGTAAGGGCGGCTAGACATGCAAGGGTTGCACTACGATAGCATGTAATATGAAGAACAATGCTAACCCTAACATGTCTAAGATAACTACTATGCTCGCCATCAAAAAGGCTTCAGTACGAGCAACGCATGAACAACGTGGGCAGGCTTGTGCTGCCTAGATCGCAAGATGCGATCTAGGCAGCATGGTGCTTACCGGTAGAAACCCTCGAGACGAAGGAGTTGGCGATGCGCCGAGATTTGTTTGTGGTTGAACGTTGGTTGTTGTTTATTCCATAAACCCTAGATACATATTTATAGTCCAGCGGACTTTCTAATGTGGGCGTGCACCAAACCGTGCACGAGATAAATTCTAACTTCTAAACTAAGATGCGATCTAATATGTTACAGATACGTGGGCAAACAAGCCCAACTTGGTATAAAAGGCCGATTCACGTATTCTTCTATATATATTCTTTAAGTCCATCTTGATCGCGGCCCACCTCTGACTCGGTCAAATTCCGGTGATAACACATGCCCCCTGGTTTTGGAAATGACATTTCCAAAATCATTACGCTTTCTTTCGTCAGGTCATGTCGTGGCAGAACCATCGCAGTATCCGTCATCATGATGCCTTGCCTTCTCAACTTCTCCGCGTGACCTGGCAGTTTTTTTTTCTTTCTTTCAGGCACCACCTCCTCGGGAACTGCTGTGGCATTGAATTCCCACTATATCCCCTTTTATTTAACCGCTCCGCACATTTCATTCCTGCATCTTCCTCGCATTAGCATTCCGAAAGACCCTCCTCTGCCACCATGTCTTCTTCTTCTTCTTCCTCTTCATCGGGTCTTTCCTACGTGTCCTCTCCCATCCGAGAGTCGACACCCGAGTGGGGTACGCAGGCGGCGTATGACATCCTTGCCGCAACGGCGTGGGACAAAGAAGACCATGACTCCTCCATCTGGTCCGAGGATGACAAATCCTTAGCGATGGGGAGAGTGACCTCCGCTTCCTTGCGCGACGGGGAATCGGAGGAGGAGAGCGATGACGATCGCTTCTCCCGGGCAGACTTCACTTCCTCCGAAGAGGAAGAGGACGAAGAGGAGGAAGACGACGACGACGACGACGACTCCCTCGAGGGCTACCCGCCGCGAAACGCCTCCGCATGTGGTGGGACGACGACAGCAGCGACGATGAAGACGGGGATGAAGCTCCCGTAGAGGGCCACGGGAGTAGCGACGAGGAGCCTATCGGCAGCAGTGCCGATGAGAGTTCTGAGGACGACGACGAGGGCAGTGATGGCCCGTAGAGTAGGATCTACCAGCATAGGCCTAGCCGTAGTAGATTGGCCAATAGGCCCTTCTTTTGTTCTTCCTTCTTTGAGCAATCAGCTCTTCCTTTGTAAGAAATCCTGTTTATTAATGAAGAAATTTCCCCAATTTGGTTTTGCCGACTTCTCTTGAACCGATTCTCAATGAGCCGATGGCAATGCATCGGTCTCTCGTAAATTACCCTTCATCTCCTCGAATAATAATAAACTTGAGTTCCGCCAGATCATCACCTTTGACGGAAATCGCTGCGCAGGACTAGCCGACGGCCACCTAATCGGCTTTCAAAAACGGGGCCTCCATCAGGCCAGCTGCCCCCCGAGTCTCAATCAAGGCGAACAAATACGAGGGCATACCATTCAGACAGATGGACCTGGGCTAGGCCGTGTCTGAGAGAACTATCATGCAGAGCCAGCCGATTCCCATTAAAATCGGCTCTCCAGAGCAGAGAACCTTCAGGGTGAGCTGCCCCCCGAGCTTATTTAGTTCTTCCTGCCCCTTGCCGGCCAGATCGGCTCCTTTCCTTTGGCGGATCTAACACAATCCACCCTTGACCTGATCTGCACATCCAGGCTACTCTTGGCATTGTTCTTGAAGAGAAGATCCGAGCCCTTAGACCACTCCATTGAGGAGTTCTCCCATCATAGTCTCTCTTCGTGGTCCACTTCCTGCTCCATTGACCCTCTGATGACCCTCTGATCGTAATATTTATTTCTCTTGAGTCGATGGCCATGCATCGGCTTTTACATCCTTAAGTCGATGTCTGCTGCATCGGCTGTGCTTAAAAATTTTCGATTTTTTTTGGCCGATTTCTGTATCGGCCCCCATATTTCAATATCCATCATCAAAAGATGAGATGCTTCCGCTATTTCAATATCCTCGTGTTTTATCCACCTGGGTGCCCCCCGAGCCGATTCTGTCAAGAGAATTGATGGTATCGGCTCTGTTGGATACCATGTTGAACCCAGGCAGAATGGATGGCGAGGATAATTTTGGCCGATTGCTGGAATCGGCCTCCATGTTGCTTGTTCGATGAAGGTTTTCTGATGCCCCTTCATAAAAATTTATTTGGGGCCGATCACAAGGATCAGCCTCGCCACGTTAGCTTATTGACGAGCTCTTGCTACTCGCTCAGGCCGGTAGATAAAACCAGCCCAATCTCTGATTTTATCCTGTTGGTGCGCTCGCTGTCGTCCACCTTGAGTGCATCGTATAATCGTGGAGCACTAAGCTTCGTCGGAAGAACGAGTACCATGTTTGTGCCAGCCGATGTTTCGTCATCGGCCTCCCTTTGCTTGGGGCGCCACTCCATTTTCCGTGGACGACCCTCTTCATCCAGGGTTCGCTGAACCTTCGCAGCCAGATCAGGCCTTGCTTTTCTCAATGTGTGCAAGTATAACCTCTCGGCTTCCTCCAGGCCGCGCAATCACTGAACCCTGCGTTTCGGGAACGGCTGAGTCCATCGGGGCACCACCTTGGCCGGTGATACCTGTCTTCTTCTTCTCCCCTCGTCTTCGAATCTTCGAGATCTTTCCATCGAGGGGACTCAGCCTCGTTTGCTCGCAGCGGGAGAGGCCCTAGGCGCTTGAATACGGACACGTTGGCAGCCTCCTTCTTCTTCCTGGTTGCATTACGGGCAATTGCCGATTGTGGGCAATCGGCTCATTCCTGAATCCCAGCGAGTGTACGAAGAAGGGACGGTCCCAATGCCTATCCTTGTTGACTTGCTCCCCCAGCTTTTCCTTGGCACGGCGCTCGTGCTCCTCCTCATCATGATCATGCCGACGACGTCTCCTGTCGTCCCTAGCCAGACGATCTTCATCATCATCGCCGTTGTATCGCCGGCGTTGGTCATACTGACTCACGTACTTGTTGAGGAGGTGATCAGAGAGAGGTCGTTGATACCTTATGTTTTTCACCTCTTCCTCTGTGACGTAGCGCTTGCCGTCTTGGCGGAGCCGATCGCGTGGAGCGGCTTCCTCTGTATCTTTGCTATGAGAGCAGCTGCCCTCATCTCTGTCCTTACCAGAGTGGTGCCCAAGATCTACCATGTTGATTTTGCACGAAAAATCCGTGCTGGCACCCTCCATGGTAAGTACACTCCACCATGTTTACGGCGGGGAAGGGGTGTGTGTCGACCTTCATGGCGTATTGGTTGAAAATCAACCGTCCGTTTTCTATCGCCATTTGGATCTGCTGCCGCCACACCCTGCAGTCGTTGGTGGTGTGGGTGAACGCGTTATGCCACTTGCAGTATGGCTTTCCGTTCAGCTCTTGCACCGTGGGGATCTTGTGGCCTTCGGGTACCTTTATATGCTTCTCCGTGAGTAAGAGATCAAAAATCTGCTCAGTTTTGGTCACGTCGAAGTCGAACCCTTTTGGAGGGCCTTGTGGCTTCACCCATTTGCGAGGTCACGGGGCACTGTCGCTCGAGTCCATTCAGCCACTGCTACCTCTCGATCTCCCGCAGCACCTTCATCCTCGTCTGCCTCAACCAGGGTCACCGGGCGCTTGAGTTTGTCCTGGTAAACATCTGGGTGGCGCTGCTCATATGCTGACAGCTTCTGCACCATGTGCGCCAATGAAGGGTAGTCTGCCTGGGAGGCCACGTCCTTGATCGATGATGAGAGACCCACCACCGCCAACTCGACTGCTTCTTTTTCACTTATATGAGCCGAAAAGCATCGGTTCCTAATGGTCCTGAAGCGCTGGACGTATTCGACACCTTGTTTCCCGCGCTTCGTCGTACTTGCGCTAGATCGGCAATACCAACGTCGGAAGCCTGCGAGTGATACTGCTCATGGGACTGTTCTTCCAACTGCTTCCAAGTCTGAATGGAGTTCGGTGGCGGCGATGTGTACCACCCGAAAGCCGATCCTGTGAGGGACCGTGCGAAGAACCTCACACGCAACTCGTCCGACGGCTGAGATCGTGCCCGGCTGTGCCAAATATCGGCTCACATGCTCGATGGAGCTGGAACCATCCGATCCACTAAACTTCGTGAAGTCCGGGAGCCGATATTTGGGTGGTAGCGGGATCGGTTCGTAGTTGTTGGGGTACGGCTTGGTGTAGCCGAACGCCTTCCTTTTCGGCATCATGCCGGACCGATCTTTCGAGGATTGCACAAATCTGATCCGACTGTGATGGTGGAGGTGTCGAACACGAAGATTCGCCGGAGTGGCATACTTAACCAGCCATGCTTGCTTTTCCGGTTCTAAGCCAAGCTGCAGGGAGCTGGGCTTTGGAGGTTTGTCGGGGTGGCGTACTTAGCTAGCCACGATTGCTTCTCGAGATCGGCTCCCGACGTTCCTCCTCGCCGTTCCGAGAGGCCCCCGACGTTGCAGCCTGGTTCGAGAGTGCCCGAGGCGTTGCGATGCGGTACGTATGCGCACGCGTATCCGTGCGGGATCTCCTTGGGTGCCTCGGTAGGAATTGGTAGTCACTAGGATCACCACCAATCTTGTAGACGACGTATGCCGATGAGTTCGGCGAGTTCCGGTGCTGCCCATGCGAACGGCTGGGGCTGGAGTGGCATCTCTCCCTTGAAAGTCCCCAGAGCCGGTCACGACGGAGAGTACCGGTGGCTCATGATTTCCTTGACGACGCGCAGAGCGACACGCTCCAAGGTGTTCACCAGGCTCTCAGAGTGGCGGTGCAGCGAATGAGCGACCATGTAGTTGATCTCCTGCCGCAGTGACCTGGTGCGTTCTTCTGACGGGGCGGACAGGTCCACTCCATCGAGTGCGCCTTCAGGTGTGAAACCCTTCCACCTGACGCCATGGGAGCGGGTTCGGTGGAAGGAGCCGATGAGTTCGGCTTCGAGGGTTGCCTTGATCTCGTCATGTTTCTTCTTGAGCTCATCAGGCAGATCCTCGTACGTGACCGGAGTGTCTTCCGCCATCTCGGATGTAGATGGCGATGTTGTGGATGTCGAAGGTAGTCCCACCGGGCGTGCCAGAATGTGTCGACGTCAGAAACCCCCTAGCGGGCAGAGACGGTCAACACGGTAGAGCCGGGAACAACTAGGGCTGCGGCTGGCCCCAGTCCCTCAGAGCGGACGGCCCGCAAAGCCTCCTGGTCGCACGTCCGATGTTTATCACAGAGGGCGTGCCACACTGACCTATGCCAGTCGGGGAAGGTGTGGATGATGCCTCGCTTAGTTTCTGCAGGGCACACACGTAAACATTAAATACGAGCCTCGATCGGCTCTCGGAGTTATCCTATGAATCGGCTCAAAGAGCCGATCCACCCATGATTCGGACGAGGTGTCCGAATATATGGTGGTCCTGCTTGATCAAGATAAAGCTGATTAGATCTACGACGATTTGGGGTTTTCACCGCATAATCGGATCATCCTACTCACGATTGGGCCTCGCGCTCGCGCACGGTGGCCGTAAGCCGAGCCTAGACAGGGCCTAAAAACCAACACGAGGTTGATCCTCGGAACATCCTTTCTAGGGCTAGCAAACGCCACCCTACACGCCGCTTGGATCCTCCAACCCTTTGTAAGGCCTAACTATTGCGGATGTTAAACTAATCCTTGATGAAACAAGGAGCAACCGTAACGGATCAGATCTACTAAATTATGATCAAGCGGGGTGCCGCCCCTACACCTAAGATGGGTGTAAGGACGGCTAGACATGCAAGGGTTGCACTACGATAGCATGTAATATGAAGAACAATGCTAACCCTAACATGTCTAAGATAACTACGTTGCTCGCCATCAAAAAGGCTTCAGTACGAGCAACGCATGAACAACGTGGGCGAGGCTTGTGCTTGCCTAGATCGCAAGATGCGATCTAGGCAGCATGGTGCTACTCGGTAGAAACCCTCGAGACGAAGGAGTTGGCGATGCGCGAGATTTGTTTGTGGTTGAACGTTGGTTGTTGTTTATTCCATAAACCCTAGATACATATTTATAGTCCAGCGGACTTTCTAATGTGGGCGTGCACCAAACCGTGCACGAGATAAATTCTAACTTCTAAACTAAGATGCGATCTAATATGTTACAGATACGTGGGCAAACAAGCCCAACTTGGTATAAAAGGCCGATTCACGTATTCTTCTATATATATTCTTTAAGTCCATCTTGATCGCGGCCCACCTCTGACTCGGTCAAATT
>NC_061512.1:117487403-117609526 GCF_022539505.1 Lolium rigidum
GCATCGTGTGTGATTCCTTTATGACGTTGTGGAGCTTGTTTACTCCGGCTTGAGGTGTGCTTTTGCAGCCCTACACAATGAATGGTATTTGTTATCCAACAAGAGAGTGTTTGAGAGTAGCATTTATTTATTCAACTATGTGATCATTGTTGAGAGTGTCCACTAGTGAAAGTATGATCCCTAGGCCTTGTTTCTAAGTATTGAAACACCGTTTCCAACAAGTTCTGCTACATGTTCGCTTGCTGCCATTTTTATTTCAGATTGCAATTACTACTTATAATCATCCATATTACTTGTATTTCACTATCTCTTCGCCGAACTAGTGCACCTATACATCTGACAAGTGTATTAGGTGTGTTGGGGACACAAGAGACTTCTTGTATCTTAATTGCAGGGTCGCTTGAGAGGGATATCTTTGACCTCTACCTCCCCGAGTTCGATAAACCTTGGATGATTCACTTAAGGGAAACTTGCTGCTGTTCTACAAACCTCTGCTCTTGGAGGCCCAACACTGTCTACAGGAATAGAAGCGTGCGTAGACATCAGCAATCCATTTGCAGATGCATATTACTCATCCATTTGTGGAACTAACACTATTGAGGAATTTGAATTCTGCAGGCAACATATGCTACGAAGCTTCGACATGACATAAAACAATCACGTTAATGATATGTGGAAGAGCAGGAGGACATGGGCACCAGTTTACTTCAGGAAAAGCTTTTCCCATTCACAAGCACAGCCGAAAGATCGGATGGCCTTAACTCGTACTTCAAGATATTGGTTCACCCTAGTGACTCCGTGTGGAATTTTGTGCAGCAATATGAGTTGTGCCAGAATTTGATGCTGGATCATGAAGACAATGCGGGCTTCACAATGGAGACAACACAACAAAGCTTTGGGGCAGGTGAGACTTTTCCATGCTACACAGCTCATATACATTGACCTGATGAATTTGTAGTCTTGTTTTATTACTATTGGAGCATTTCCTAATGACATTTGTGACAAAAAAAATTAATGCAGTTACAACATAGAAGAACAAGGCCTTAAATTTTACATAACGGAAGTCTTCGGTAGGTTCCAAAAAATGGTTCACAGTTCAACAAGATTTTACCCCTATCCGTGTAGAGGTAGAAGGCCTATGTTTTGATCTTGTTCGAAATCAACACCTTGATGTGAAAACTTATCGGGTTGTATTTGACCCTGAAGAAGGATGTTACACATGAGGCTGCAACATGTTTGAGATGTGTGGTTTAATATGCCCACATATCATTAGGGTGATGGTGCACCTCAATGTGCAGCAAATACCAGAAAGATACATGCTTCAGAGATGGTCCGCGGCAGCAACAACACATGCCACGGAACCTGGGACAAATACAATTAGAGTTGGTTTCCCAACCACTAACACACTAAAGTAAAACTCGTTGTGCAGAAAGATGAACCAGTTGGCATCTGACGCATGCTTCGATGATGAGACCTATGTTGATGTCTCCCGCATTGTTAACGAAGCAACCAAACTTGTTGCTACAATGCTAAAAGCAAAAGGTCAAGTGCAGCAAGAAAGGAAGGATATCTGCATCAACAGGGTGAAAACCAGAAACAACAAAAACCTGAAGCTCAATAGCAACATCAACAATCGGCAGCAGTAGAAGGTACTACAAGTCAACAAGTGAAGAATCCTCCACATACAAAGCCAAAAGGTCGCCGAAAGTTGACAGAAAAGAGAAGGAATGCATTGGTTGAGCTACGGGATGAAGGCATGAGAAGAGAAGGAAGAAGCAAAGTGAACCTAAAACACCAAAAGATCCAAAACCAAAGAGGAAGTCCAGGAAGAAGAAGTGCCCAAATTGTGGTGATGAAAATCATATCTCTGTAAAGGAATGCAAGTATATGAAAATTGCTTTGGCTAGAGAAGTCGCAAAGGTAGCGGGAGCAGATTTGACGTTATAGATTGCTTCATCAAGAAATTATATTTAAGTTGTCCCACATTGTAATTGCTTCATCAAGGAATTATACAATTCGTTTTGAAATTAGTTATACGAGAATATGTTACAGATGCTTACAATTATAGTATAAAAGAACAATGTGAAAAATGTTGCAGATGCTACATCATTGATTTTGTAACCTGGTTGTCCTATAATGATTTTGTAACCTGGAAAGTGTTACAGGATACTAAACAATGTTGCAGTATCAAACAGATGCAGATGTAGCACTTATAGCTTGTGAAAACAGCATAATAAATATGTGTTTGCAGCAACCATTAATCCCAGATCAGGAACATATGTTTTTATTTATTGTATTTGTCATACTAGGGACAGAAGGAAGCATTTCAATTGACATGTTAATGAAATTTCTTGATGGTTCATGCCTTGAAGCATTTTATTGTATCATCTTGTTTGCAGCATAGAAAATTTGGAAAAATTGAACCTACTTGCTTGCAGCATACATGTAGGAAATAAAGGTGAGGTATAATTTTTTTGAAGCAAAACTTGTTTATGACATTATCAGGAAGAGAAACTTGTTTTTGAAGCAATACTTGCATCATATTTGTTGTGTGAAGTAACACTTAAAATCCTGGAAGTGCACGTACCACAAGTATACTGGTAGCAAAAATATATGAGGATGGTAGCAAACTAGGTTATGTATTTACAACAAATAAAAACAACTTATGTACCAAGTAAAGAAATAATGATACTAGAAAGGCCATAAAACATGAGATATTGATCATACTTAAAAGATCATCCATATTGCAGGGCCAACATTCCAGAAAACAAAGCTTAGTTCTGGTAGATTGTACTGAGAAACAAAAGGTTAACGTTGAGGATCCTTCGGAGGTTAATTTTCACCGAGCCTCCAAGTCCGCCGAGCGACACGTGTCCTTCTAGGACCACCACCTACGTACACTGCTCTTCTCTTTTATCTCTTCCTCGCACATGAATAACAGTGAGAAACAAAAAAAAAGGTACCCCGCATAGACATCGCGCCCGACCATCCTCCCGATACATGAAGAAAAAGTCCGGCGAGGGTTCTCGCCGGGAATGAACTCCGGCTTGAAGCACACCGCCTCTCCTTGTAGCATATGCGCGTCGTCCTTGCAGCATCGCCTCCCATCCATGGAAGCGTCGTCCTCCACCTATGGCAGCTCCGCCGCCCCACCGCCCTCGCCGGCAGCACCGTCGTCCTCGTCGGCAGCATCCGTGGCGCTCGCTTGCAGCAGCTGCTCTTGGCCTTTGCAGCTCCGGTGGCCAGCATTTGCAGCTCCGGCGGCCTTCCTTTGCAGCTCCAGTGGCCAGCATTTGCAGCTCCGGCGGTCTTCCTTTGCAGCTCCGGTAGACAGCCTTTGTAGCTCCGGCGGCCTTCCTTTGCAGCTCCAGCTATGGGTATTTGCAGCTCCAGCTCCCGGTCTATGCAGCTCCGGTGACCGGAAATTGCAGCTCCATACCAAAGCATATGTAGCTCCACCAACAGCAGCTCGTAGCATCCCCCACCGCCACCGTTGGGGCTCGTGGTTCGCAGCAGTGTCGCCTCCCTTTGCAGCAGGTACGACCACCGGTTGAAGCACCGAGGGCCTGGCCTTGCAGTGTTGCCGTAGCAAGGACGACCGCCGTGGTGCCGCCTCCCTCTTGTTGCAGCGGTGCTGATGAGCTCGGGCTCCACAACCTACTCCTTGCAACAGCGACCGCTGCTATCTGGCAGCACCGCCGGGCAACAGCGGTGTACTGCTGCAGACCTCCTTTTTGCAGCGGGGGTGGAGTCTTTTGCGTTGGTGGCGTCACGTCGAAGGGGAGGGAGAGAGGCAACATGTCCTTGCAGCACCGGTGACAACCTCCGTCCCCCGCTCCCTCCTGCAACGCCGGTGAGGACGGTCCGAGAGGAGTACGAGCCATAGATCGTGGTCGAAGATTAGAGTACCTACTACAAGGTTGGAGAGAGGCGGCGGAGAAGGCGCCGTTCATGTTGGCGGAGGGGGAGGCGGCGTGAGATTGCGTGAAGGCGGAGGGGTCGGGCGCTGGCCGCAGGAAACAGGTTTCATCAGGCTATCGATGCAGAGAAATTGGGGAATAGAAGACCTTGGAGAAACGTAGGAGGAAGATAAGGAAGAGAGAGCGGTGCTGTGGGGCCCGTGGACACGTGTCGTGAGCAGGAGCCGGAGGTTGCCACAGCGCGGAGCCTCCGCCTGATATAAAGTGTTTTCCGAAACAAAAACTATTGATCATTCAACTAACAGGTCTAACACAAAAAGGCGTCATCAAAAGCCTAGTTCTACTCCATGGTCCAGTACATGGTTAGAGGTAAAAGCAACAAAAATATGATATTTGAAAAGCTAAACTATTCCTGCTGCAAGTCCTTGTTCATTATCAGGTTAACATCATCGCTCTGGTTATCCCTGTTGTCGATTAGGCTTGCTGCGAGCACCCTTCGAAAATCTGGAATTACATCATTCTCGAAACTCGGCATGACTTTCCCATTGGAGTGCTCCATGTAAAGGATGGAGTAGAAGCCACAGTCAAACCTGCAACAAGCAAAAATTGGTGAAAACAAGGTAAAGACAAGAAGGATCCAGTGAACATTGTGAAAGTATCATTACTTGTCAACAGTGAAGCAAACTTACAAAGTGTCTTGCTGCGGATGGTCAGGGTGTGATTTGCTTGAATTTCCCAAAGTCAACCCATGAATCTTTGGACTCGTTTGCAGTCCGGACAAAATTGGAGAAGTTTAGAAAAAAACAATAGCATGGGATAGAAATGAAAAATAAAAAAATCAATTTAGTTGAAGCAAACTTGAGAAATAGTGTGAATTGCTACCATGTTGTTTGCTGCATTTGCTAAGGTGCTCACACAATTCTCTGGCATCGTTGAATCGAAAATGTGAAATTGTTTGCACAATAAGTTGATGCAGCATACAATTCCCTGTTGGGCTTGTACAATGGGTAGGTAAAGGTACATACGAACAAAAAGATAAAAACAGAGAGACAATCTAAGTATTAAAAAGGTATAAATGCATGAGAAAAACCCAAAAAAAGAACAAACACAAAAACTCACCATGTCATCTTTCAGAACCTTGAATTTGCTACTTGCAAGCTTGAACTCTTTCATGACAGAGGCAGGGTCAAAAGTAGAGGTTTCTATAGCAAGCTTTTCATGTACGTTTAGAAAAAAATTCTAGATGATGAAGGAAGTAATAAATGGAACAAGCTTAGAAGAAACGATGCAATGAATTACTCACCGCAAAGTACAGAGAGAAAGCTTATTTCTTGTGATTACGGGAATTCTTCACAACACTTGCTTTTGCTGCATGATTGAACTTATCAGTCCAAATAGCCATCACATCGTTGCTCAAATATTGGCGCGGATGAAGAGCTATATTGAAGGACTTGTAGGAGCAAAAGAAACGGCCAATCTTCAGTAACTCTTTGCTGCAATAATGGAAAACCAAACATATTTTATTTCAAATAAAGGAAAAGGGGTAAATATGAAACACATAGCCCTGCAGCAAAAGGACAAAAAATGTCACGGAGGACTCACGGCTCTTCATTCTTTTTTTTCCTCTTGAACTTGCGTCCATGTGAAACATACTTGTCATACTTATGCACAACATCTTGAGAGACCATAATATTCTTCAACATCTTGAGTTCACCCTTGTCGGCCCTCTTATACCTAGTTTTCTTTTCAACAATTTTAGCACCAGTACTAGCATCTTTAGTGACAACATCTGAAGTAGAAACCAAAAGAAAACCATTTTATGCTACAAAGAAAATGTAGTACTAAAAAAATAAGCAACTACAAACTTGAAATAAATGTAGCACACATTGAGGGATGAAGCACACCTTGAGGTATGTAAAAATAAGATTGAAGCAAAAAAGTAGTAGGAAAATAGCTAAGAAAAACAACAGTAACATATACAGAAGGAATATAGCAAAAATTATTATCTAATGTAGCCAATCAGTAGAAATAACGTAGCAAACAATAAATGAAATTGCAGGAATAGAAAGGTAAAATGAAAAAAAAAACTTGCTCAGGCAAAAATGACCTGTGTTTGTTGGATGTTGCGGTGACACATTGATGGCGTGTATTTCACACGTTCGTTGGGCAACCCCAAGAGGAAGGTATGATGCGCACAGCAACAAGTTTTCCCTCAGAAAGAAACCAAGGTTTATCGAACCAGGAGGAGCCAAGAAGCACGTTGAAAGTTGATGGCGGCGGGATGTAGTGCGGTGCAACACCAGGGATTCCGGCGCCAACGTGGAACCTGCACAACACAACCAAAGTACTTTGCCCCAACGAAACGAGTGAGGTTGTCAATCTCACCGGCTTGCTGTAACAAAGGATTAACCGAATTGTGTGGAAGATGATTGTTTGCAGAGAAAACGATAAAACAAGTATTGCAGACAGATTTGTATTTCAGTATTAAAAGAATGGACCGGGGTCCACAGTTCACTAGAGGTGTCTCTCCCATAAGATAAAAGCATGTTGGGTGAACAAATTACAGTCGGGCAATTGACAAATAGAGAGGGCATAACAATGCACATACATGTCATGATAAGTATAGTGATATTTAATTGGGCATTACGACAAAGTACATAGACCGCCATCCAATCGCATCTATGCCTAAAAAGTCCACCTTCGAGGTTATCGTCCGAACCCCTTCCAGTATTAAGTTGCAAAGCAACAGACAATTGCATTAAGTATGGTGCGTAATGTAATCAATAACTACATCCTCGGACATAGAATCAATGTTTTATCCCTAGTGGCAACAACACAGCACAACCTTAGAACTTTACGTCACTCGTCCCGGTGTCAATGCAGGCATGAACCCACTATCGAGCATAAATACTCCCTCTTGGAGTTAGTAGCATCAACTTGGCCGAGCCTCTACTAATAACGGAGAGCATGCAAGATCATAAACAACACATATGCAATAACTTGATAATTAACATAACATGGTATTCTCTATCCATCGGATCCCGACAAACACAACATAGAGTATTACGGATAGATGATCTTGATCATGTTAGGCAGCTCACAAGATCCAACAATGAAGCACAATGAGGAGAAGACAACCATCTAGCTACTGCTATGGACCCATAGTCCGAGGGTGAACTACTCACTCATCACTCCGGAGGCGACCATGGCGGTGTAGAGTCCTCCGGGAGATGAATCCCCTCTCCGGCGGGGTGCCGGAGGAGATCTCCGGAATCCCCCGAGATGGGATTGGCGGCGGCGGCGTCTCGGTAAGGTTTTCCGTATCGTGGTTTTTCGCCTCGGGGTTTCGCGACGGAGGCTTTAAGTAGGCGGAAGGGCGAGTCGGAGGGCCGACGAGGGGCCCACACCACGGGCGGCGCGGGCCCCCTTGGCCGCGCCGCCTTGTGGTTTGGCCACCTCGTGGCCCCACTTCGTATGCTCTTCGGTCTTCCGGAAGGTTCGTGGCGAAATAGGCCCCCGGGTCTTTGTTTCGTCCAATTCCGAGAATATTTCGTTACTAGGATTTCCGAAACCAAAAACAGCGAGAAAACAACAATCGGCACTTCGGCATCTTGTTAATAGGTTAGTTCCAGAAAATGCATGAATATGACATAAAGTGTGCATAAAACATGTAGGTATCATCAATAATATGGCATGGATCATAAGAAATTATCGATACGTCGGAGACGTATCACATCCCCAAGCTTAGTTCCTGCTCGTCCCGAGCAGGTAAACGATAACAAAGATAATTTCGAAGTGACATGCCATCATAACCTTGATCATACTATTTGTAAACATATGTAGTGGATGCAGCGATCAAAACAATGGTAATGACATGAGTAAACAAGTGAATCATAAAGCAAAGACTTTTCATGAATAGTACTTCAAGACAAGCATCAATAAGTCTTGCATAAGAGTTAACTCATAAAGCAATAAATCAAAGTAAAGGTATTGAAGCAACACAAAGGAAGATTAAGTTTCAGCGGTTGCTTTCAACTTGTAACATGTATATCTCATGGATAATTGTCAACATAGAGTAATATAACAAGTGCAATATGCAAGTATGTAGGAATCAATACACAGTTCACACAAGTGTTTGCTTCTTGAGGTGGAGAGAGATAGATGAACTGACTCAACATAAAAGTAAAGAGAATGGTCCTTCAAAGAGGAAAGCATCGATTGCTATATTTGTGCTAGAGCTTTTATTTTGAAAACATGAAACAATTTTGTCAACGGTAGTAATAAAGCATATGAGTTATGTAAATTATATCTTACAAGTTGCAAGCCTCATGCATAGTATACTAATAGTGCCCGCACCTTGTCCTAATTAGCTTGGACTACCGGATCTTTGCAATGCACATGTTTTAACCAAGTGTCACAATGGGGTACCTCCATGCCGCCCGTACAAAGGTCTAAGGAGAAAGCTCGCATTTTGGATTTCTCGCTTTTGATTATTCTCAACTTAGACATCCATACCGGGACAACATGGACAACGAGATAATGGACTCCTCTTTAATGCATAAGCATGTGGCAACAATTATTATTCTCATATGAGATTGAGGATATATGTCCAAAACTGAAACTTCCACCATGAATCATGGCTTTAGTTAGCGGCCCAATGTTCTTCTCTAACAATATGCATGCTCCAACCATAAAGGTGGTAGATCTCTCTTACTTCGGACAAGACGGACATGCATAGCAACTCACATGATATTCAACAAAGAATAGTTGATGGCGTCCCCGAAGCATGGTTATCGCACAACAAGCAACTTAATAAGAGATAAAGTGCATAAGTACATATTCAATACCACAATAGTTTTTAAGCTATTTGTCCCATGAGCTATATATTGCAAAGGTGAATGATGGAATTTTAAAGGTAGCACTCAAGCAATTTACTTTGGAATGGCGGAGAAATACCATGTAGTAGGTAGGTATGGTGGACACAAATGGCATAGTGGTTGGCTCAAGTATTTTGGATGCATGAGAAGTATTCCCTCTCGATACAAGGTTTAGGCTAGCAAGGTTATTTGAAACAAACACAAGGATGAACGGTGCAGCAAAACTCACATAAAAGACATATTGTAAACATTATAAGACTCTACACCGTCTTCCTTGTTGTTCAAAACTCAATACTAGATGTTATCTAGACTCTAGAGAAACCAAATATGCAAACCAAATTAGCAAGCTCTAAGTGTTTCTTCATTAATGGGTGCAAAGTATATGATGCAAGAGCTTAAACATGAGCACAACAATTGCCAAGTATCAAATTATCCAAGACATTTTAGAGTTACTACATGTAGCATTTTCCAATTCCAACCATATAACAATTTAACGAAGAAGAAACTTCGCCATGAATACTATGAGTAGAGCCTAAGGACATACTTGTCCATATGCTACAGCGGAGCGTGTCTCTCTCCCATAAAGTGAATGCTAGGATCCATTTTATTCAAACAAAACAAAAAACAAAAACAAACCGATGCTCCAAGCAAAGTGCATAAGATGTGACGGAATAAAAATGAACCTGATAATGTTGTCGATGAAGAAGGGGATGCCTTGGGCATCCCCAAGCTTAGATGCTTGGGTCTTCTTAGAATATGCAGGGGTGAACCACCGGGGCATCCCCAAGCTTAGAGCTTTCACTCTCCTTGATCATACTGCATCATACTCCTCTCTTGATCCTTGAAAACTTCCTCCACACCAAACTCGAAACAACTCATTAGAGGGTTAGTGCACAATAAAAATTCACATGTTCAGAGCTGACACAATCATTCTTAACACTTCTGGACATTGCATAAAGCTACTGGACATTAATGGATCAAAGAAATTCATCCAACATAGCAAAAGAGGCAATGCAAAATAAAAGGCAGAATCTATCAAAACAGAACAGTCCGTAAAGATGGATTTTATTAGGCCACCAGACTTGCTCAAATGAAAATGCTCAAATTGAATGAAAGTTGCGTACATATCTGAGGATCACGCACGTAAATTGGCTTAATTTTCTGGGCTACCTACAGGGAGGTAGACCCAGATTCGTGACAGCAAAGAAATCTGGAACTGCGCAGTAATCCAAATCTAGTACTTACTTTACTATCAAAGACTTTACTTGGCACAACAAAACTCAAAATTAAGATAAGGAGAGGTTGCTACAGTAGTAAACAACTTCCAAAACTCAAATATAAAACAAAAATACTGTAGTAAAAACATGGGTTGTCTCCCATAAGCGCTTTTCTTTAACGCCTTTCAGCTAGGCGCAGAAAGTGTAACTCAAGTAACATCGAGAGATGAAGCATCAACATCATAATTTGTTCTAATAATAGAATCATAAGGTACCTTCATTCTCTTTCTAGGGAAGTGTTCCATACCTTTCTTTAGAGGAAATTGATATTTAATATTACCTTCCTTCATATCAATAGTAGCACCAACGGTTCGAAGAAAAGGTCTTCCCAATATAATGGGGCAAGATGCATTGCATTCAATATCCAAGACAACAAAATCAACGGGGACAAGGTTATTGTTAACCATAATATGAACATTATCAACTCTCCCCAAAGGTTTCTTTTTAGCATTATCGGCGAGATTAACATCCAGATAACAATTTTTCAATGGTGGCAAGTCAAGCATATCATAGACTTTCTTAGGCATAACGAAATACTTGCACCAAGATCACATAAAGCATTACAATCAAAATCTTTGACTCTCATTTTAATGATGGGCTCCCAACCATCCTCTAGCTTTCTAGGAATAGAAGTTTCAAGTTCTAGTTTCTCTTCTCTAGCTTTTATGAGAGCATTTGTAATATGTTTTGTGAAAGCCAAGTTTACAGCGCTAGCATTGGGACTCTTAGCAAATTTTTGTAAGAACTTTATAACTTCAGAGATGTGGCAATCATCAAAATCTAAATCATTACAATCTAAAGCAATGGGATTATCATCCCCAAGGTTGGAAAAAATTTCAGCAGTTTTATCACAGGCAGTTTCAGCGAGTTTTAGCGGTTTCAGGTAATTTTGCACGCTTTGCACTAGGAGTAGAAACATTGCCAACACCAATTATTTTACCATTGATAGTAGGAGGTGCAGCAACATGTGAATCATTAGCATTGCTAGTGGTGGTGATAGTCCAAACTTTAGCTACATTTTTCTCCTTAGCTAGTTTTTCATTTTCTTCTCTATCCCACCTAGCACGCAGTTCAGCCATTAATCTTATATTCTCATTAATTCTAACTTGGATAGCATTTGCTGTAGTAACAATCTTATTTTCAATATCCCTATTAGGAATAACTTTCGATTTCAAAAGATCAACATCAGAGGCAAGACTATCAACTCTAGAAACAAGAATATCAATTTTATTGAGCTTTTCCTCAACAGATTTGTTAAAGGTAGTTTGTGTACTAATAATTCTTTAAGCATAGCTTCAAGTCCAGGGGGTGTATTCCTATTATTGTTGTAAGAATTCCCATAAGAATTAGCATAACCGTTACCATTATTATAAGGATATGGCCTATAGTTATTACTAGAATTGTTCCGATAAGCATTGTTGTTGAAATTATTATTTTTAATGAAGTTTACATCAACATGTTCTTCTTGGGCAACCAATGAAGCTAATGGAACATTATTAGGATCAACATTAGTCCTATCATTCGCAAGCATAGACATAATAGCATCAACCTTATCATTCAAAGAAGAGGATTCTTCAACAGAATTTACCTTCTTACCTTGTGGAGCTCTTTCCGTGTGCCATTCAGAGTAATTAACCATCATATTATCAAGAAGCTTTGTTGCTTCACCAAGAGTGATGGACATAAAGGTACCTCCAGCAGCTGAATCCAATAAATTCCGCGAAGAAAAATTTAGTCCTGCATAGAAGGTTTGGATGATCATCCAAGTAGTCAGTCCATGGGTTGGGCAATTTTTAACCAGAGATTTCATTCTTTCTCAAGCTTGAGCAACATGTTCATTATCCAATTGTTTAAAATTCATTATGCTACTCCTCAAAGATATAATTTTAGCAGGGGGATAATATCTACCAATAAAAGCATCCTTGCATTTAGTCCATGAATCAATACTATTCTTAGGCAGAGATAGCAACCAATCTTTAGCTCTTCCTCTTAATGAGAAAGGAAACAATTTTAATTTTATAATGTCACCATCTACATCTTTATACTTTTGCATTTCACATAGTTCAACAAAATTATTGAGATGGGCAGCAGCATCGTCGAACTAACACTGAGAAAATTGCTCTCGCATAACAAGATTAAGTAAAGCAGGTTTAATTTCAAAGAATTCTGCTGTAGTAGTAGGTGGAGCAATAGGTGTGCATAAGAAATCATTATTATTTGTGCTAGTGAAGTCACACAACTTAGTATTTTCAGGGGTAGCCATTTTAGCAGTAGTAAATAAAGCAAACTAGATAAAGTAAATGCAAGTAAATTAATTTTTTTGTGTTTTCGATATAGCAAACAAGACAATAAATAAAGTAAAACTAGCAACTAATTTTTTTGTGTTTTGATATAAGTGCAGCAAACAAAGTAGTAAATAAAAGAAAGCAAGACAAAAACAAAGTAAAGAGGTTGAGAAGTGGAGACTCCCCTTGCAGCGTGTCTTGATCTCCCCGGCAACGGCGCCAGAAAAAGAGCTTGATGGCGTGTATTTCACACGTTCGTTGGGCAACCCCAAGAGGAAGGTATGATGCGCACAGCAGCAAGTTTTCCCTCGAGAAAGAAACCAAGGTTTATCGAACCAGGAGGAGCCAAGAAGCACGTTGAAGGTTGATGGCGGCGGGATGTAGTGCGGCGCAACACCAGGGATTCCGGCGCCAACGTGGAACCTGCACAACACAACCAAAGTACTTTGCCCCAACGAAACAGTGAGGTTGTCAATCTCACCGGCTTGCTGTAACAAAGGATTAACCGAATTGTGTGGAAGATGATTGTTTGCAGAGAAAACGAGTAAAACAAGTATTGCAGCAGATTTGTATTTCGAGTATTAAAAGAATGGACCGGGGTCCATAGTTCACTAGAGGTGTCTCTCCCATAAGATAAAAGCATGTTGGGTGAACAAATTACAGTCGGGCAATTGACAAATAGAGAGGGCATAACAATGCACATACATGTCATGATAAGTATAGTGAGATTTAATTGGGCATTACGACAAAGTACATAGACCGCCATCCAACCGCATCTATGCCTAAAAAGTCCACCTTCGAGTTATCGTCCGAACCCCTTCCAGTATTAAGTTGCAAAGCAACGGACAATTGCATTAAGTATGGTGCGTAATGTAATCAATAACTACATCCTCGGACATAGCATCAATGTTTTATCCCTAGTGGCAACAAGACACAGCACAACCTTAGAACTTTCTGTCACTCGTCCTGGTGTCAATGCGGGCATGAACCCACTATCGAGCATAAATACTCCCTCTTGGAGTTACTAGCATCAACTTGGCCGGAGCCTCTACTAATAACGGAGAGCATGCAAGATCATAAACAACACATATGCAATAACTTGATAATTAACATAACATGGTATTCTCTATCCATCGGATCCCGACAAACACAACATAGAGTATTACAGATAGATGATCTTGATCATGTTAGGCAGCTCACAAGATCCAACAATAAAGCACAATGAGGAGAAGACAACCATCTAGCTACTGCTATGGACCCATAGTCCAGGGGTGAACTACTCACTCATCACTCCGGAGGCGACCATGGCGGTGTAGAGTCCTCCGGGAGATGAATCCCCTCTCCGGCAGGGTGCCGGAGGAGATCTCCGAATCCCCCGAGATGGGATCGGCGGCGGCGTCTCGGTAAGGTTTTCCGTATCGTGGTTTTTCGCCTCGGGGGTTTCGCGATGGAGGCTTTAAGTAGGCGGAAGGGCAGAGTCGGAGGGCCGACGAGGGGCCCACACCACGAGGCGGCGTGGCCCCCCTTGGCCGCGCCGCCTTGTGGTTTGGCCACCTCGTGGCCCCACTTCGTATGCTCTTCGGTCTTCCGGAAGGTTCGTGGCGAAATAGGCCCCCGGGTCTTTGTTTCGTCCAATTCCGAGAATATTTCGTTACTAGGATTTCGAAACCAAAAACAGCAGAAAACAAGAATCGGCACTTCGGCATCTTGTTAATAGGTTATTTCCAGAAAATGCACGAATATGACATAAAGTGTGCATAAAACATGTAGGTATCATCAATAATATGGCATGGATCATAATAAATTATCGATACGTTGGAGACGTATCACACATTCTCGCCCAAATGATCTGCTTCAGCATCCTTGGATGTTATGGGTGGTGTTGCAGCCTCCATAGCTTTAGGATGATCAGATGCTAGTAAAATAAATTAAAGAACATATAGTTATCCGAAACTAAAAGATTACAATTACAAAAACAAAAATAAGAGAGACAAAGAAGAACATACATGTGTCGTCTAGCTTCACTACAGAAGCAACATCAGTAGGCGGAGTAATTTCTTCTGCAGGAATAGTGATGTGCTGTAAATATTCAGACACAACAACTTCATCTGGATCCTGGGAGAAAAAATCCATTGATGGAGGGTCAGGGGCTCTGTTCCAAGCTTCTACAGATATACCCTCCGGTATACGAGAATATGGTGAGAGCATGGGTTACCTCACAGGGCTATTAACAACAACCTATTCACCAACATCAGCTCCACCGGTAGAAGAATCCAACAGAACGGTTGATTGGGGCATATCCACGACGAGGGTGTGTGTGTCCATATCAGCACAACATTTGCTTCGACAACAAATTAGTCGTTGACAAGGGATTAACTTGTCAATGCCTATGTATTGTAGACTAGGGTTTAGTTAGATGTAGAGGGCAAGTAGATCTCGAAGGTTTCAGCTGAAAAGTACTCGACGAATATGAAACTAGGGTTGTGTTGACAGTAAATTCGATCCTCTCTTTGTCCCTCGACTCCCCCTTATATAGGAGGTGGAGCCGAGGGATTCGTAATACACAAGTTTACAGAGTCCAGGAGGGTTTCCAACCCATCCCGCAAGATTACAAACGACGACTCCTATTACAACTCTAGCTTTCCTTAATAGTATCTTGGGCTTCCGAATCTTCTTATTCTTCGGGTAATGGGCCTTCGGTAAACCCCGGGTACCATATTCGGCAGGCCCATTGGGTATGCCTATGTCAGTAGCCCCCGAGATTTTGCTTGAATCGCAGAGTCAGGGAAAATCTCCACTGTTTATATTTACTCGACAACTTTAAACTTCTCTATATTTCTTCATATGAATTTCTATATTGTACAGGGATAATGGTAATTGGGGCTAGTTCGTCTGACGAATCAGGTACTAGTTAACTGCTCTAGTGTCAATCCGCAAAAACCTACTTCAAGCTCACGTCCCCGGACATGATCTCGGGATACTGGTGTAAACTTTGACAGGTGCCGCTTAAGGTCTTACCATTCTGTCGAGTCCCAGTCATATTTATCGGGTACCTAACGCGTCCGTTATGATTTTTCTTCGTATCTGTTGATATGGATAAAAGTAGCAAACCGACGTCGAGACGGCGCCACGCCACTCGAACGGATCCGGGGTCTTACCTTCGCAAAGTTTTGCGGCATTCAGAAATTGTTCGCAACTTTGGCGTTCTGAGAATATATTGTCGAGTGCTTATTCGGCTGTTGGAATGGCACATTTTATTGAGTCAACGGATGACTTATATTGCTCTCCCGATGGGAGTATATGTAGAGTTACCTGTAACTCGAAATATACTCTCTTGTTCTTCTATCTTTCTCTTTTCTTTTTTTTTATAATTTCACCGGGTATGCGAACAGCGTTCCCGATGGGAGTAGCCCCCGAGGCTACAGCCAAGGACTTGTGCTTGGGTGTAGGCTCCACGCCTTATGCCGCTATATTTTCTTTCTCTCCCGAAATTTCAAATCTCTCGGGTGCGCGAACAGCGCTCCCGATGGGAGTAGCCCCCGAGGCTATGAGCAAATATTTTGTATTTGATCATAGGCTCACACCATTTCTATTTTGTCTTTCTCAAACTTTTCATTTTTTCCAAAGTAGCCCCCGAGCATTTGGGCAAAAACTTGTATTTGATCAAAGGCTCTTGAAATAATCCATCAGTCTTCTGCTGTCTCCATTCTTTACAAACCTTCGTAGCCGAAATTTTCTCTTGTCAAGGTGACATCATTGCTGACGATAGCCATGATCACTGTATCTGGAAATCGTGAGATGTTCTCTCTCACTGCCTTGCGGGCCCAAACTCCGCATCATATTGACACGTCGTGCAAGTGGGGGACACACGACCTCCGCTTTTCCTGGCGCACGCAGTGTAACTTCTCCAGAATTAAATTACTTTTTTACCCCTGTTCCACGTGGCCATCATCTGCCGCACACTTTTTCCATCCAACGGTACGCCGCTTGGCCGCACCTCTATATATAAGATCCCCTTCTTCTTCCTTGAGCACCTCCGCTCGCGCCGTTCTCCTGCTCTCCTCTGCCAAAACTCCTCTTGCGCCCCACAACTCCCTGAGCTCATCTTCTCCCTAGCTGCATTCCTGCGCCATTGTTGATGCCACCGCGTAGATTGACCAGACACAGCACGCCAGAATCGACGATGGCTTCCGTGGATCTGGGAAGTGCCGAGTGGGAGAGATCCAAAATTTCCACTCAAGACATCAACCTCCTGAAGAAACTGGGGATCAGCAAGAAGCCCAAAGCACTATGCTTCCCCAGCGAAGAAAGCTATCCAACGCCTCCAATGGAGTATCGGGTTAGTTTTGTCGACCACCTCATCCGCGGCCTTTCTGCCCCCATTCATCCTTTCCTTCGAGGATTGCTTTTCGTTTACGGTCTCCAACTTCATCATCTCACGCCCAATTCCATCCTCCATATTTCCATTTTCATCACCCTCTGTGAGGCCTTCCTTGGTGTCCAGCCCAACTGGGCGCTATGGAAGCGCATTTTCTTTTGTCGCCGCAATGGCTCTCCCAATATCGCCTATAATGTAGGCCGTGTTGTTATCTGCGTTCGCCCCGATGTCGAGTATTTCGACGTCAAATTCCCCGACTCAGTTCAGGGGTGGCGCAAGAAGTGGCTGTACATCCGTGAAGAGAACCATGGATGTGCTGAAGACAATATTCCTCCTTTTGACGGTGCCGAGAAAATCTACCGCCGCCGCTCCTGGGATGCGAGAGGCTACCGAGGAAGAAAGGGCGGCGACAGAGGCATTGATGACTCGCATCCACGAGTTGCAAAATACTCGCGGCAAAGAGCTATCGAGTATCCAAATCACAGACCTATTTCCTTAGAATTAGAGTACAGCCTCTTCAGGCTCGCAAATACCCTCTCTGGAAGTACGCTGGCGACAAAGATGCGGATCAGTTGTCGGTGAATTTAGAGGTCAAGTATTTAGAGAAACTTGTCCGAAAAATCTCCTCCCTCAGCAAAAAAGATCCTGTCCCTTCTTATTGTCGCGTAAAACCATACAGCGCCACCAATGCGCTCCCCGAGGTAATCCTTTTGTCGACTTTACTCATTTTGATTTGCCATCCTTTGCATCTCTCTTTTGTTGACATCTCCCCTTGTTTTCATATAGAACCATCCGGATCTTGTCTCGCTTCCTCCTCTTCCTGAAGGTGGGGAAGTCGAAGAACGTGTTGTTGTCAATGAAGACAACCAAGATGCTCCTGTCCCTGATAGTGAACCCGCAGGTTCTCGAAAATCTGCGGGTTCTTCTGAAAAGGAAGCTGAATCGGAGGGTACCACGTCGGCACAGTCTCCTCCTCCTGCTGTTTCTCCAAGGAACAAAAGGAAAAGGACTGATGTCAAAGATTCCGGCACCTCCAAAGCCGAAGAAGCTGCTCCTTCACGTCAGAAGGCAGCTTTTGATCCATATCTTGAGGCCCTCATCAGCTCGTAAGTCACCTTTCATTTCCCCTTATTTTTGTACTTGAAGATTTTTGTCTATTTTGCCTTTTATGCTGCCGACATTTAATCGCAGTGGTGACGAGGAGGAAATACCAGCTTTTGATGTGGCTGCTCGAACGAGTACGTCGCATACTCTGGTTGTTTCTGAGACGCCAGTTGAAGGAGAGGAATCCTCGCCTCCTCAACAAAACGTCGACGCTCCTACTCCTCCTTCAAGCCCTCTCGTCCCTTCACCAAAAAGGACAAGGGTTGAAACAATCACGGAGCCTACCCTGCAATTGGGTAGCTCCTCGAATCCTCCTTTGGACGATGTAAGTTACTAATTTCTTTTTTTGTCATTGTCTATATTTTCTCTATTTGCTCCTTTGTGCCGTCATGTTTTTTTCTCATACCTATGCTTTCTTTCTTTTTCCTTTTTTGTCAGCCCATGATCAAAGAACTTATTCGCATTGGTGCCCAATTCATTGGGTATCGCGAGCACGCCAGCAAGACCGAAGGTAATGACTCTCTGCTTGCTTTTGTTCATGGCTTCTTGCTCCTGTTTTATCGATATTTTGACTATTTTTGACTATTTTGGCAGAAAAACTTGCGGAGGCCAACAAACTCACCGAAGCGCTTGCTCAGAAACTAGAGCAGAGTGAGGCGGCTCGCAAGAATGCCTAACTTGATGCTGGCAAAGCTAAAGCAGAGGCTGATAAGGCCAAGGCAGAAGCTGCTGGTGTCGAAGATCTGCAGAAAAGGCTTCATGATGCCGAAACTTCTTTGAACGAGCACAAAGCCGCGCAGGCTGCTCGTGAAAAAGCGATCATGAACTCGCAGAATCGGCGCTTTGTCAGTAAGTTTTTTGATCTACTCTATGTTTTTTAACCTTGCTTTTCTTTGCTTGCCTGTCGATAAATATAGATTTTCTTCGACAGGTAAAACAAACCAAGAATTTGAGCTTGAAGATCCCGACAACGATCCTCTTCTCGACGCACTTTCTGTTCTTGAGTTTCATGGGACAGAAACTCGTGAAGGTATTGAACAGGCTGACGCAGGATTGTCACGGCTGTTCCCTTACTTCTTCCCGAAGAAAACGGAACCCAAGACTTTCCTTGCGCTTGCCAAGGACTTCAATCCACCAGAAGATCTTGGACTGAAGATGCGCCAAGAAAATATGAAGATTGATGTCGAAAGCACTGTCGCCTTGGTTGCTGACAGCCAGCAAACTATCGACTAGACGAAAGTAGGCGACACAGAAGAGATGGAGATCAAAAAATGGCGATCGCTGATCAGGGCGGCAAAGCCTAACACGAAGAAAATCCTGGCCTATCTCGGAATCAAGCCAACTTCGACTCCTAGCTCATCGAAGCCGGAGGTCTAGTTGAATGCCTCTTCTTTTTATTTTTTTATTTTTCCTGCTTCTTTTGCCGTTGTCGCCATAGTAGCTTTGGCGACAATGTTCGCAATAGCCCTTCTGAAGAACTTCTCCTGTAATATCTATGTAAATTTTTCTGAGATCAATGAAATTCTATTTTGCACTATCATTGATCCTGAGACTTTCTTTTCGAGTTGATTTTTGATAACTACTCCGCAAATCCTTGTTCTGCCGATACTTCGCCTGCTTCTTCTTTCTCGAAGAGAGCCCGTGTCGAAGATAATCTTATCGAAGGTTCTTCAAGTAAACATTTGTCGCAAGATTTACAAGATCTTCGCCAACAACTTCAATCCATGAAGAAACAAACTCTGGCGATGATGGAGCAATCTCGAAAAGCATCCGAGAGAGAGAAAATTGCTCTTCAACAGGCAAAAGAAGCCATAGCTGCTAAGGACACTGCTATTTTGGAAGCTGAGAAAGCAGCGACTCGAGAAAATAGTATGCTCGAGCTGATGATTGAAGCTAGTGTGGATATGTTAGGTATGTTTTTCCAATTTAACACTGCTTCTGCTTTTTGCTGTACCTCCCCTGAAGTTTCTATCTCTGTCGCTTAATAGGTTCGGTTCTCGATACTGCTGCTGAAGATGAGAGAGTGAATGTGAGGACGAACCTCCTCGTCAATCTTTCACTTAACCATGGCTGTCTTTTCTGGGCCACTCCCGAGCGAACCCAACAGATTGTCAGGTTTCAAGATCGCGCTTGTCAGGTTCGTGAATTTCTTAACTTCTGCACGAGAACCTTGACCCTTGTTTACAAGACTTTGTTTCCTCGAGACGAGGCTCCCGAAACTCTACTTGGACTGATGGAGAAATTCAGAGATGCCCCCCGTATTCATAACTTTGTGCGAGCTCAGTTAACTGCTGGAGCAAGATTCGCCATGATTATGATACATATTTGCCATCCTAAGTTGGACCTGACGACGATTGTCGCTGACTGCTTGGCCAAGAAATCACGGCGAAAAAATAACATTGACTCAATCAATGAGATGGTGACTCCTGTGGGTGAGGTGATGATGGATGAACTTCTTCGGATGGATTCAGAATTCTTCGTCAAGGGGGCCTATGCTGAGCACAAGACAGCCAAAGGTTTATCCATAGATAGTATATTAGGCCTTAACTAAGTTGTACTTATACTGCGAGAAGCTATGTCTATATTTTTGTCGAACTCTTTTGTATATTGTAAAGTGTAGTCTATATTGTGAAGCCCCCGAGCCTTTGACTGGAGCTTGTACTATTGAAGATTTTTCTTTATTGCGAGAATACATATATTTTGCTATCCATGGGTTATGAGCCCCCGAGTGTCTTGGTGACGATGTTCTATATTTTGTATCCTTGAAGGTATTTAGCCCCCGAGCATGTCGAAAAACAAGAAGTATATCTCCACTATCTTTATTATATTGCAGCACCGCGAGCCCGCCTCATTAAAAACCTTTCCAGCCCCACTCGGTGCCCTGCAAAGGAAAAGAGTGCGTCTGAAAACTAGCGGGCATTTCAGTACATTGTATTTTTACAGAGTAGGACTATATTTCGACTCTAGGCGTAGAATCGCCTGAGCTGCGCCACGTTCCAGGGACGTCAAAAGAGCACTTCGTCGGGTTCAACTTGAGGCAGAATTTATCAAGGTTGTCGAAAGTTTCCTTCAGATCCTCGATGAGCGTTGTCCCCTTCTTTGATGTTATGACGACATCGTCGATGTACACTTGTACGTTTTCCCAATTTGTGTCGTCAAACACTTCTGCATCATCCTCTGGTATGTTGCTCCCGCGTTTTTCAGGCCAAAAGGCATTGTTCTGTAGCAAAACACTCCATAAGGTGTGATGAACGCTGTTTTGACCTCATCTTTCAATCTGGTCTGGTTGTAACCAGAGTATGCATCCAAGAAGGAAAGACGTTCACATCCTGCCGTGGAGTCGATGATTTGGTCGACCCTCGGGAGGGGAAAGTGATCCTTTGGACAATGTTTATTGAGACACGTAAAATCGACGCACATGCGAAGGACTTTAGTGTTTTTCTTCGGCACCAACACTGGATTTGCTACCCATGTGGCCTCTGTATGCAGTTCCTTGATAAAACCAGCTTCTCGTAGTCGATCTATTTCTGACAACATAGCTTTGCGGTTTGGCTCCGAAAAATGCCGCAAAGGTTGTTTGATTGGTCTTGCAAGTGGATCCAAGTTTAGGTGGTGCTCGGCAAGTTCCCTGGGTACTCCTGGCATGTCAGCTGGACACCATGCGAAGATTTTCCAGTTCTCATGGAGGAACTCGACGAGCGCGCTTTCCTATGCGAGGTCCATATCTTTCGCGATGGACGTCGTTTTCTTCGGGTCTGTTGGGTGAATCTGCACCTCCTTGGAGTCCTTTGCCGTACTAAAGGTTGCCTCTTTATTAGGTCTCCCTACATCTGGTAGCACATCGTAATCAGTCGTGAGCCTTGACTCCATGTATTCTTCTTGCATCCCGAAAGTTTCTGACAGTCGATGAAAATCCTTGTCACATTTGTCGGCTAGTGCGAAACTTCCTTTGACTGTAATTGGTCCCTTAGGTCCAGGTAACCTCCACAACAAGTATGTGTAATGTGGTACTGCCATAAACCTGGCATATGCTGGCCGTCCCAACAGGGCGTGATATTGTGACGGGAAATCCACGACTTCAAATTCCAGCTTCTCGATCCTGTAATTTTCTCGGGTCCCGAACTGAACGTCGAGATTGATCTTCCCCAGCGGATAACTTGGCTTCTCCGGTGTGATACCGTGGAATCGTGTGTCGGTCGGTTTCAGGTTTGCTAGGGATATATTCATCTTCCTTCGATTATCTGCATACATAAGGTTTAAACTGCTGCCGCCGTCTATGAATACTCGAGATACATCGAATCCCGCAATTACTGCTGGTAAGATCAGTGCTGACTGCCCTGGTCGAGGAACTTGCTGTGGATGATCAACTATTGTGAAGCCAATATCTTGCCACGACCGGTTAAGGTACTCGACTGTTGGTGGTGGCATCTTCTCTGCCATAAACACCTGTCGCGAGATTACTTTCTGAGCTCTATTGGATGGCCTGCCTTTGTGAATCATCGAGACCGCTCCGTTAGAGTTTGGATCAACATAGGGCGGTGGAGCAGGTGCTGCCGCTATACTTAGCTGATGTCGATTTTCATCTGTAATTGCGGGAGGAGGTGGCAAGTGAATCTCACTCCTAGGTCCTTGAGGATTTCTATGCGCTGCCTGAGCATTTGCATGTCCTGCCCATCTTAACATTGCCTGGAAATTTTGGCAATCCTTTTGCAAGTGTCCTGACTGTCTTTTTCCATTGTTTGTCGAGAAAGAAGTGCATCTCGACACGGCCCGTTCATCATCTCTTCGGGGGACACAAAAGGTCTCTGGAACCTTGGCCCGGTATTTTGCCTATTGTTTCGGGAGTCATCTCTATTATTGCCTCGCTGTTCGTTGCTCCTCTGGTAATCATCTCTGTTGTTTCCTCCAGTGTTTGCTCGAAAGCCAGCCGAAATTTGCCCAGGCGCATCATAACCCGAGTACTGCCGAGGAAATCGTCGCCTATTTTGATAATTTCGGCCGCGGTCCTCCTCTGGTGACCTATGCCGTTTGTTGTGAACGGCATCTTCTCCATCTGCCCATCTGTTTGCTATCTCCATTAATGCGGATCCTGTCTTTGGATTGGTCCTGCCCAAGTCCTCGACAAAATCTCCTCGCCGGATTCCTGCGACAAACGCGTCTATTGCCCTCTCGTCAGATATATTCTCTGCCGAGTTTTTAATGATGTTCCATCTTTGGATATACTTTCTCATTGGTTCATCTAGCTTTTGTCGACATGACCTCAACTCCTCTAATGATGCAGGTTTTTTGCAGGTCGAGCGAAAGTTCTTGAAGAAAACATCCTCAAAACTGTCCCAGCTGTCGATAGATCCTGGAGGGAGTTTCTTTATCCAGGATCGTGCGGCTCCACTCAGGTGTATCTGAATACTTTGCATAGCTGCTGCTCTGGTCCCCCCTGCGAGCTTCACCGTTTCTAGGTAATCGACTAGCCAATCCTCTGGATCTTGCAGGCCGTCGAATTTCTTGAAACTATCGGGCAATTTGAATCCCGAAGGGACTCGAGTTTTTCGGACTCGCCTTGTGAAGCATGGTAAACCGCACATGTCCTCGTCGTTTATTTCTGGGGAATGCCGATGTTCTCTTCTATTTTGCCGTGCTCTGTCCACCCTTGCTTGTGCTGCTGTGTCTCTTGCTCCACTTGTTCCTTCAGGAGCTGCTGCTGCAGCTGCCGCAGGTCGTGGACTATTTTGCCTTGCTGTTCCTTCGGGAGGTGTTGGTGAAAACGCCGTCCCCATGGCTCCAACTCCTGCCATTGCCATGTTGTACAGTGCTTCCCTTGGATCTCCTGGAGGTGGCCTTGATGCGAAGATAAAGGCTTGTGTCGCCATATACCCAGCTTCTGGTGTCTTGGGGATGATGTTTCCTCTCGTGTCTATCGACATAAAAGACATGTCGAGGTTTTGAACCAAGTACTCTCTTTCTCCTTCAGGTATGTTTTGTAGCCTTGATCTTGCTCTGTTCCGAGCTTCTCTGTGGCTATCTCCCGAAGTTCCAGATTGTCGACTTAACTCCGCTCTTCGCCTGCTTGAAGCGGAGGCTGCCTCCTTTCTTCTATTTAAAGCAGCTGTCTGTTTTTTCAATTCCCTTGCAGCTCGTGCGAGCCTATATTGATATGCTTGCAATTCTGTCGGCGTGGCTGTTGTAGCCATTGGTTCCGAGCCATCCATAGCTCTTGCGGCTCTATCCCATGCTGCCTGCGGGAGTTGAACTCTATCGCGAGGCTCAGGTCCGACGTATTTACTGCCTAGACCTTGTCGTAGATTAGAGGGATCGACGTATGGATTTCCTAGATCGTCAAAAGCCTCAGATGTTTCCTCCTGATCACGACTTGGCTCTCCGATGGCATAAATCTGATGGTATTTTATATTCAGATATGTGCTATGTTTGGTGACACCATGATAAAGATTGGCGAAGACCTTGCCCACTGTAGTGGATTTGTCGATGAAATCGAAGATGTCGACGCTGCTCGAGTCATCGCTTATATAGGAGTCCGCGGATGACTCGAGGGACATGTCGCTGAAGATCTTGGCGAGCTTTTCGCTTGCCCTGGTGCTGATGAAGCGTGGCGATGAAGTCTCTTCTTCGCCTGAATCGATTGACGATGTTGAGTTCGAAAAGTCGGAATCGACCGCCGACAATCCCGACGAAATCGGAATTTCGAGACGATACGCTCCCTCTTTCCCGACGCGAAAGTGGAATCTTCCGAACGTCATCTCCATAGGCTCCTCCAGATACGCATATGCATCCAAACGGGAGGGCGGGTGAGGAACAAAATCAACGAGACCAGTTTCGATCTGTTTACCTCTGTCCATGATGTTGCTTGCTATCGACGATCTTGAACGTGCCATCGAGATCAGCTCCTTGTTGCCTCTAGATCCCACAGATGGCGCCAATTGACAAGGGATTAACTTGTCAATGCCTACGGATTGTAGACTAGGGTTTAGTTAGATGTAGAGGGCAAGTAGATCTCGAAGGTTTCAGCCGAAAAGTACTCGACGAATATGAAACTAGGGTTGTGTTGACAGTAAATTCGATCCTCTCCTTGTCCCTCGACTCCCCCTTATATAGGAGGCGGAGCCGAGGGATTCGTAATACACAAGTTTACAGAGTCCGGGAGGGTTTCCAACCCATCCCGCAAGATTACAAATGACGACTCCTATTACAACTCTAGCTTTCCTTAATAGTATTTTGGGCTTCCGAATCTTCTTATTCTTCGGGTAATGGGCCTTCAGTAAACCCCGGGTACCATATTCGGCAGGCCCATTGGGTATGCCTATGTCAGTCGTTCTCTGTTCCTTCAGAAACAGCCTCCGGGGTTTCTTCATCGGCCTGATTGTCAGTGATGTTGTGCAGAGTATCCAGTTGGGAAACCCCAAGAGGAAGGTATGATGAGCACATCAGCAACTTTCCCTCGGGAAGAAACCAAGTTTTAATCGACCAGTAGGAGAGACAAATCATTTCTGAAGGTGTTGTTGGCTAACTTTGGCAGGGCACTCTACCGGTGTCAGTGATACGTCTCCGACGTATCGATAATTTCTTATGTTCTATGCCATATTATTGATGATACCTACATGTTTTATGCACACTTTATGTCATATTCGTGCATTTTCTGGAACTAACCTATTAACAAGATGCCGAAGTGCCGATTCTGTCGTTTTCTGCTGTTTTTGGTTTCAGAAATCCTAGTAACGAAATATTCTCGGAATTGGACGAAACAAAGACCCGGGGGCCTATTTCGCCACGAACCTTCCGGAAGACCGAAGAGCATACGAAGTGGGGCCACGAGGTGGCCAAACCACAAGGCGGCGCGGCCAAGGGGGGCCCGCGCCGCCCGTGGTGTGGGCCCCTCGTCGGCCCCCGACTCTGCCCTTCCGCCTACTTAAAGCCTCCGTCGCGAAACCCCCGAGGCGAAAAACCACGATACGGAAAACCTTCCGGAGACGCCGCCGCCGCCAATCCCATCTCGGGGGATTACGGAGATCTCCTCCGGCACCCTGCCGGAGAGGGGATTCATCTCCCGGAGGACTCTACGCCGCCATGGTCGCCTCCGGAGTGATGAGTGAGTAGTTCACCCCTGGACTATGGGTCCATAGCGGTAGCTAGATGGTTGTCTTCTCCTCATTGTGCTTCATTGTTGGATCTTGTGAGCTGCCTAACATGATCAAGATCATCTATCCGTAATACTCTATGTTGTGTTTGTCGGGATCCGATGGATAGAGAATACCATGTTATGTTAATTATCAAGTTATTGCATATGTGTTGTTTATGATCTTGCATGCTCTCCGTTATTAGTAGAGGCTCTGGCCAAGTTTTTGCTCTTAACTCCACGAGGGAGTATTTATGCTCGATAGTGGTTTCATGCCTGCATTGACACCTGGGACAGTGACAGAAAGTTCTAAGGTTGTGTTGTGTTGTTGCCACTACGGATAAAACATTGGCGCTATGTCCGAGGATGTAGTTGTTGATTACATTACGCACCATACTTAATGCAATTGTCTGTTGCTTTGCAACTTAATACTGGAAGGGGTTCGGACGATAACTCTGAAGGTGGACTTTTTAGGCATAGATTGCGGTTGGATGGCGGTCTATGTACTTTGTCGTAATGCCCAATTAAATCTCACTATACTTATCATGACATGTATGTGCATTGTTATGCCCTCTCTATTTGTCAATTTCCCGACTGTAATTTGTTCACCCAACATGCTTTTATCTTATGGGAGAGACACCTCTAGTGAGCTGTGGACCCCGGTCCATTCTTTTAATACTTGAAATACAAATCTGCTGCAATACTTGTTTTACTTGTTTTCTCTGCAAACAATCATCTTCCACACAATACGGTTAATCCTTTGTTACAGCAAGCCGGTGAGATTGACAACCTCACTCGTTTCGTTGGGGCAAAGTACTTTGGTTGTGTTGTGCGGGTTCCACGTTGGCGCCGGAATCTCCGGTGTTGCGCCGCACTACATCCCGCCGCCATCAACCTTCAACGTGCTTCTTGGCTCCTCCTGGTTCGATAAACCTTGGTTTCTTTCGAGGGAAAACTTGTCTGCTGTGCGCATCATACCTTCCTCTTGGGGTTGCCCAACGAACGTGTGAAATACACGCCATCAAGCTCTTTTTCTGGCGCCGTTGCCGGGGAGATCAAGACACGCTGCAAGGGGAGTCTCCACTTCTCAACCTCTTTACTTTGTTTTTGTCTTGCTTTATTTTATTTACTACTTTGTTTGCTGCATTATATCAAAACACACAAAAATTAGTTGCTAGTTTTACTTTATTTGCTATCTTGTTTGCTATATCAAAAACACAAAAAAAATTAGTTACTTGTTTTACTTTACTTAATATCATGCATGTTTTTATCTCACTAGTTAAGCATAATGGAAAACAACAAACATATGAGAGATCTTTATGAACTTTATCTTGAATTAGGACATGATGTGTTTGAAGAGAGAATTAAAAAACCCATGGAACTTTATATGCATGCTAATGGGAATGTTATTACTATGGATGCTTTGAACACCATAGTTGCTAATGCTATGGAAAATTCTAAGCTTGGGGAAGCTGGCTCTGATGAGCATGATCCTTTTAGTCCCCCAAGCATTGAGGAGAAAATTTTCTTTTATGATTACAATATGCCTCCTATATATGATGATAGCCACTTTGTTGAATTTGCTCCCACTATTACTAATAAAATTGACTATGCTTATGTGGAGAGTAATAATTTTATGCACGAGACTCATGATAAGAATGCTTTATGTGATAGTTATATTGTTGAGTTTGCTCATGATGCTACTGAAAGTTATTATGAGAGAGGAAAATATGGTTGTAGAAATTTTCATGTTACTAAAATGCCTCTCTATGTGCTGAAATTTTTGAAGCTACACTTGTTTTATCTTCCTATGCTTGTTACTTTGCTCTTCATGAACTTGTTTATTTACAAGATTCCTATGCATAGGAAGCATGTTAGACTTAAATGTGATTTGAATTTGCCTCTTGATGCTCTCTTTTGCTTCAAATACTATCTCTTGCGAGTGCATCATTAAAACTGCTGAGCCCATCTTAATGGCTATAAAGAAAAGAACTTCTTGGGAGATAACCCATGTGCTATTTTGCTACAGTACTTTGTTTTATATTTGAGTCTTGGAAGTTGTTTACTACTGTAGCAACCTCTCCTTATCTTAGTTTTATGTTTTGTTGTGCCAAGTAAAGTCTTTGATAGTAAAGTAAATACTAGATTTGGATTACTGCGCAGTTCAAGATTTCTTTGCTGTCACGAATCTGGGTCTACCTCCCTGTAGGTAGCTCAGAAAATTAAGCCAATTTACGTGCATGATCCTCAGATATATGTACGCAACTTCCATTCAATATGAGCATTTTCATTTGAGCAAGTCTGGTGGCCTAATAAAATCCATCTTTACGGACTGTTCTGTTTTGACAGATTCTGCCTTTTATTTTGCATTGCCTCTTTTGCTATGTTGGATGAATTTCTTTGATCCATTAATATCCAGTAGCTTTATGCAATGACCAGAAGTGTTAAGAATGATTGTGTCACCTCTGAACATGTGGATTTTTATTATGCACTAACCCTCTAATGAGTTGTTTCGAGTTTGGTGTGGAGGAAGTTTTCAAGGATCAAGAGAGGAGTATGATGCAATATGATCAAGGAGAGTGAAAGCTCTAAGCTTGGGGATGCCCCGGTGGTTCACCCCTGCATATTCTAAGAAGACTCAAGCGTCTAAGCTTGGGGATGCCCAAGGCATCCCCTTCTTCATCGACAACATTATCGGGTTCCTCCCCGAAACTATATTTTTATTCGGTCACATCTTATGTACTTTGCTTGGAGCGTCGGTTTGTTTTTGTTTTTTATTTTGTTTAAATAAAATGGATCCTAGCATTCACTTTATGGGAGAGAGACACGCTCCGCTGTAGCATATGGACAAGTATGTCCTTAGGCTCTACTCATAGTATTCATGGCGAAGTTTCTTCTTCGTTAAATTGTTATATGGTTGGAATTGGAAAATGCTACATGTAGTTACTCTAAAATGTCTTGGATAATTTGATACTTGGCAATTGTTGTGCTCATGTTTAAGCTCTTGCATCATATACTTTGCACCCATTAATGAAGAAATACTTAGAGCTTGCTAATTTGGTTTGCATATTTGGTTTCTCTAGAGTCTAGATAACATCTAGTATTGAGTTTTGAACAACAAGGAAGACGGTGTGGAGTCTTATAATGTTTACAATATGTCTTTTATGTGAGTTTTGCTGCACCGTTCATCCTTGTGTTTGTTTCAAATAACTTTGCTAGCCTAAACCTTGTATCGAGAGGCAATACTTCTCATGCATCCAAAATCCTTGAGCCAACCACTATGCCATTTGTGTCCACCATACCTACCTACTACATGGTATTTATCCGCCATTCCAAAGTAAATTGCTTGAGTGCTACCTTTAAAATTCCATCATTCACCTTTGCAATATATAGCTCATGGGACAAATAGCTTAAAAACTATTGTGGTATTGAATATGTACTTATGCACTTTATCTCTTATTAAGTTGCTTGTTGTGCGATAACCATGCTTCGGGGACACCATCAACTATTCTTTGTTGAATATCATGTGAGTTGCTATGCATGTCCGTCTTGTCCGAAGTAAGAGAGATCTACCACCTTTATGGTTGGAGCATGCATATTGTTAGAGAAGAGCATTGGGCCGCTAACTAAAGCCATGATTCATGGTGGAAGTTTCAGTTTTGGACATATATCCTCAATCTCATATGAGAATAATAATTGTTGCCACATGCTTATGCATTAAAGAGGAGTCCATTATCTGTTGTCCATGTTGTCCCGGTATGGATGTCTAAGTTGAGAATAATCAAAAGCGAGAAATCCAAAATGCGAGCTTTCTCCTTAGACCTTTGTACAGGCGGCATGGAGGTACCCCATTGTGACACTTGGTTAAAACATGTGCATTGCAAAGATCCGGTAGTCCAAGCTAATTAGGACAAGGTGCGGGCACTATTAGTATACTATGCATGAGACTTGCAACTTGTAAGATATAACTTTCATAACTCATATGCTTTATTACTACCGTTGACAAAATTGTTTCATGTTTTCAAATAAAAGCTCTAGCACAAATATAGCAATCGATGCTTTCCTCTTTGAAGGACCATTCTTTTACTTTTATGTTGAGTCAGTTCACCTATCTCTCTCCACCTCAAGAAGCAAACACTTGTGTGAACTATGCATTGATTCCTACATATTTGCATATTGCACTTGTTATATTACACTATGTTGACAATTATCCATGAGATATATATGTTACAAGTTGAAAGCAACCGCTGAAACTTAATCTTCCTTTGTGTTGCTTCAATGCCTTTACTTTGATTTATTGCTTTATGAGTTAACTCTTATGCAAGACTTATTGATGCTTGTCTTGAAGTGCTATTCATGAAAAGTCTTTGCTTTATGATTCACTTGTTTACTCATGTCATTACCATTGTTTTTGATCGCTGCATTCATTACATATGTTTACAAATAGTATGATCAAGGTTATGATGGCATATCACTTCAGAAATTATCTTTGTTATCGTTTTACTCGCTCGGGACGAGCAGAACTAAGCTTGGGGATGCTTGATACGTCTCCGACGTATCGATAATTTCTTATGTTCTATGCCATATTATTGATGATACCTACATGTTTTATGCACACTTTATGTCATATTCGTGCATTTTCTGGAACTAACCTATTAACAAGATGCCGAAGTGCCAGTTGTTGTTTTCTGCTGTTTTTGGTTTCAGAAATCTTAGTAACGAAATATTCTCGGAATTGGAAGAAACAAAGACCCAGGGGCCTATTTCGCCACGAACCTTCCAGAAGACTGAAGAGCATACGAAGTGGGGCCACGAGGTTGCCAAACCAAAAGGCGGCGCGGCCAAGGGGGGCCCGCGCCACCCTGTGGTTTGGGCCCCTCGTCAGCCCCCCGACTCTGCCCTTCCGCCTACTTAAAGCCTCCGTCGTGAAACCCCTGAGGCGAAAAACCACGATACGGAAAACCTTCCAGAGACGCCGCCGCCGCCAATCCCATCTCGGGGGATTCGGAGATCTCCTCCGGCACCCTGCCGGAGAGGGGATTCATCTCCCGGAGGACTCTACGCCGCCATGGTCGCCTCCGGAGTGATGAGTGAGTAGTTCACCCCTGGACTATGGGTCCATAGCAGTAGCTAGATGGTTGTCTTCTCCTCATTGTGCTTCATTGTTGGATCTTGTGAGCTGCCTAACATGATCAAGATCATCTATCCGTAATACTCTATGTTGTGTTTGTCGGGATCCGATGGATAGAGAATACCATGTTATGTTAATTATCAAGTTATTGCATATGTGTTGTTTATGATCTTGCATGCTCTCCGTTATTAGTAGAGGCTCGGCCAAGTTTTTGCTCTTAACTCCAAGAGGGAGTATTTATGCTCGATAGTGGGTTCATGCCTGCATTGACACCGGGACGAGTGACAGAAAGTTCTAAGGTTGTGTTGTGCTGTTGCCACTAGGGATAAAACATTGGCGCTATGTCCGAGGATGTAGTTGTTGATTACATTACGCACCATACTTAATGCAATTGTCTATTGCTTTGCAACTTAATACTGGAAGGGGTTCGGATGATAACCTGAAGGTGGACTTTTTAGGCATAGATGCAGTTGGATGGCGGTCTATGTACTTTGTCGTAATGCCCAATTAAATCTCACTATACTTATCATGACATGTATGTGCATTGTTATGCCCTCTCTATTTATCAATTGCCCGACTGTAATTTGTTCACCCAACATGCTTTTATCTTATGGGAGAGACACCTCTAGTGAACTGTGGACCCCGGTCCATTCTTTTAATACTGAAATACAAATCTGTCTGCAATACTTGTTTTATTGTTTTCTCTGCAAACAATCATCTTCCACACAATACGGTTAATCCTTTGTTACAGCAAGCCGGTGAGATTGACAACCTCACTCTGTTTCGTTGGGGCAAAGTACTTTGGTTGTGTTGTGCGGGTTCCACGTTGGCGCCGGAATCTCCGGTGTTGCGCCGCACTACATCCCGCCGCCATCAACCTTCAACGTGCTTCTTGGCTCCTCCTGGTTCGATAAACCTTGGTTTCTTTCTGAGGGAAAACTTGCTGCTGTGCGCATCATACCTTCCTCTTGGGGTTGCCCAACGAACGTGTGAAATACACGCCATCAGTCAGCAACAACGTGGAACCTGCACACAACACAACGAAACTACTTTTCACCAACTTACAGTGAGGTTGTCAATCTCACTGGTTTTGCTGAAAACAAAGGATTAGACGTATAGTGTGGAAAGAGATGTTTTGTTTGAAGTGAAATAAAGAGAATACTGCTTGCAGTAAAGAAACATAACATGTATTAGCAGTAGATGGTTTTATCAGTGTAAAAGAAAGGACCGGGGTCCACATTTCACTAGAGGTGTCTCTACATAAAGATAAATAACATGTTGGGTAAACAAGTTACAACTGGGCAATTGACAAAATAAAGACCATACATGACAAGATGATTACTATGAGATTCATTTGGGCATTGCAAAAAGATTCATAGTTGTAATCCAACAACATCTATGACTAATAACCCACCCTCAGGATATCATCCGAACAAATTTGGGTATCAAGTTGCAAGCAACAGATTATTCCATTATGTAAAGTGTGCAAAGTAAACAATAAAAGTATCCTTGGATAAATTATTGTTGTTTTCTCCCTAGTAGCAACATCACATCTACAACCTTACGAGTTACTGTCACTCTCCCAGATTACTAGAGGCATGAACCCACTATCGAGCATAAAACTCCCTCTTGGAGTCACAAGCACATACTTGGCCAGAACATCTACTAGCAACGGAGAGCATGTAAGATCACAAATAACATATAAAACAGGTCTATAATCAAATCAACCATAGTATTCAATATTCATCGGATCCTAGCAAACACAACATGTAGCATTACATAAAAATGATCTTGATCATGTTAGGCAGCTCACAAGATCTAAACCTGAAACATAATTAGGAGAAGACAACTATCTAGTTACTGCTATGGACCCGTAGTACAAAGATGAACTACTCGCGCATCACTTTGGAGGTGGGCATGGTGATGAAGAGGCCTCCGATGATGATCTCCCTGTCCGACAGGGTGCCGGGAAGAGCTTCCGAACCCCCCCCCCGAACTAGGTTCGATGATGGCGTCGGCTACGGAAGTTTTTGTGGATGGAGGCTCGGGGATTTAGGTTTTTTCCGAGGATGTAAATTTATAGGCGAAAGGGAGATGTCGGTGGGCGCCCGAGGGGCCCACACCATACCTAGGCACGGCCAGGGGGTGGGCCACGCCTAGGGGTGGTGTGGCCACCTCCTGGCTCTTCTCCCTCTCCCCTTTGGACTCCGTCTTCGTGACAGTAAAATAGGACCTTCGGCTTTCGTTTCATCCAATTCCGGGAATATTTGCAGAACAACTTTTATGAAATACAAAAACAGTAGAAAACATGAGCTGACACTATGGCATCTTTGATGAGGTCTAAGTCCTAGGATGTGGACCGATCTCGCTAATTGAACCAAAATCAAAGAGGGGAAAAGAGGGAGAGATGAAGAACGCGATGAACACGAAGAGCAACACACGCACACCAACCCGATACAAACGAATTTCACTCCCGTGACTCGATGGACCACGCCGATAGAATCAACCCGGAAGGGACACGAGGTAGAATTCCGGTATGAGAGATTGGTATGGGAGTTGAATCAAGCTGAGAGAGAGAGAGTGGGCAACACTAGAATCTCACACAACAAAATCCAAATCTCACAAGAGTGCCTTGATACAAAGAACAAGAGTTCTAGGGAGACAAAGCTCAAATCTATTCTAAGCCAAATCTTGTCTAACCCTACAAATGAGGAGTAAGGGAGATACATATAGCCAGATTCAAGTCAAGGGTAGTTTGGGGAAAGAGCTAAATAAGTTACAGTCGCTCGATTACGATCAACGGTTCAGATCTGAGCTACTTCGCGCGCGGGCGGTACCTCGGGCGGTACCTCCGGTGGAGGTACCGGAAAATGCATCAAAACGAACCAAAGTATCCAGGGAGCTCGAACGCGCGAGCGGTACCTCGGCCGGAGGCTCCACCCGAGGTACCGGGGAGTGGTTCGCAGCATTACTGGGAGGCCGGTACCCTGGGCGGTACCTCAGGTGGAGCCTCCACCCGAAGGTACCGGTCTCCCATGCATCCTGCGCGGCCAAGAAAGGGGCCTGGAGGCTCCGGCCTCCCCTTGGGTGGAGGCTCCGGCCCCCCTTCTCTCTTCCTCTCTTCTCTTATACTCCTCTTCTCTTATTTCCTTCTTCTTTCTTCATCTTTCTTCTTCTCTTCTTTCCTTCTTCTTCTCTCTTCCTTGCACCATGGGAGTTCCTCCTGTATTGGTCCTTGTCGACGTTTGCACCTAATGACACAACGAAAATAGGCATGAGGTAGCATACCATTCAAGTGGGTGTTGATATTGACCATAGAGAGGATAGAGTTCACCTTGACATATATAGTGGGGGTTCGTGTTGCCGGTCCACTTGGGGGACTCCTTGGCCATGGTGTAGTGTCGTCGTTAGGCGGGGCTACATCATCTCCCCCCCTTGGAGAAGAGTCATCCTCGACTCTTGTTCCTCCTCATATCCATGATGGGGTGAGAGAACCGAGATGTTGAATGTCTTGCTCACCTAGTAGTTGGAATTTTTGTTATCGATGATGTAGGCGTTGATCCTTGTAGCTTGGCGAAGAACATGTTCGTGTATGGTTGCCCTTGTATCCTTATGGACGTTCTTCGTGGTGCGGGCGTCCTTGTTGAAGTCCATGACGGTTCTACCATGAAGTGGTGGAGGGATAAAGCCGTGGTCGAAGAAAAACTTGGGGAAAAGCAACTTGCGAATAGAGAGCTTGGGTATGCCAATTTTGTTATCGGTGAATAATAAGCTCTCATGCCAATACGAAGCATCAAGTCCTTTCTGAAAGATACATTTGGCAAAAATGGGGACAAAAAGAGTGTCGGCGTATTCAAAATTTGGTATAGCGAAAGTTTGTGCATGGAAAAGTTTCCTTTGCAAGTTGTCAAAAACGTGGTGTGTAGCGTTGTCCCAAACAAATGGAACATTCAAGAGGCAAGTAATGGTGGAATTTTTTTTGTCAAAATTGCTATGGACAATGGAAAAACTATGGAAACTTCTAGCTTGGGCAATTATGGTTGGCGTGAGCCAGGTATGAGTATCCTCAAGTTTCAAAGAATCCATTTCAATTGCCATATATGAAACGACAAATCCAAAGGAGAGCAAATTTTTGTGTGACAAGTGGCACAAGATGCATAAGGTGTCTCTCACATGTATGACATGGTCCTTGAGATTCTCGGAGTGTATGATGATATCATCAAGACATACAACAACCATTGTGCCAACAAGATGTTTCAAGATATGTTGCATAAGACGCAAAAGGGGTGAAGAAGCATTGGAACAAACCACAAGCATGACAAGAATTGTCGGAAACACACGTGGGAAAAGGCTTTTATGAACATACCCGTTGGCTTGAAGATCATGAGTTGGATGATGTATCTCGTCCTTGTTGGGGTAGCTCTCTAGAGCTCGTTTCGTCAACTCATGCTCCGTAGCGGTGGAAGTTGTCGGTCGTGTACCTATACATGCAATAAGCAAAACAAAAAAAGCGTGTGTGCATGGTAGATGAATACATCATCCATCATGATGTGCCATGTTTTCTGCACATCACCATTAGTGTCAATCAAGGTTTTATGAAATGTATGGCAAGTGTGCATATGGAATGAAGGTGCATTTGTGGTATGTGGTAAGTTGGGGTCATCAAAATTTGAGAAGGCTATGGGGGCCATCTCATGGACAATGAAATAAGCATTTTTTGCATACCAAGCATAGTAAAGAGCAATTTGGCGAAATCTTGGATGCAAGGATCATGAAATAGTGCAAACATTTGGGGCAAAGCATGCGAAAGCTAATGACATCATTGTCGACAACACATGTGAAAGCGCAAGTGGTCCTCATATTGCAATCAAGAGGAAACACTTCATCATTTTGCATGTCCACTAGTGGGATCATGGTCTCAACAATACCTTTAGTGTTACCTTGGTGGTTCGACTCAGTTGATGTAGGTATTGTGGTAGTGGTATGCTCCACATGGTCGATCTTCTCATCATCATAGAAGCATGGTGTGGTGTGAACTTCTTGCACCATGTACATGTTCTTATGCATCGTCGGCGTGTCGACAGCCATGGAACCTAGTGCAACATAAGAACACACCATACAGAGAAAGGTTAATGTGTTAGAAAATGTGATGTCCTCCATGGACCTATCAACTACCTCTCGCAACTCTCTCGGTGGCTCGCTCATGTCCTCCAAATGGAAGCACTCAATCTCGCATATGAGGTGGAAGTCACTCAACTCACTATCTCTCTCACTCAAGTGGGCTAAGTGGCGCTCATGCTCACATGGGATTGGCACCAACTCATCATGCACGCATCTAGGAGTAGGCTTGACTTTCTCATCTCCATGCGCCTCCTTGGTTGAAGGGAAATTACCATGCTCAACCATCTCAACTCCATCGCCTCCCAAGTCGTCCTCAAGCGGTGGCGCTATAGTGTCGTTGAGAGCCAGGCTCAGATCAACTTCACCCTTGAGTTGGCCTTGTTGGACTTCTTGGTGGCTTGGGCTTGTTGCTCGTTGAAGTCGAGCATCTCGGCGCTTGGCGTTGCGCATTGCCATGCCATGTGACCCTTGGCCTTGCACACATCACATAGGAGATTGGGACATTCCCGTGGAAGGTGGCCTTGTTGTTTGCACTTGTAGCATCGGAGTCCATAGGCATATGACGAGGTAGGGGCCATTGTGGTGGTGGCACAAGAGGTGGAAGTCACCTTATGAGGAAGGTGGGCTTGATGTGCACTTGCCATCCTTGGAGTGGTAGACACCCTATGATGGTGTTTGTCGCCATCATGTTGAGGCTCTCGTCTTCGCGCATCATGGCTTGATGGGTGTCATCGAAGATCCTTGGAGGATGTTGGTCGATGGCGATCACGAGGTGACTTGTGGCGGCGAAGATCATGTGGGGACGTATGTCGATGGGATCCATGTGGTGATGGTGGTCGACGACGATCATGAGATGGTGTGTGTCGATGACGATCCTCGGCATGCCTAGATGATGGCTCATGTGACTTGTCATATTGCTTGTGGCGCCTTGTGGAGCTTGGAGAAGTGTTTCGATGACGATCATGTTGGGGACGCTCTTGATGATCCATATGATGAACTCGATGTAGATGATCATGTGCATAAGCACTCTCATGGTGGCGCCATCTTGGAGGTCCTCTATCTTCATATGTAGCTCCATTGGCCAAGAGGGGGTACTTGGGAGCACCGGTGGTGTGCATGGTGGATTCGAGGTGAGGCTCCACATTGGTGTCGATGCCGTACTCGTGGTGTTGCTCCACCATGTCATCCATGCTTTGTGAGCGATTGTCAATGTAGAGCTCCTCGATGTCGGTCGTGTCGATGATGCTTGCGGAGCCATAGTCGTTGTCGAGCTCCTCGATGTCGGTCATGTCGGTGATGCTTGCGGAGCAATAGTCGGTGTGGAGCTCCATATGTTCCTCCACATCCGCGGTGCTTGCAGAGGTATCCTCCTCGAAGTCCTCCGTGTAGTCCTCCGTAGCTTCTTCTTCGCTATCCATGTTAGCACGACAAGATCTATGTGGTGGATGTTAGTGGAAGAACACTACCTCGCAACCCTTACCGTGGTGTGATAGTATCGGGGCGATCAACCAAACCGAGAGTAAAACCAATTGTATCGGGTACACACACAAAGGCACACGCAAAAGCTAGCAAATATGGTGGTAGGTGAGTATGGTGGAAAGCCAAAAGACAAAATCCGAAATCAAGTTTGTTGTTAAGAGTGGGTAAAATCCAAATATCAAATGTCAAAGTGATGATCACTAGAAACACGGAAAAGATGTGGAACTCACACACGAGATGAATGGGGTTAGTGCGACCAAGGAATGAGCGGAAAAGTGTAAGAACCCCTTAGCAAGGGTGCTCGGTGTCACACTAACACAAGGAGAGGCAAAGCTTTGGTTGCAAACGGAGAGACACCAAGATTTACACGCGGCCTCTCTTCTCTTTTCTCTCTTTTGCTTAAAAGTTTTCCTCTTTTGTATTTGGTGGCACTAGAAACTCTTTTGTATTTGGTGGCACTTGCACTCTTTTGCTCTTTTTGCTCTTTTTGCGGCTTTTCTCGCACTATGTTAGCGTTAGCCTCGCTTTTGCTATTTTTCCACACGAGCTTTGCTTATAAGCTTGACTCCACACTACACACACACCTCACAACGGGGCCACGTGCAATGTCTCGCAACACTTGACAAGCAATGCTCGGGAGGTTAGATCGCAAAAGGAAAAGGGATTTGCAAGTTATACATAGATGGGGCGTAGGCGGTGATGATCACGCAACTTGCAATATGGTGGTGGGATCAAGAGTACGTTTGCAAGTTCGGGGTGCCGAGAGTGTCGTCGCTTGCTTCGGAGCTGCGGGTTAGTGTTACACAAAAGGCACTCAAACCGGAACAAGCAAACACAAGTTAGGTGAAAAAGTCGGGTCAAAGTAGCTTGGCATCGATGGCGGTGGTATCGGTGAGCTTGCGGTGGCGGTGGTGGTGGCGGGGCAGCGGCGGTGTTTGCCGGTGGTATGCCGATGGCGGTATCGGTGAGCTCGCGGCGGTGCAGTTGTGGTGGGGCAGCGGCGGTGTTTTCGGTGGTATGCCGATGGCCGTATCGGTGAGCTCGCGGCGGCGGCGGTGGTGGTGGGGCAGCGGCGGTGTTTACCGGTGGTGGGAAGGGGCTGCGGCGATGGCCGGCGATTTAGGGGGTTAGTGATGATGGTCGGTGGTGGGAGGGTGGTAGCTGCGGGTGGAGGTACCGGTGGTTTGGGGGTGGTACCGGCGGCGGAAGCTGGGCGGTACAAGTAGTGGTGTTGGTGGTCGGCGGTGGAGGGTGGAGGTACCGGTGGTGGGGTGGGCGGTAGTGGTGGGTGGAGGCTCCACTCGTGAGGTACCGGAGAAACAATCAAAACATACTGTAAGCCTCACCCGCGAGCGGTACCTCGGGGTGGTACCTAGGGTAGAGGCTCCACCCGTGCGTGGCTGGAGGCTCCACCCGTGGTACCGCTCGTGAGATTCCTAGAGCACGCACGAGCTGTTCTTCCCTTTCTCTCTCCTGTTCTTCCCCAATATCAAACCAAATCGACCCAAATCGAAGGGAAACGATGAAATTTGTGGATAGAAAGTGGGGGAAGTAGTAGATCAACACTAATAACACCGAATCAATGGACCAAAACCACTCAAAACGCAACAAAATCGCAGATCCGTCAAAAGGCAAATTAGGGCTATTTTTGGGGAATTTTTTTAGAGATGAAATTGGGTGTGTTGGGGGTCAAATTCACGGTAACCTTGAGCTGCTGATACCATATGGTGAGGTCTAAGACCTAGGATGTGGCCCGATCTCGCGAATTGAACCCAAATCAAAGAGGGGAAAAGAGGGAGAGATGAAGAACGCGATGAACACGAAGAACAACACACGCACACCAACCCGATACAAACGAATTTCACTCCCGTGGCTCGATGGACCTTGCCGATTGAATCAACCCGGAAGAGACACGAGGTAGAATTCTGGTATGAGAGATTGGTATGGGAGTTGAATCAAGCTGTGAGAGAGAGAGTAGGCAACACTAGAATCTCACACAACAAAATCCAAATCTCACAAGAGTGCCTTGATACAAAGAACAAGAGTTCTAGGGAGACAAAGCTCAAATCTATTCTAAGCCAAATCTTGTCTAACCCTACAAATGAGGAGTAAGGGAGATACATATAGCCAGATTCAAGTCAAGGGTAGTTTGGGGAAAGAGCTAAATAAGTTACAGTCGCTCGATTACAATCAACGGTTCAGATCTGAGCTACTTCGCGCGCGGGCGGTACCTCGGGCGGTACCTCCGGTGGAGGTACCGGAAAATGCATCAAAACGAACTAAAGTATCCAGGGAGCTCGAACGCGCGAGCGGTACCTCGGCCGGAGGCTCCACCCGAGGTACCGGGGAGTGGTTCGCAGCATTACTGGGAGGCCGGTACCCTGGGCGGTACCTCAGGTGGAGCCTCCACCCGAAGGTACCGGTCTCCCATGCATCCTGCGCGGCCAAGAAAGGGGCCTGGAGGCTCCGGCCTCCCCTTGGGTGGAGGCTCCGGCCCCCCTTCTCTCTTCCTCTCTTCTCTTATACTCCTCTTCTCACAAGATCTAAACCTGAAACATAATTAGGAGAAGACAACTATCTAGTTACTGCTATGGACCCGTAGTACAAAGATGAACTACTCGCGCATCACTTTGGAGGTGGGCATGGTGATGAAGAGGCCTCCGATGATGATCTCCCTCTCCGACAGGGTGCCGGGAAGAGCTTCCGAACCCCCCCCCCCCGAACTAGGTTCGATGATGGCATCGGCTACGGAAGTTTTTGTGGATGGAGGCTCGGGAATTTAGGTTTTTTCCGAGGATGTAAATTTATAGGCGAAAGGGAGATGTCGGTGGGCGCTTGAGGGGCCCACACCATACCTAGGCACGGCCAGGGGGTGGGCCACGCCTAGGGGTGGTGTGGCCACCTCCTGGCTCTTCTCCGTCTCCCCTTTGGACTCCGTCTTCGTGACAGTAAAATAGGAACTTCGGCTTTCGTTTCATCCAATTCCGGGAATATTTGCAGAACAACTTTTATGAAATACAAAAACAGTAGAAAACATGAGTCGACACTATGGCATCTTTGATGAGGTCTAAGTCCTAGGATGTGGACCGATCTCGCTAATTGAACCAAAATCAAAGAGGGGAAAAGAGGGAGAGATGAAGAACGCGATGAACACGAAGAGCAACACACGCACACCAACCCGATACAAACGAATTTCACTCCCGTGGCTCGATGGACCACGCCGATAGAATCAACCCGGAAGGGACACGAGGTAGAATTCCGGTATGAGAGATTGGTATGGGAGTTGAATCAAGCTGTGAGAGAGAGAGTGGGCAACACTAGAATCTCACACAACAAAATCCAAATCTCACAAGAGTGCCTTGATACAAAGAACAAGAGTTCTAGGGAGACAAAGCTCAAATCTATTCTAAGCCAAATCTTGTCTAACCGTACAAATGAGGAGTAAGGGAGATACATATAGCCAGATTCAAGTCAAGGGTAGTTTGGGGAAAGAGCTAAATAAGTTACAGCCGCTCGATTACGATCAACGGTTCAGATCTGAGCTACTTCGCGCGCGGGCGGTACCTCAGGCGGTACCTTCGGTGGAGGTACCGGAAAATGCATCAAAACGAACCAAAGTATCCAGGGAGCTCGGACGCGCGAGCGGTACCTCGGCCGGAGGCTCCACCCGAGGTACCGGGGAGTGGTTCGCACCATTACTGGGAGGCCGGTACCCTGGGTGGTACCTCATGTGGAGCCTCCATCCGGAGGTACCGGTCTCCCATGCATCCCACGCGGCCAAGAAAGGGGCCTGGAGGCTCCGGCCCCCCTTGGGTGGAGGCTCCGGGCCCCCTTCTCTCTTTCTCTCTTCTCTTCTTCTCCTCTTCTCGTCATTCCTTCTTCTTCTTTCATCTTCTCTTCTTTCCTTCTTCTTCTCTCTTCCTTGCACCATGGGAGTTCCTCCTCTATTGGTCCTTGTCGACGTTTGCACCTAATGACACAACGAATATGGGCATGAGGTAGCATACCATTCAAGTGTGTGTTGAGATCGACCATAGAGAGGATAGAGTTCACCTTGACATATATAGTGGGGGTTCGTGTTGTCGGTCCACTTGGGGGACTCCTTGGCCATGGTGTAGTGTCGTCGTTAGGCGGGGCTACATCAATCTTGTTAATAGGTTAGCTCCAGAAAATGTATAAAAATTCCATGAAGTGTAAACAAAACATATAGAAATTGGTGTAAAACAAGCATGGAGCATCGAAAATTATAGATACGTTTGCAACGTATCTGCATCCGCAAGCTTAACTCCTGCTCACCATCGAGTAGGTAAGTGATAACAAAAATATTTTTTGAGGTGGCATGCAACAAACACAATCTTGATCAAGTTATGGTAAAAGCATTATAAGCTGAGATCAAAGTACTGTAAACATAGGCATGATAGATATAATTCTAACAATAGAACTTAGCAACTATGTTACAACATGAGAAGTAACTCAAACAAAAGATCTTGAATAATAGTGCACTGAAAGCAACTGTTTGTTTTTTAGCATAGAGAAAACATAGAAAAATGGTATTCAGCTTGTCCTTCATGGAATAGCAAAACATAAATGCCAGGACACCTTTAAAGTTTAAAGGGTGACTAGATACAAATAGTTTGAGAACAAACAATAACATAATTATGAATCAATCAATAATAAATCTTGGGACTATGCACATTATACTCACAATGACAACTATGCTCTCTTAATTGGTGCATAAAGTTAAAAGATGATGACTCAACATAAAAGTAAAAGAAAGGCCCTTCGCAGAGGAAAGCAGAATTACTCATGTGCTAGAGCTTTTTATTTTGAATAAAACAGAGGTGTTGAAAATGTATTTGGAGAGGTATGTATGTCTATGTCAACGACTGGTATCAAACGGTTTATCATCCTTTCATATAGTGACTTCAAGAGCGGCTCGCATATAGTTCTCCTTTTGCACACCATTATTTAGGATCTCTCCAGTACATAATGTGTAGAGTTTTATTTGTTTATTTTATATTTTTTGTGGGCTGGGCACCCAGTTGCCTTGCTATTTTTGCAATATTTAAGGACTAGCACATTAGTCATGCTATTCAAGGTGTGAAGTCATGAAAAGACAATAAAGCATTCAATACTTCCTCATGAGCTAAAACAGAAACACAAAACAGGTAATAGCTTTTGAAGATTTTAAAGGTAGAACACAAGCAATTTACTTTGGAGTGGCGGTGAAATACCACATATAGGTAGGTATGGTGGACACAATTGGCAAACTTTGGTTTTTGGGAGTTGGATGCACGAGTAGAGATCATACTCACTACACGTGAAGGCTAGGAAAAGACAGAGAGCGACCAACTAAGAGAGCAATGATGGCCATAATCATGCATAGCGACAAAACATTATTAATCAAAGCATAAAGTGATATTACAAGCCTAAGCAACAGTCTAAACAAGATTCCTTTTGTACCACTATAAGCATGAAATATTTTACTCGTTTCCAACACCAATCAATTTATTTGAAACAACTCTCATAGATGATAATCAATAAAGACCAGAGAGCTAATCATACCTAACTAAAGACAACTAACAAGCTCTGAACAAAATACGAGTAGAAAACAAGAGCTCAACGCAGTACTAGCAAAAGAGAATACTCGTAGAACAATAAGAGTGAAAACTAGAGTGTTCTATGCAATGAAAACGTAGTGTGTCATTCTCCAAAAAAAAGTTTGATGGGATCCAACAATATACTACAGTAAACAAAATAAAATAAAAATAAAAAGAAAAGTAAATACGCTCCAAGAACAACACATAGCATATGAAGCAATAAAAATATAGTGTCTTGAAAGATGACCTGATATTTTTGTTGATGAAGAAGGGAATGCCTTGGACATCCCCAAGATTTGAAGCTTGTACCTCTTGGATATTTCTTGGGGTGACAAGGGCATCCCCAAACTTGAGCTTTTGTCCGTCTTACATCTCATCACATCATTTTTCTCTCCCTACACTTGAAAACTTCCTTCATAAAAAACTTCACACAATTTTCATTAGCAACATTAGTGCAATCCAAATAACAAATCCACTTTGGTTCAGTTATAACATGAGTCAAACATCCATTAAAACATTAGATACTGTAGCAACTTCTTTTAAAATCTCTTTCTCTCAAAAGAACTCAAAAAGAATAGTGGCAGAAATCTGTCAAAACAGAACAACAGGTAAAGATCGATTTTTTCGAAAATCCTCTGTTACTCAAATCGAGAAGTGCAAAGCTAATGAAATTTAGATAATAACCCGGGTCATATGCTCAAAATATTTCAGATCAATCCGACGTTCTAGCTAAGAATAATAATTTTTGGTGGCAGCACAGAATCTGTTTCAGGACAGCAACTTCCCCAAATCTTACCTTCTTCCTATTATTAGAGGATATCCTTGGCACAAAAATGATATAAAAGCATAAGGAGAGGTTATTAAAGAGGTAATAACTTCCAAGACTCAACGAAAGAAAAATTACAGGAATAAAACATGGATTATCTCCCACGAGTGCTTTTTTAACGCCTTTCAGCTAAGCGCAGAAAGCTTGAATCAAGTATTTTCAAGTGAAGAAGCATCAAGATCAAAGCCAGAAGTATTTTCAACAAGGAATTGTATTTTTTCCATATAAATTTTAGAAGACCCTCTCTCAACACTCTTGGATTCACTACTTTCATCAAATGGGTTTTCAGGAACAATCCAATCAAAATTCTTTTCCAAAGCTTCATGCATTCCTACGAGTTTGAAAGATATTGGTATTTTGATTTCCTCCATATTTTAGGTTTGGTTTTGTCTATCTTTTCAAGCGAACCAATAACATCTACACATGAGCCTATCATCTTAAACCGCTCAAAGACTTTCCTAGATTCTATAACAACATCTCTAAATTCTTAAAGCAAAGTTTCTAGAATAAAATCTCTCTATTCATCATCCTCAACTTCATGAAGTTTAAGAAACATTTGCTGCATTATGGGGTTAAGGTTAACAAACCTAGCCTCCAACATTTGAACTAAATAAGCTGTAGCAGTTTCATAATTAGGAGGAAGTTCTACTAAGGATCTATCATCAATATTTTTGTGCTTACTAACATGATTAAGATTTCTTCAATGTTATCTCTCCCAATTATAGAACCACTACCTATTGATAAGTCTTTCAGAACATGCTTTGAGATCAACATAATGAGCTAAAATAAAGCAACAAAATAACAACTATAAAAGGAACTATTTTTTGTGCTTTTTGATAAAAAGAAGCAAACAAGACAAAGTAAAATAAATTAAGCAAAACAATAACTAAGTAAAGAGATTGGAGATGAGTGACTCCCCTTAGAGAAATCCTGTTTCTCACCAGCAACGGCGCCAGAAAAGTGCTTGATGTTGTGCAGAGTATGCAGTTGGGAAACCCCAAAAGGAAGGTATGATGAGCACAGCAGCAAGTTTTCCCTTAGTAAGAAACCATGGTTTAATCGACCAGTAGGAGAAAGAAATCACTTCTGAAGGTGTTGCTGGCTGACTTTGGTAGGGCGTACTACCGGTGTCAGCAACAACGTGGAACCTGCACACAAGACAACCAAAATACTTTGCCCCAACTTAACGTGAGGTTTTCAATCTCACTGGTTTTGCTGAAACCAAATGATTAGACGTATAGCATGGAAAGAGATGTTTGTTTGCAGTGAAATAAAGAGAACAATGCTTGCAGTAAGGAAACAGAATAGATATTTGCAGTAGATGGCTTTATCATTGTAAAAGAAAGGATCGGGGTCCACAGTTCACTAGAGGTGTCTCTCCATAAAGATAAATAACATGTTGGGTAACATATTACAGCTGGGCAATTGACAGAGTAAAGACCATACATGACAAGATGATTACTATGAGATTCATTTGGGCATTACAACAAGATTCATAGACCGTAATCCAACTACATCTATGACTAATAATCCACCCTCATGATATCATCCGAACAAATTTGGTATTAAGATGCAAGCAATAGATTATTGCATTAAATAAAGTGTGTAAAGTAAACAATAAAATTATTCTTGGATAAAGTATTGTTGTTTTCTCCCTAGTAGCAACAACACATCTACAACCTTAGGAGTTACTATCACTCTCCTAGATTACTAGAGGCATGAACCCACTATCGAGCACAAATACTCCCTCTTGGAGTCACATGCACATACTTGGACAAAGCATCTGCATCTACTAGCAACGGAGAGCATGCAAGATCACAAATAACATATAAAACATGTCTATAATCAACTCAACCATAGTATTCAATATTCATCGGATCGCAGCAAACACAACATGTAGCATTGCATAAAGATGATCTTGATCATGTTAGGCAGCTCACAAGATTTAAACATAAAGCATAATGAGGAGAAGACAACCATCTAGATACTACTATGGACCTGTAGTCCTAAGATGAGCTACTCACGCATCACTTCGGAGGCGGGCATGGTGATGAAGAGGCCTCCGGTGATGATCTCCTTCTCCGGCAGGGTGCCGGGAAGAGCTTCAGAACCCTCCCAAACTAGGGTCGATGATGGCGGCGACTACAGAACTTTTCATGGATGGAGGCTCGGGGTGTTTAGGTTTTTATCGAGCATGTCAATTTATAGGCGAAAGGGCAATGTCGGTGGGCTCCCGAGGGGCCCACACTATACCTAGATGCGGCCATGGGATGGGCCGCGCCTAGGGGTGGTGTGGCCACCTCCTGGCTCTTCTCCGTCTCCCCTTTGGACTCCGTTTTGTGGTAGTAAAATAGGAACTTTGGCTTTCGTTTCGTCCAATTCCGAGAATATTTCCAGAACAACTTTTCTGAAATACAAAAACATTAGAAAACATGAACTGGCAATGTGGCATCTTGTTAATAGGTTAGTTCTAAAAAATGCATAAAAATGCCACGAAGTGTAAACAAAACATATAGAAATTAGTGTAAAACAAGCATGGAGCATCAAAAACTATAGATACAGTTGCAAAGTATCAGCAGTACCTTCATCCTCATGTCCGTCAGCAGCATCCATAGTTTCGTCTTCAACTCCACCTCCGTTTGGGAAATCGACACTTGGACCATCTCCTTCTTTCATTGCTGCATCTATATCAATAAGCAAAGCTGCCATGCACTGCGACTGCATTTGGTTCAAACCAACGCTAAATTTCTTGAGAGTGGTGTTAACAACACAACCATAAATAGTTATGTGTTTCTCATACAGATGCTCGTACGCAGCTGGAACCTGATGACAGAGACATAATACATACATCAGGAAAATATGGAGGTGTTGCAGCTAATAATACTAATGAAGCAGAAGAAATAGAGCAACTGTTGCATTGATTATAATATTAATGAAGCTGGGGGTTTTCAGATGATACATGGTAGCACATACCATTAACTATAGTAGCAACATTGTTAAATGTAAAGTAGCAAAACTATATAATCAATGCAACAATTACATGAAAAATAATAGAGGAAAAGGGCTAAAAATCATGTATTATACCTCGAGATCCTGACTACTAGGAAACACAAGCCATTCATTGAGGAACGTAGATGGGTTCACTTCAGGTTCTTCAACAGGCTGCTCAATAGGCTCCTCAACATGATGATGGTTGACAAAGGCAGTAACTCCATAAGGAGTGTTCGACTGGTCAAGAAACTACACAACAAAAGAGAACAAATCAGGATCTTCTCAAAAAATTATACAAAAAAAACAAGCGGTGCATCAACCTCACGTATATGGTTATGAGTAACTCACCGAATACCTTCCAAAAACAATCTTATTGTTCAGGATCTTCCTATCAGCATCATTAAGTACAATGAACTTGAAATCATTACTGGTCACAAAACATACTCTAGGAATTGAGTAGTTTATGGTATGTTGGTTTGGTGGAAAATCTAGGTGATACATGTAGACAATCTGTCAAAAAAGGAAGGAAAGATAAACAAAATAGTTACGGCAGCGAAGATTTAAACATGGAAATACCAAAAAAAAACAAAAATCACACATTAAAAACAGAGCATGGGGTAAGTTTGACAATGTACAGCAAGAAGGGCGAACGGTCCAGTGATCCAGAACTCATGTTTCCTAGCATTTCTTGTTACCACTGCCTCTGTTGTCTTGCTGTTGATTTTTGTAACCTCCTGCATTGCTAATCCAGCAAGTGTTCATCCCATGCAAATTCGTGAGTCCTACGAGGGTCCAACATGCAATCCAAATAGTCAAGGCTAAGAAAATTTGTGCTACCAACACTAGTAGAAAGAATTTATGTGGCGCACCGGACATGGTGCACCACAAAAATAGCTTATTTTTGTGGCGCACCACAAGCCCATGCCCCACAGAAATAAGGTGGGGCCAGCCCCAATCATTAGTTTTACTAATTCTGTGGCGCACAGGACCACGTGCGCCCCAGAATTAAGGCATTCAGTGGCGCACGTGGTCATGTGCGCCACAGAATTAAGACATTCTGTGGCGCACCTTGCCTCGTGCGCCACAGAAATAAGACATTTCTGTGGCGCACATGAGTTCCGTGCGCCGCAGAAGTTTTTTTTGCCTCCCCACGCAACTCCACCCCCCCTGTGGATCGCCTTTTTTACCTCTGTAAAAAATAAAAGAAATAGATAGAAATTTCAAAAAAATAAATTTCTTCAAGATCCCCATGTATTATGTCATCTTTTACCACTGAAAATTAACAAACCTGAATTTCGACTTTTTTTGCAAAATTGCGTGGGAAAATCATTAAACTGGATTTCTGGTTGCATACGAACTCGAAAAAAGACGCACAATATATCAAAATGTTCCCACGAAAAAACCTGGGGTTGAGGGAAAGAGCAGCAAAAGAGGAAGTCGGAGACGAGGAAGAGGTAGGGAAAACTCACCGGAGGAGAGGAGGAGCATGTCATCCTGTCCGGCGGCAGCAACCGTCAGCGGTGCGTCGATTCGTTCCACCGTCGCCAACCTCTCCACCAGGAACAGCCCACGAGCCCCCAGACACGAACCGGACGTCTCGACCTGGTGGTCGGTTGGATGCAGCAAATCCGGGATTGGGGTAATGCGCTGTCTGCAAGGTGGGTGACATGGCGCAATATATCAAAATGTTCCCATGAAAATCATCAAACTGGATTTCTGGTTGCATACGAACTCGAAAAAAGACGCACAATATGTCAAAATGTTCCCACGAAAATTCTACATCCGAATTACGAGGGCTTGCCCGGTTGGACAATTTTTAGAATCCCCAAATTCGAAAAGAGTAAAAAGTTACGACAAAATAAAGATTTTTTGCTGCAAAACAGTAATTTAAAAAAAATATGTGGCGCACCAAGGGCCCATGCGCCACAGAATTAAGCTCCGAAATTTAAATTCCCTGCCGCCCTCCTCCACTTCTCCTCCACTTCTTCTCACTTCTCCTCTCCTCCACTTCTCCTTGGATGCAAACTTCTCCTCCTCCACTTCCCCTTTCGTCAACTTCCCCTCCTCCTCTCCTCCACCACCACCACCACCACCTCCTCCGGCCGGCCGGCCTCCTCCTCCTCCTCCTACTCCGGCGACCACCTTCTCCGGTCGGCCTCCTCCTACTCCGGCGACCACCTCCTCCGGCCGACCTCCTCCTACGCCGGCGACCACCTCCTCCGACCTCCTCCGACGACCACCACCTTTTCCTCCTCCTCCACCACCTCCTCCACCACCACCACCACCACCACCTCCACCACCACCACCACCACCACCTCCTCCACCACCACCACCACCACCACCACCTCCTCCTCCTCCTCCTACTCCACCACCACCTTCTCCGGCCAGCCTCCTCCTCCTCCACCCACCCCACCCACCCACCCACCTCCGGCGACCTTCCCAGCGAAATTTCAAACAAAAATTAAAAAATTGCGGCCCCAGATCTAGATCTAGCCGCCATTTTTTTTGAATTTCACAAAAAAATTCTGTGGCGTACCACAGCCCGGTGCGCCACAGAAATAAGACTTTCTATTTCTGTGGCGCATCGCCGCCCGGTGCGCCATAGAAATAAAACTTCCTATGGCGCATGGGCAGGTGCGCCACAGAATTCTTATTTTTGTGGCGAGAATTCTGTGGCGCACCGCCCATGCGCCACATAATGCTTTTTTGGTGCGCCACTGATGAGCCTTTTCCTACTAGTGAGGGTCAATAACCATAGCCAAACATATAAGATCCCATGTTCTGCTAATGGTGAGGTCATTCGTAACATCACATGCATTAAGCAATTTAACAGCATGCTGGATGAAAGGCCTAGATTGTCCTTCTTCTATGTACATCTGGCACAGCTCAGGAAGCTCACCCTTCTTCTGCCCAACAAGTCTCTCTGCCACATCGAATTCCAAAAACTTTCCTCACCATATCATTTGTGAAAACTATCCTCTTCTTACGGAACTTGAACTCCCGCAAACCAGGGCTAGTATGAGAGGCAACAAAGTCAGTTAGAGCATTAGGAATGCTGAATGGAGATACATCCAACAATGCTCTGAATGCACTCTGCTCTGTAATAATACGTCTCTTGGGACCATCGAGATCGACAGCAAGGGCGTGCAGACGCTTGGCGGCAAAACGATCCTTGGAAACCCAATGACCAATCTCATCTTCATGTTAAACATGAAGAACACAAAAATAAATCAAGAAACATTTAATTATAACGCAACAAAAATGTACATAGATGATAACAAACCTAAACACAATAACCTATGTAGCAAGTAGGCAGTAACCTCCAACAACTAATAAGCAAAAAACTATGAAACTATGTAGCACAAGCATACAACAAAATCATCAGCTATGTAGCAAAACATTACCAACGAACTATGTAGCAAAACTGAACATTGCATGCAAGCTGGATAGCAATTATCACAAGAATGTACCAAAATTATAAGGAATTTATACTATAATTAGGATATAGCAAATTTTATGAACCTATAAAGCAATAACAACAGGGTAGCAAAAAAAGAAACTACCAAAAGGGAAATTATATCCCCCTAGCAAATCCGTGCCAACCTTAACAAGAGAAGCTGCAAAACCTATCAAATCAAAACAGGACAAATCCCCTAGAAACCCTAGAAACAAATCAAATCAGAGGCAGCACGAAAACGCCTAGAAATCCTAGTACAAATCCACACGAAAACGAGATCGAACTTACAACCATGATTGCAGAGGCAGGAACTTCCTCAGGAAACGCTCGAATCGACGGCCCACGGCGCTTCCCCTTGAACGAGTCGTAGGAACTGAAGGGAGAAAGTGAGGATTCAACGGGAAGTAAGCAAAATTAGTTGGACGAAACGAGTTTTAATCACGCGAAAAGCAACGACTGAGGGGCACACTGACACAAATCATCGGCGGTGCCCCAGATTTGCAAGGCCACCGCGGAGATTTAATACATTCAGAGCGGTGGAAAAAACCTGGGGTTGAGGGGAAGAGCAGCAGAAGAGGAAGTCGGAGACGAGGAAGAGGTAGGGAAAACTCACCGGAGGAGAGGAGGAGCATGTTGTCATGTCCGGCGGCAGCAACCGTCAGCGGTGCGTGGATTCGTTCCACCGTCGCCAACCTCTCCACCAGGAACAGCCCACGAGCCCCCAGACACGAACCGGACGTCTCGACCAGGTGGTCGGTTGGATGCAGCAAATCCGGGATTGGGGTAACACGCTGTCTGCAAGGTGGGTGACATGGCGCAATATATCAAAATGTTCCCACGAAAATCATCAAACTGGATTTCTGGTTGCATACGAACTCGAAAAAAGACGCAAAATATATCAAAATGTTCCCACGAAAATTCTACATCCGAATTACGAGGGCTTGCCCGATTGGACAATTTTTAGAATCCCCAAATTCGAAAAGAGTAAAAAGTTACGGTAAAATAAAGATTTTTTTGCTGCAAAATAGAAATATTTTAAAAAAAATTCCGTGGCGCACCAAGGGCCCATGTGGCCACAGAATTAAGCTCCGAAATTTAAATTTCCTGCCGCCGTCCTCCACTTCTCCTCACTTCTCCTCTCCTCCACTTCTCCTTGGATGCAAACTTCTCCTCAACTTCCCCTCCTCCTCTCCTCCTCCACCACCACCACCACCTCCTCCGGCCGGCCTCCTCCTCCTCCTCCTACTCCGGCGACCACCTCCTCCGGCCGACCTCCTCCTACTCCGGCGACCACCTCCTCCGACCTCCTCCGGCGACCACCACCTTCTCCTCCTCCTCCACCACCACCACCACCTCCTCCTCCACCACCTCCTCCACCACCACCACCACCACCACCTCCACCACCACCACCACCACCACCTCCTCCTCCACCACCACCACCACCACCTCCTCCTCCTCCTCCTACTCCACCACCACCTTCTCCGGTTGGCCTCCTCCTCGTCCACCGACCCCACCCACCCACCCACCCACCTCCGGCGACCTTGCCAGCGAAATTTCAAACAAAAAATTTCAAAAAATTGCGGCCCCAGATCTAGATCTGGCCGCCATTTTTTTGAATTTCAAAAAAAAAATTATGTGGCGCACCATAGCCCGGTGCGCCACAGAAGTAAGACTTTCTATTTCTGTAGCGCACCACCGCCCGGTGCGCCACAGAAATAAGACTTTCTGTGGCGCATGGGCAGGTGCGCTACAGAATTCTTATTTTTGTGGCGAGAATTTTGTGGCACACCGCACATGCGCCATAGAATGCTTTTTTGGTGCGCCACTGATGAGCCTTTTCCTACTAGTGATATGACAGAGAGGGTCCTCTTACACAGCCTAACCACCAGGTGCCGGCTTCGTGGGATGTGTTCATCGCTATGCGTCAGGAGATTCGAGACTCCATAATGCATCAACAACTGCGGGATGATCTGGTGGAGCACATATGGACGCTTAGTTTTCATTTGATTTGTTTTAAAACTTGTCTTGTTTTGTTGAACTGTAACGTTTATTTGTAAAAATAAGCCAAATGTTGGCAAAACTGGTCAAATTCGCAGAACTATATTTGATTTTGGACGTTTCTAGGGATTTCTTTTTTCTCAAAATCGCCGAACACCAGGTGTCTACCGGGGAGACGGCTGAAACTTCGGCGCTCCCCGGACGAAATTTTCGTCCAATCCGGCGCTATTTAAAGCCAGATTTGACCGTGGAGAGCGCCAACAGCTGGAGATGCTCTCATGCCGACGATGTCCAAGGCGGCGTGCCCAAGAGTGGGCTGAACCTGTTTAGAACAGCCATTTGGTCATCCCCGAAGCATTAAACGCTATGTCGATGACAAGGTTGTAGTGACAGTCCAAATATTCGTTGGTGACTAAATGCATGAATGAACCTATCCACCCGTATATGATGTGGAGTGGTGTTTTGTATCGCTACCACCAAAATTATCTCCCAAGTTGTTATCCCTACTCACAAAACAACTAGGGCCCTATTTGGTAGGTGGGGCCGATTTCCTTCATGACCGCGTCAGCGAGATGGGAGTTCCTGCGCGTTGAGGACGGGCCAAGTGTCAGAAAACTCCACTCGTTTGGTAGCCTGTGCAGAATTTTTTGGCCCAGCAGAAACGAAGGGCTCAGTCTGTTTGGTTTGATACGAGCCCAGCTTAAGCCTCACCACTTATCCCCATGGTAACCTTATCTCTCACCTCCTCACCTATCACAAAGCTTGACGCCGTCGTTCACAAGCTTCGGCACGTAGCTGGTGCGCGGAAAGACCACCATGCCAGTCTTGCCGACGATGTCCAAGGCGGCGTGCGCAAGAGTGGGCTGAATATGATAGGCTGAAGCTTTCGGTGTAAATCACAACAAGAACGTCGCCACCATGACACCGCCACTGCCTACAACTACACGATTACCGCCATGGATTACTGCCTATCACATACCATAACCATCACCACCATGACACCGCAGGTCACGCGCGTCACATGCATCACAACATCGACGAACAACATCATGACACCGCCGTTCACGTCCGTCAGAAGCATTACAATGGCGCCGATGACGTCGCCGAACACCACCATGACACCACCGGTCATGCCGGTCACATGCATCACCACGTCACCGAACACAAAGACGAAGACCATCATGACACCGCCGTTCATGCCCGTCACACGCATCACCATGTCGCCAAGCACGAAGCTAAATACTACCATAACACCGTCGGTCACGCCGGTCATAGGCATCACCACGTCGCCAACCACGAAGACGAACATCACCATGCTACCACCACCATGGATTATCACCTCTCAATTGTCACCTATCATCACCACGTCGCCGCCGTCCATGAAGATGGCAAGAGAAAAGTTGGGCAAGAGTACTTCAAACCTTACTCACACATAGGTACACATTACAGTATACTTGTGAGTCATTTATCTGTCAGTATATGTACACCAAAACAAAATCTTATCAACATGAAAATTATGCAGAATGGTGAGGTGAACCTACTCCCGAAAGGAAATTTCAAATGGTTGAGCGTGTGCGATAAATTTGGCAAAATTTGCTTAAAACTTCATACATGAAATTGACGATTTACGACCGATGAATCTCGAAACCGATTGTGGGAATTGATTCGTATCATCGACACACATCTTTTTCGTGTACAACTTATTTTGATTCGGACTATGTTTGTGTTGATTTGAGAAGAGGGTGTGTGTGAAGTAGTGTAAGGGAGAGTGAGCTTAAGCAAAAGTATGTGCATCCCTTGCATCCCTGGAGGTAAGGTGGCGCGAGAACGGGCATGACCTGGAGAAACTGCCGATTCGAGCATTTCTGTGGATGCAGGCAAAACACTGCTGTTAAGAATCGTGCGATGCATACAAAAAAATCACGAGCAAGCCCAGGTAACCAACCGACCCGTTTTGTTTCTCAAAAAAGTTTTCATAGCCTAGCAAAGACCGAAAAGTGTCTTTGGCACATGGGCATCAGTGCTCCTGCTGTTTAAAAAAATTCGAAAATTATACATATTTGTTTCAAACAAATCTGAAAATAAATCTGGACATAATAAATAACCAAACCTACAAGCATGTAAAATTTTAATATGAAATTCTTTATATTGTAGACTACACAAAAAGACAAAATTTGTTGAAATTTGGAGATTTGAAATATGTATACCCAGATCCACACGTTTGTTATTTTTGTGTAGGCCAGAATTTTTTGTATTTGAAATTGAAATTTTGCACGTTTATGGGATAATTTATTGGCTACACCATGATTTTTTTCTATTTTTTTTAAAACACATAAATATAATTTTTATTTAGTTTTAAATAGCAGGAGCACTGATGCCCAGGAGCACCAAATCTCTGTCCAGGCAGCAAAGACGGGCGATTGCACAAAAATAACCCAAAAGTGAAAGAAAAGCACGGACTGACCCTCCGGCGAAATTATTTCACCCATCTAACCCTTTTGTGTGGCGTCCCTCCCATCGATGTCGTGGATGTGACCACGGCAGATGCTACAGGGGGTAGCACTTCATTGATGTGAGGGTAAGGGAACATCGCCATCTACGGGTCGAGGTGCAAGAGACGCAAGGGTTTTACCCAGGTTCAGCCCCTCCAGAGAGTAAAAGGCCTACGTCCTGCTAGATCTTTATTGCTCACTGGAGAATTACAATGGGGGGGCTCAGTCGGCAAGAAGCCAAGAGCTTACAATGAGGAGATTGGATCTCAGATGATGTGTCCTTCTAGGGTTTAGCTCGGGGGTTTATATTTCCACCCCCGGCCTAGGATTACAAAGGGATAACACCGAATCGTATCAGTTACTACAAATCCGGGATACCACACCCTTCTTCAAGTAATCTCTATCTTGAACCGAGCAGATCTTCTCCTTAGGACTTCGGCCCAGTCGCCTTCGGGCCCAGTCGGTTGGGCGACTGGCGGTCCTCCCTGGGCCTTCATCCTCATGGCGAGTGGGACTGGCGACCCACCCCCTATGGGCATACCCCCATCAATCGGCGCCACACATGCCAGTGTGGCGCCTCTCCTGCCGGCGCCACACACCCAGCCGACGTGGCGCCATCGACGCTGAGATAGTCCGCCGATCCGACGTGGCAGCATGTGTGGCTCCCCTCCAAACGGCGCCACACATGCCAACTTATATCAAGTTTTCGGTCGAAAACATCCAGGGGCTCCGGACGTCTGGGACTTAGCCGTTTTGGCGAGCCTCTACATGTGGCGCCGATGCCACGGGCGCCACACTAGCATGTGTGGCGCCGATGCCACGGGCGCCACACATCCACTTAAGTGTGGCGCCCGCGCCCGCCCCCAGCCCGACCCTCTTCTTCTTCTCTGTTTCTTCAAGACTCCAAGGCGGGCGGCGGTTCCTCCTCCTCCCTCCCATCGAGTTAGTGAAGCGCGCATATGCTGACTACATCTTGGACGACTCCATCGAGTTCGATGAGGTTGCGCAAAGCCAGCACGACACCTATGCTCGCAGAGGGAGATCGACTTCTATTGCTTCCGAGCTGAACTTCGTGGTAATGGATTCTCTCATTAACTAGTACATCATCTAGATTGCCATGTGCTCGCTTAAATTGTGTATGCAATGTTTGTCACAGCGGTCGGAGATCCAAAAAACATCCAGGGGCTCCGGACGATAAGTCCTTAGCCGTTTTGGCGATGCTCTTTGTGTGGCGCCCGTGGTATCGGCGCCACACATGCTAGTGTGGCGCCCGTGGCATCGGCGCCACACGTAGAGGCTCGCAAAACGGTTAAGTCCCAGACGAATTGTCTCACAGTATGTTTTGGGCAATTGTAAGTGCATGTGTGGCGCCGATGGGAGGGGCGCCACACATGCTGCCACGTCGGATCGGCGGACCAGCTCAGCGTCGAGGGTGCCACGTCTGCTGGGTGTGTGGCGTCGGTAGGAGGGGCGCCACACTGGCATGTGTGACGCCGATGTGCGGAGCGCCACACAAAAGGGTTAGATGGGTGAAATAGTTTCGTCGGAGGGTCAGTCTGTGCTTTTCTTTCACTTTTAGGTTATTTTTGTGCAAATCGCCGCAAAGACGCCCTAGAAGTAGATGCATGCATGTAGCCGCAGAGATATAATGGTTGGACCTACGAGCGTGTTCCAGATGTTCTGATTGTGCATGCGCAATTAGCGGGTAGATAACGCAACGGACTGTTGCAGTGGTGGTGGGTGAGAGAGTGGTGCGTACTAACGTGCGATCATTGCTTGGTTGGTCGTGCATGGCCTGGAAAGGACATATATATCTCACGGAGGACAGTAGGTCAAGCCGATTATCCCTAAGCCAAGCCGGATATTCAGTTCAGAGTCCAGACGTCACTGCAGGATGATTATGCCATCTCCAGATCTCCTCGAATCGCATGCCACTAAAAAGAGCGCGCGCGTGTGTGAGGAGGATTCAGCCGGGAATTAGTGCGTGATATATATGCTACACTAGCTAGCGAGCTGAAAACGATAGGCCAAGTTTAGCACACAATGAACGGATGGTATACATTAGTTCCTGAAATGCACGTTATCCATTAATTAATTAGTTTCGAGTCGTAGCCGTGTTTCCTTCCCCAGCAACATCTCTCTCTCTCGATCGTGTTGTGTTACTTTGCTGTGCATGACATGTCCGATCACGACACACTGATTCGTCGTATAACTAGATTTATTTTTTCACCTCAAAACTTTAGGTTGACCTGGCAACTATCATACTCCTGTTGCCTCTATCTAAGGATAATCCGGATTCCACCTTGGGCACGCGTAGGATGCAAAAGGACCGTGGGTCGGTACGTGCATGTACATGCGTACTGCACGCACGCGCTTGGATAAAAAACATGCCATGCTTGGCTGCTTGCACATTTATCTTTCCTTTTGTAGATTACACATTTGCAAGGGTGTTACTCTATCTTTCAACAAGCCGAAAAGGTTTTTTTCTTGCATGTGTTAGTTTATGTTGCTTCGACCTATATTGCTTCCTCCATTGCGCAAAGTGTGTTTCAGATTTGTCTAATTTATAAGACATCTAGTCACTATTTAATATCTATATATATCTAAATTTGAACAGAATTATGATATTTTTGTAGTACGGAGGGATTATATTCTAAAGGAATCAATCAATAGATCCGAATCGTCTCTATGAAAGAAAGAATCGATGCATGTGAAAAAATTTATTCAAAACTAGCGAGTTGGAACGGTACGTACGGGAAATGCTTTCTTGACTTGCATGTTTGTGGAGCGACAATAAGTCAAGTTCCCACAAATAGAGTGCTAGTAGTTGTTTATCCGCCAGTGATAGCTCACGATCGAACTAGTGCCTGCTTGATTGCCTCCACGTATATATACTTTCATCTCTGGCGCGTGCATGGTATATGCTGTGAAGAAGCAAACTTCCTGGAACCCATCCTCTGATGCTCACAAACACATAGTACTCCGTACGTAGTATATCCGTTGCCACTCTCTGGAGAAGAAGAACAAAATAAGAAAGGATGCTTTCGTAACTAGGCTAAAGCTTAGCGCATGTTCCAAATCAGATCTTGTACACACGCGTGCAAGGGAATGACGAAATTCTACCTGCACTAGTGACTTCCACTAGCAAATGAGCAGGCCACTAGCAAACAGACTTCCACGCATATGTATATAGAACATCCGCGATCAGGTGCGCTCCACCGTGAAGATATTTGTGCATATGTAAGTAGTGGTACGGAGTACCATTTTCTCTAACACAAAGTAAGTGCCATCCTCTCAAAACACGGTGGCGGGATTAATGGCCGTGAAACTTTGGAAACACTGACCGGGTAATCGTTTCGGATATGACACCAGATTCGTGGACTTTGTACTCGGCTGGTATCACCAGATTCCTGGACTTTGTAACGTCGGAAAGCGAAGGCATCTACAGACTTCAGCTGTTTGACTCATTTTTATACAATAAATGTGTATGTTAGGGTTGGCTCGTGGATATAATATATGATATTTTCCTGGGTCCTACCCTGGGTTCGTTTGGCGAGGGGCAAATCCAGCGGGACTAACCCGCGCTGACCATTTTGCGTTTTTTTTCTCATTTCTCATAATTGACATATACGAATGAAAATAGCGCAAAAAACTAAATTTAGTAGCTAATAAATTACCTGTAATTAGGGAATCACGTTGTTCACACGCCGTGCATAGTATCGAACCAATGTGTAAAAGAACACAAGATTCATATAGAATAGACAAACTAAGATAGATATGCGACACAAAGTGTTGGTGGGTGATCATTTGGTTCTTCTCAAGCCAAACCTGGATTTGCCAGGTCCATGATATTCAAGCCCGCCAACATGCCATGGTTCTCCTCGGAGGTCAACGAAGCTAGCACATGTGGCATCCTTCTCCATGTGTCGCTTCTCGTCCCTATTGTCATTTGTCTCCTCCTTCTCAGTCATCAACCCCGTCAATGTCTCATGCAATGGAAGTGTTGAAGCTTTACACCTGAGATCTTGTTGCTTGGTGCCCGTGTGGCCCATTGATCGAGCCACACGATCATCGTTGCTTTGGCCATCTTCAAGATCAATGACCGCTGATTCTTTGCCACGTTTGTTCGGGACATCTAGACCTTTTTTGTATTGAGCATTTAGTTTCCACTTAGGACACATCATGATCTCCATTCAACAATTACACAACATGAAGAGTTTGTTATCATGTTGGTCGTTAAAATAGTCCAAAGCTTGGGGTACCTACAATATGGATGAGAATCCATTAGAAGCACTCACATATGCAATGTACATTGGCATATTTTAAATGAACAAGGTTTTACCATGTCCGCAACATTGATACCCCCTCACGGGCAGTGCTAGCACATCTCATATGCAACACAAAATTTATTGCACTCCGTTTGGATGAATGACCATTTATTTTGAAGTGATATTTGGCCTCGATCACTATGAATTTTGTAGGGTTTGAATTTCCTACGGTAATGGAAGAATTCGGCAATCTTCCACCAATACGTCCTTCTTTTGTTCTCGGCAGCGCAAATTGGATCTTGCCTAATTGTAATCTAGCCTCACAAAGGCATTTGGCCTCCTTGGCCGTGAGTCCTCCGGTCCTTTGGCTTTTTTCTGTTGTGACGTCCTTAGGGGCATCATTCATATCGCCGCCATCATCCATAGGGTCACCATCTTGCCCAAACATTAGTTCTCCTTCAATAGAGAAACCAACTTGTTGAGTCACTTTCTCGGTCTATAGTTCATCGTCCATATGGCCGGTTTCATTGATAATATCGTGCATGAAGGCCTCATCATCTTAAGCATTGTATTACTACATATCAATAGACATTGCATGCCGGTTTCAGATGGAAATAGGCAGAAGAAAAGAGGTGTTGCAATCATATCGGATTGGTCGATGTCAGAGCTATCATTCGTCGAACTGGTTGCCGAGCATGGGCATTTGGCGGACAGAATCACCCATGGCCTATTGTCAGTCTCCTGCCCTGAGTCGATGGCCACAATAGTGCGGTGTAGGTCGATGGAAGAAAATACCCCCCCCCCCCCACCCCCCGCCACTCCATGCAAGATGACCGTGCGTTGACTTGCAAATTTAGGGCAAAAATGGTTCGCCGCAAACTTTAATTCGTGCCTTGGGCCGTGCCTCGACCCGCGCGAACATGTTTGGTCATACGTGATTCATTCGGGCCGTGCCGCTGATGACGCCATAAGCTGTTACTTAAAGAAGAAACACACCAAAACTTTAAGAGAGGAACTCAAAAAGATCCATTGTTGTTAGGAATGCCCGTGCTTTTAGGTATCAATCATCTACTTCGGCCATGGGTGTGTCAAAAATCAAAGATGAGGCAAAGATGTGGTGCCTAGCCGGGGCAGAAGCTTTGAGTAATGTGATGGCGCGAGTGCAGACTTGTTTATTTATGTGTTACCCTTATTTGCCAAGGTTTGGGTTGCAAGACCTCTCTAAAACAAATTGTTCATTAATTAATAAAAATGGATTAATTTAATAACGAAATCCATCGTTTCGGTAGCACCCGCGAAACCGATTCTGTGCGCTAGACGGAGGTTTTTAGACCGGTCCACGAGATACGGCCGGATGGCGTGGCATGGTTTGCCGTTCCTCCCGCGTCCGCGTCGCACGCAAGGCACTTGCCAGCCCTCACTTGATCGTCGCTTAAAGCAGTGCATGCATGATGCATCACTGTATGCAGTATGCTGGGCCGAAAGCTACAGACAGAGACCGACCGGAGCTAGCCGCTAGCTAGGCGTTGACCCGTATGAACCTACCGCAGCAGCTGCACTGAGACGGCCATGGATGGACAACGACGAGCACGACACGATCGCATGCGCACATGCAGGAGAGATGCATGCACATGCCTCGGTATCCTATCGAATCTTACGACTCTCTTACTTAGACTGGTCGTATGATACTATTCCATGACACCACCTTTGTAAGGCACAATATTATGAAGTGGTCTTATAGTTTTATTATATTTAATAGTTTGTAAAATCTTAATGCAAATTTGTGTATATATGATGTATTTGTTATTATATTTTCTAGTTTTAGATTATCATTTCTCTCTCCTTAATAACTGTTGTATCATATCAGATTTTTACCAGTATAGTAACATTTATGATACTACTTATGATATTTTTATTGTGGCTAGTCTTACATATCTTGACAGCAGAGTGAAATGGTCCATCTTTCTACGAGAATCCCTAGGAGATCTCGGATAACTGATCAATATGAATAATAACCGTCAGTTCACGGATTACTACAAAATATAGCAATTTTTAAATAATATGATTTATTTATTATTTCCATGAATAATATGCATTTAAAAAATAAGTTTGTGACTCTATCGACAGGAATAGCAGTAGATTTATCAGCCATTTGCAAAGATATATCAGTGTGTATCAACTTATCTAAGTAAAGTCTCTTATAAAGAGAAAAAGGCATAACACTAACACCGGCTCCCAAGTCACATAGAGCAGTTTTAACATAATTATTCTTAATAGAACAAGTAATAGTAGGTATACCTGGGTCGACCAACTTCTTTGGAATTTTGCCATTGAAAGAGTAATTAGCAAGCATAGTGGAAATTTCCTCATTGGGGATTTTCCTTTTGTTAGTAACAATATCTTTCATATACTTTGAATAAGGAGGCAATTTAATAGCATCAGTCAAAGGGATTTGCAAGAATAAAGGTTTCATCCAATCACAAAATTTATTATAGTGTTCTTCTTCCTTTGATTTTAGTTTCTTAGCAGGAAAAGGCATTTGCTTTTGCACCCAATGTTCCCTTTCATTACCATGTTTCTTAGCAATAAAATCTTCTTTAGTATACTTTTTATTTTTATCTTGCTTTTCAGGTTCATCTTCAACTTCTTCTTTATCAGAAACATCATTCTTATCATTACCATTATTATTATCATGTTCATTACCACTTTCAGTTTCAGCATCAGAAATAGAAATACTATTAGGATCATTAACAGGCTCAGAGGATTCTACAACAGTTTTATGTTTCTTTTTCTTTTTCTTAGATGGAGTACTAGTTTCAGTTCGTTGAGAATCTTGTTCAACTTTTTTGGGATGCCCTTCAGGATATAGAGGATCCTGGGTAGAGACACCACCTCTAGTTTTTACTTCATAAGCATGTTTCTCTTTAGAATTATTTTTTAATAAGTCATTTTGCACTTTAGTGAGTTGATCAATTTGAGTTTTAACCATTTGAAAATGTTTAACAAGCATCTTAACATCATTGGAGGTTCTCTCCACAATATCATGCAAATTGCTAATAGCTTGAGAATTTTCCATTAGATGATTCTCTACTCTCATATTAAAATTTTCTTGCTTAACAATATAATTATCAAACTCATCTAAGCATTGCGCAGGAGGTTTTGAATACGGAATATCTTACCTAGTAAAGCGCTGAAGGGAGTTTACCTCAATCATGGATGAAGGGGAAATTATTTCACATATATCTTCTATAGGAGGTAGATTCTTCACATCTTCAGATTTAATACCTTTCTCCTTGAGAGACTTCTTGGCTTCCCTCATATCTTCATCATTCAATTTAATTAAACCCCTCTTCTTCAATATTGGCGTTGGAATTGGTTCGAGCGTAGTCCAATCATCATGATTCCGGCCTATTTTAGCCAATAATTCTTCAGCTTCGTCCGGAGTTCTTTTCCTGAAAACACAACCAAGCACAACTATCCAAATATGCCCTAGACTCAATGGTTAGTCCACTATAAAATATATCAAGTAGATCATTCTTTTCTAAATCATGTCCAGGTCGAGCTCGATAAGAGAACAAAATCTTGCCCAAGCCTCAGGCAATTTCTCTTCATCTCCCTGGTCAAATCTATAAATTTTCTGTAAAGCAATATGTTGAGCACTAGCAGGAAAGTATTTTCGAAAGATAACATCACGCAAATCAGTTGGACTTTTAATAGAACCAGGAGGCAAATTATTATACCAAGTTTTAGCATCATCCTTTAATGAGAAAGGAAAATTTTTAGCGACAAAATAAGTACGCATCTTGACATCATCAGAAAACAAGCTACTCATAGAAGAAAGTTCAATCATGTGTTCTACAACACTTTCTTTTTCAGTACCACAAAAGGGTGCTTTCTCTACAATAGCTATATGAGATAGATCAAGAGAAAAATCATAATCTTTATCCTTAATGCATATAGGAGATGTGGCAAATTTAGGATCAGGAGATAAGTTATGTCTAACAGTAAATTGTGTGTGAAACTTTTTAATTTTGCTTGCATCAGCAGTAGCATTGCATCTATTAATAAAATCATCATTAAGCTCCACATAATCTTCATCGGGATCATCACTAGAATAATCAAGTTCAGGTGAATTAACAGGTGTAGTAGCATTAGGAGTTTCAACATTTTCAATTTGTCTAGACCTAGCAATTGTAGCATCTAGAAAGGATCCCAACGAACCACTATCATCAAGCACAGCAGAAGCATCATCAATATTATAAGAACTTTCAGATTCAGCAGAAGTACCAGCAAGTGAAGCATGTGGTGGTGAAACAAGTTTATCAATCACAGATGGTGAATCAAGAGCAACAGAGGTACTCCGAGTTGTACCTTTTCTTGTAGTGGATGGTAATATGGCGACATTAGGATCGCGAGTTTTACCCATGATGGAGAATTTGCAGCGAACAATATCAATCCAAGTGAACTTCCAAATAAAGCTATGCTCCCCGGCAACGGCGCCAGAAAACGGTCTTGATAACCCACAAGTATAGGGGATCGCAGCAGGATTAAAATACTGTAGGCACGGGGACGGATAACGGGCGTTGCATGGATGAGAGAAACTCATGTAACAATCAAGCAGGGCATTTGCAGATAATAATAAAACGGTGTCTAAGTACAAAGCAATCAATAGGCATGTGTTCCAATTATAGTCGTACGTGCTCGCAATGAGAAACTTGCACAACATCTTTTGTCCTACCAGCCGGTGGCAGCCAGGCCTCAAGGGAATCTATCGGATATTAAGGTACTCCTTTTAATAGAGTACCGGAGCAAAGCATTAACACTCCATGAACACATGTGATCCTCACATCACTACCATCCCCTCCGGTTGTCCCGATTTCTGTCACTTCGGGGCCATTGGTTCCGGACAGCGACATGTGTATACAACTTGCAGGTAAGACCATTAACAATGAATATCATGATGAAATAATAACATGTTCAGATCTGATATCATGGCACTCGAGCCCTAGTGACAAGCATTAAGCATAACAAGTTGCAACAATATCATCAAAGTACCAATTACGGACACTAGGCACTATGCCCTAACAATCTTACACTATTACATGACCAATCTCATCCAATCCCTACCATCCCCTTCAGCCTACAGCGGGGGAATTACTCACACATGGATGGGGGAAACATGGCTGGTTGATGAAGAGGCGTCGGTGGTGATGGTGGCGATGATCTCCTCCAATTCCCCGTCCCGGCGGAGTGCCGAACGGAGACTTCTGGCTCCCGAGACGGAGTTTCGCAATGTGGCGGCGTTCTGGAGGGTTTCTGGCGACTTCGACTTCTCTCCGTGCGTTTTTAGGTCGAAGGCGATAAGTAGTCCGAAGGAGGGCGTCGGGGGCCAGCCGAGGCCGCCACACACTAGGGCCGCGCGCCCCCCTCCTGGGCCGCGCCGGCCTAGTGTGTGGGGCCCTCGGGCCCCCACCTGGCTTGCCCTTCTGGCTCCGCCAATATTCTAGGAAAATAGGGCCTTCTGCATAAATTCCGAGGTTTTTCCTGAAAGTTGGATTTCTGCACAAAAACGAGACACCAGAACAGTTCTGCTGAAAACAGCGTTAGTCCGTGTTAGTTGCATCCAAAATACACAAATTAGAGGCAAAACAATAGCAAAAGTGTTCGGGAAAGTAGATACGTTTTGGACGTATCAGACCTCCAACAACAAGGACAAGGAGCCTTTGGAGGAAGTGAAGGGGATGTCAGCAACAAAAAGGAAGCGGCAAACTGCGGGGAGTAAGCCAATCTTGGTGGGATCGGTTAACACTGGACGTTCTTTTTCTCATAACTTGCAGGGACCTCTACCGCCTGCTCTTAGCCTCAACTCTTTTCCTGCTGTTGAGGAAGCACTACGGATCACCGATGAGTTTTGTGATCAATACCGTGCTCTGAGAAGGGAGGTGGAGATACTTCAGGAGGAGAACCACCGACTTCGCAGAATGCTGGATTATCACTCAATTTCCATCACAAGGCCACCACCGACATCTTTGGACAACAATGAATCTCTTCGAGTCTTAGTGCAGAATTGCCGAACTGAGAAGCTGAAGTTGAAGGAGATCTTTAAGAATCTCGGGAAGAATTCATCACCACCGCCGGAGGAGTAATTCATCATCGGTATTGGCATCCCCTTGGTTTGTTCCAAGCTTGTGGGAGTGCCGCGGTATCACATCATCACTATCTTTTACCTTTTTACTTTCAAGTAGTGTCATATCATGAGTAGGGAAGTTATTATATGAGATGTGTTGCGGTATGGAAGTATCTCTCTTTAGTTGGTTATCTATGTATCCCTTGGTGTGAGTTATCGTTATGGAATATTAATAAGAAGTCTTATCATCTACATATTGCACATCTTATTTTAGTTTGCAATCTCTATTATATGATTAATCTTGTTGTTAGTATTGGTATCACTTTGGGAGCATTGAGTAAATCTATTTGGTTTTGGCAAACTTAGCATTGGTCAATAGCAGCAACACTTTGAGTTTTAAGTAGAAAAGAGAAAGTACATGTAGATATGTTATTATCCTTCTTGTTAGTTCCTAGCTTATTATTCTGAAGTTAAAATTGTTTGTGCTTACAAGTAAGATGCATGATTATGTCTATCACATGTATATTTGTTTGTTTCTCTCAACTCTTACGCTTGCTAATCAACCTTGCTAGCCAAAGACCTGTACTGAGAGGGATTGCTTCTCGTGCATCCAAACCCTTAAACCAAACTTATGCCATCAGTGTCCACCATAACTACCTACTATGTGGTATTTCCCTGCCATTCCAAGTAAATACTTCATGTGCTACCTTTAAACAATTCAAAAGTTATTACCTCTTATTTGTGTTAATCTTTTATAGCTCATGAGGAAGTATGTGGTGTTTTATCTTTCAATCTTGTTGGGCAGCTTCCACTAATGGACTAGTGGCTTCATCCACTTATCCTATAATTTTGCAAAAGAGCTGGCAACGGGGTTCCCAGCCCCAATTAATCAACCTTCATTAATAACTCTCTTCACATGTTTTGCCCTGATTCATCAGTAAGCACCTTAATTTTGCAATAGACACTCCTCCATGGTATGAGATTGTTGGAAGGCACCCGAGGATTCGGTTAGCCATGGCTTGTGTAAGCAAAGGTTGGGGGGAGTGTCATCCTTAAATAAACTAAAGTACATGTGTAAACAAAAGAGAAGAGGGATGATCTACCTTGCTGGTAGAGATAACGTCCTTCATGGGAGCAGCTCTTTGGAGGTCTGTTTGGCAAGGGGGTTAGAGTACCCACTACCATTCGTTGAAAACAACAAACACCTCTCAAAACTTTACTTTTATGCTCTCTATATGATTTCAAAACTTAAAAAGCTCTAGCACATGATTTAATCCCTGCTTCCCTCTGCGAAGGGCCTATCTTTTACTTTATGTTGAGTCAGTAAACCTATTTCCCTCCATCTCAAGCAAGCCTTTGAGTTGTTGTGATCAAACCATCTATATTGTGATCTATTTCATCATGTATTTTACTCTTCCTTGTTTAGTACAAGTTTTATCTGAATGAATACAGCTTTGAAAGTTATCGATGATTATGAGGAGATTACTATGATTGAGTATGCAAGTTTATTAAAAGCTTTAATATGAGAGCGCTGCTCAATAGATAAGTATAACCTGTTAACTGTTCTCTGACCAAGAACAAAGTTTACCATCACCAATTATGATTCCTTATGCACCTTTATTTGTGATTACTTTCTACTTGTTTCAAGTTGAATTATGTGAGGAAGTTGTCTACTAGAATATCTTGTGTGAATGAATATGATGCTTCTTGTCCGTATTTTATTTATCGACTCTTCACTCCATAAACATGTGGTCTTGTTTACCGAGTTCAGTTTCGCTTGGGGACAAGCGAAGTCTAAGCTTGGGGGAGTTGATACGTCCATTTTGCATCACTATTTTATATCATAATTTGCTGTTATTCATTGATATATTTCATATTTGGAGATGATACTTATGTTATTTCATCTATTTTGCATGTTTCATGATTATTGGAGGATCGCGCACCGGAGTCAGGATTCTCGCTAGAAAAAGCACCGCCGAATGCAATATTTCGGAAGATCAACAGTTGACGGAAATTATATGAAAAATCCTATTTTTCCAGAAGACGAAGGGAGCCAGAAGGGGGAGCCGAGGAGGGCCAAGGTGGGCCCACCTCATAGGCCGGCGCGGCCCAAGGCCTGGCTGCGCCGCCTTGTGAGGAGGGGGCCCACAGCCCCCTCTAGCCTCCTTTTCTTCGCGTACATCTTCGTCCCGAAAACCTAAGCTCCGGAGGATAGTCGCGAAGAGTCACAGCCGCCTCTGCGGAGCGGAGAACACCAGAGAGAAAAGAGCTCTCCGGCAGGCTGAAATCCGCCGGGGAAATTCCCTCCCGGAGGGGGAAATCGACGCCATCGTCACCGTCATCGAGCTGGACATCATCTCCATCATCATCATCACCATCATCATCATCATCATCACCGCTATCTCCACCGCTGCACCTCGTCACCGCTGTAACAATTTGGGTTTGATCTTGATTGTTTGATAGGGAAACTCTCCCGGTGTTGATTTCTACTTGTTATTGATGCTATTGAGTGAAACTATTGAACCAAGGTTTATGTTCAGATTGTTATTCATCATCATATCACCTCTGATCATGTTCCATATGATGTCTCGTGAGTAGTTCGTTTAGTTCTTGAGGACATGGGTGAATTCTAAATGTTAGTAGTGAATTATGTTGGTTAGTATTCAATGTTGTGATATTTAAGTTGTGGTGTTATTCTTCTAGTGGTGTCGTGTGAACGTCGACTACATGACACTTCACCATTTATGGGCCTAAGGGAATGCATCTTGTATTCGTTTGCTAATTGCGGGGTTGCCGGAGTGACGAAACCTAAACCCCGTTGGTATATCGATGCGAGGAGGGATAGCAGGATCTCGTAGTTTAAGGCTCGTGGTTAGATTTATCTTAATTACTTTCTTGTAGTTGCGGATGCTTGCAAGGGGTATAATCACAAGTATGTGTTAGTCCTAGGAAGGGCGGTACATTAGCATAGGTTCACCCACACAACACTTATCAAAACAATGAAGATTAATCAGCTATATGAAGCGAAAGCACTAGACTAAATTCCCGTGTGTCCTCAAGAACGTTTGGTCATTATAAGTAAACAAACCGGCTTGTCCTTTGTGCTAAAAAGGATTGGGCCACTCGCTGCAATTATTTATCTCGCATTTTACTTACTTGTACTTTATTCATCTGCTATATCAAAACCCCCCGAATACTTGTCTGGGAGCATTTACAGTGAATCCTTCATCGAAACTTCTTGTCAACACCTTCTGCTCCTCATTGGGTTCGACACTCTTATTTATCGAAAGTACTACGATACACCCCCTATACTTTTGGGTCATCATTGCCCCGCATGCCTTTGCCATCTTCATTCCATGCAGCAGTGCTTCGTATTCTGCTTCGTTGTTCGTCGGCAGAGAGAAGTTCATACGTAGTATATACTTCATCTTATCTCCCTGCGGCGATATCAACACCACTCCTGCTCCCGCACCTGTACTCCGTTTTGACCCATCGAAGTACATTACCCATGACCCCGACATGTCGGGTGCTGCTGGTGTCTGTGATTGGATCCAATCTGCCACGAAATCTGGGAGGATTTGGGATTTTATTGCTGTTCGATTGACGTAGGTTATGTCGTGTGGTGCTATCTCGATAGCCCATTGGGACACTCGACCTGTGGCCTCCGGATTAGTCATTATGCTTTTGAACGGTGCTTCGCTCACGACGATAATCGGGTGCTCTGTGAAGTAGTGCCGTAACTTGCGGGCTGACCTCCATACTGCATATACCAGCTTCTGATGATGGGGGTACCTCTGTCTTGCGGGTGTGAGCACTTCACTGAGGTAGTAAACGGGCCTTTGCACACCATGAACTCTCCCAGCTTCTTCTCGTTCGACGACCAGGACGCTGCTAAAGACTTGGGCTGTTGCAGCTATATACATAAGCAGTGTTTCCTTCTCTCGGGGGGTCACGGGGACTGGAGATGTCGACAGGATTTTCTTCAGATTGTCGAAGGATTCCTGTGCCTCCTTTGTCCACTCGAACTTTTCTGATTTTTTCATCAAATTGTAGAAGGGCAAAGCTTTTTCCCCTAGCTTGGCGATGAACCTGCTGAGCGCTGCTAGTCGTCCTGCCAGTTGCTGCACTTGGTGCAGATTTTTTGGCGGCTCCATATCGAGTATGGCTTTGATCTTTAAAGGGTTGGCTTCGATTCCCCTGGCAGAGATGAAGTACCCGAGTACTTGTCCTCCTGGCACTCCAAAGAAACATTTTTTGGGATTCAACTTGATTTTATACTTGTCTAAGTTGTCGAAGGTTTCCCGCAAATCATCGACGAGGGTGGCAGCATGCTTCGTCTTCACCACAATATCGTCGATGTAGACTTCGATGTTCCTCCCGATCTGCTCTCCAAGGCAGGCCTGCATGCAACGTTGATAAGTTGCTCCTGCGTTTTTCAACCCGAATGTCATGACGTTGTAACAGAAAACGCCATGTGGGGTGATGAACGCGGTTAGCTCCTGGTCTTCTTTCTTCAGCTTGATCTGATTGTATCCGGAGTACGCATCAAGGAAGGAGAGGCGATCACATCCGGCTGTGGAGTCGACTATCTGATCAATACGAGGCAGCGGGAAGTGATCCTTTGGACAATGTTTGTTGAGGCTGGTGTAATCGATACACATACACAGAGCGGTGGTGTCCTTTTTGGGCACCATGACAGGGTTGGCCACCCACTCAGATTCCTTGAGCTCTCGGATGAATCCTTCTTTACGGAGTCGATTGACTTCCTCACCAATTGCTCTCCTCTTATGTTCGGAAAATCGGCGCATTGACTGCTGCACTGGTTTGGCTGTCGGGTCAACATTAAGGGCGTGCTAGCGAGTTCCCTGGGGATACCTGGCATGTCGGATGGTTCCCATGCAAAGATCTCCCAGCGCTCACGGAGGAACTCGATGAGCGCGCCTTCCTATGCGACCGTAAGGTCAGCCGACGTATTGACCGTTTTCTTCGGGTCAGTGGGATGCACCTGCAGCTTCTTGGCTTCCTTTGTAGCATCGAATTCATCGGATCTTACGTTTCGATTGTCGGATGGTGGTTGCGTATGATCTGTGGCAGCGTCGATTGCATTGAGTTCTTCCTTGGCACCGAACTTTGAGGCGATCTTCTGGAACTCCCTATCGCAGGTGTCTGATCGAGCAAAGCTCCCATGAACGGTTATTGGGGTCCCGTTGTTGCCTGGCATTTTCAGTTTTAGGTACGCATAATGAGGTACGGCCATGAATTTGGCAAACGCGGGCCTGCCAAGGATGGCGTGATATTGAGACTCCCAGTCGACTACTTCGAACTCGATCTTCTCCTTCCTGAAGTTGTTGGGCGTACCAAAGACTACATCCAATGATGTTTTACCAAGAGAATAAGCTGGTCGAGTCGGTATGATGCCATGGAACCCTGTGTCAGACTCTCTTAGCATGTCGACTGTTAAACCCATTGCTCTCATTGTGTTGGCGAATAGTAGGTTCAAGCCACTTCCTCCATCCATGAATGCTTTGCTCATATTGTACCCTCCAATTTGTGCCTCAAGGACAAGGGCTGCATGACCTGGTCTAGGGACGGCTTTCGGGTGGTCTGTCCTGTCAAAGGAGATGCTTTGCTCCGACCAGTCGATGAATTCGGGTGTGTCAACCATAGCCACTTCTGCATACTTCACTTCTCGCGAGAATTTCTTGATTTCCCTCTTTGAAAAGTTGGTTTTATGGATCATGTTGACTGATGCGTGCAGTCGACACGTCCGTTGGGAACCCCAAGAGGAAGGTGTGATGCGTACAGTAGCAAGTTTTCCCTCAGAAAGAAACCAAGGTTTATCGAACCAGGAGGAGCCAAGAAGCACGTTGAAGGTTGTTGGTGGCGGAGTGTAGTGCGGCGCAACACCAGGGATTCCGGCGCCAACGTGGAACCTGCACAACACAATCACAGAACTTTGCCTCAACGTAACAGCGAGGTTGTCAATCTCACCGGCTTGCTGTAAACAAAGGATTAGATGTATTGTGTGGATGATGATGTTTGTTTGCGAAGAACGAGTAAAGAACAATTGCAGCAGATTGTATTTCGGATGTAAAGAATAGGACCGGGGTCCACAGTTCACTAGCGGTGTCTCTCCCATAAGATAGCAGATGTTGGGTGAACAAATTACGGTTGGGCAATTGACAAATAAAGAAGGCATAACAATGCACATACATATATCATGATGAGTACTATGAGATTTAATCGGGGCATTACGACAAAGTACATAGACCGCTATCCAGACATGCATCTATGCCTAAAAAGTCCACCTTCAGGTTATCATCCGAACCCCTTCCAGTATTAAGTTGTAAACAACGAGATAATTGCATTAAGTATGGTGCGTAATGTAATCAACACAAATATCCTTAGACAAAGCATCGATGTTTTATCCCTAGTGGCAACAGCACATCCACAACCTTAGAACTTTCTGTCACTGTCCCAGATTTAATGGAGGCATGAACCCACTATCGAGCATAAATACTCCCTCTTGGAGTCACAAGTATCAACTTGGCCAGAGCCTCTACTAGCAACGGAGAACATGAAAGAGCATAAATAACATATATGATAGATTGATAATCAACTTGACATAGTATTCAATATTCATCGGATCCCAACAAACACAACATGTAGGATTACAAATAGATGATCTTGATCATGATAGGCAGCTCACAAGATCTAACATGATAGCACAATGAGGAGAAGACAACCATCTAGCTACTACTATGGACCCATAGTCCAGGGGTGGACTACTCACACATCGATCCGGAGGCGATCATGGCGATGAAGAGACCTCCGGGAGATGATTCCCCTCTCCGGCAGGGTGTCGAAGGTGATCTCCTGAATCCCCCGAGATGGGATTGGCGGCGGCGTCTCTGGAAGGTTTTCCGTATCGTGGCTCTCGGTACTGGTGGTTTCGCGACGAAGACTATATGTAGGCGGAAGGGCAGGTCAAGAGGCGCCACGGGGGCCCCACACAACAGGCCGGCGCGACCAAGGCCCAGGCCGCGCCGCCCTGGTGTCTGGCCACCTCGTGGCCCCACTTCGTCTCTCCCTCGGACTTCTGGAAGCTTCGTGCAAAAATAGGACCCTGGGCGTTGATTTCGTCCAATTCCGAGAATATTTCCTTACTGGGATTTCTGAAACCAAAAACAGCAGAAAACAGCAACTGGCTCTTCGGCATCTCGTCAATAGGTTAGTGCCGGAAAATGCATAATAATGACATATAATGTGTATAAAACATGTGAGTATCATCATAAAAGTAGCATGGAACATAAGAAATTATAGATACGTTTGGGACGTATCAAGCATCCCCAAGCTTAGTTCCTACTCGCCCTCGAGTAGGTAAACGATAACAAAGATAATTTCTGAAGTGACATGCTATCATAATCTTGATCATACTATTGTAAAGCATATGAGATGAATGCAGCGATTCAAAGCAATGATGAAGATAATGAGTAAACAAATGAATCATATAGCAAAGACTTTTCATGAATAATACTTTCAAGACAAGCATCAATAAGACTTGCATAAGAGTTACTCATAAAGCAATAAATTCAAAGTAAAGACATTGAAGCAACACAAAGGAAGATGCATAGCAATAAATTCAAAGTAAAGACATTGAAACTTCCACCCTGAATCATGACTTTAGTTAGCGGCCCAATGTTCTTCTCTAACAGTATGCATACTCAAACCATTTGATTGTGAGAACCGCCCTTACTTCAGACAAGACGAACATGCATAGCAACTCACATGATATTCAACAAAGGTAAAAGAGTTGATGGCGTCCCCAGAAAACATGGTTATCGCTCAACAAGCAACTTATTAAGAAATAAGACACATAAGTACATATTCTTCACCAAGATAGTTTTTAAGCTATTTTGTCACATGAGCTATATATTGCAAAGATAAAGGAATAGAATTTTTAAAGGTAGCACTCAAGTAATGTACTTTGGAATGGCGGAGAAAATACCATGTGGTAGGTAGGTATGGTGGACACAAATGGCATGGTTATTGGCTCAAGGATTTGGATGCACGAGAAGAATTACTCTCAATACAAGGCTAGGCTAGCAAGGTTGTTTGAAGCAAACTCAAGTATAAAGGGTGCAGCAAAGCTCACATATGACTATATTGTAACTGTTATAAGACTTTACATTGTCTCCTTGTTGTTCAAACACCTCAACCAGAAAATATCTAGACTCTAGAGATCAATCATGCAAACCAAATTTTAACAAGCTCTATGTAGTTATTCATTAATGGGTACAAGGTACATGATGCAAGAGCTTAAACAAGATCTATATGAGCACAACAATTGCCAAGTATCACATTATTCAAGACATTAAACCATTTACCACATGCGGCATTTTCCGTTTCCAACCATATAGCAATGAATGAAATAGTCCAACTTTCGCAATGAACATTAAAGATAAAGCTAAGAACATATTTGTTCATACGAAACAGCGGAGCGTGTCTCTCTCCCAAACAAAGAATGCTAGGATCCGATTTTATTCAAACAAAAACAAAAATAAAAACAAACAGACGCTCCAAGTAAAACATATAAGATGTGACGGAATAAAAATATAGTTTCACTAGAGGAACCTGATAAGTTGCCGATGAAGAAGGGATGCCTTGGGCATCCCCAAGCTTAGACGCTTGAGTCTTCTTAAAATATGCAGGGATGAACCACGGGGGCATCCCTAAGCTTTTACTTTTCACTCTTCTTGATCATATTGTATCATCCTCCTCTCTTGACCCTTGAAAACTTCCTCCACACCAAACTCGAAACAAACTCATTAGAGGGTCAGTGCATAATTCATATATTCAGAGGTGACATAATCATTATTAACACTTCTGGACATTGCACAAAGCTACTGAAAGTTAATGGACAAAGAAATCCATCTAACATAGCAAAACAGGCAATGCAAAATAAAAGGCAGAATCTGTCAAAACAGAACAGTTCGTAAAGACGAATTTTAAAGTGGCACCAGACTTGCTCAGATGAAAATGCCCAAATTGAATGAAAGTTGCGTACATATCGGAGGATCACGCACGTAAATTGGCAGATTTTTTTGATTTTTCTACAGGGACTACTGCTCAAATTCGTGACAGCAAGAAATCTGTTCTTGCGCAGCAATCCAAATCTAGTATTGGCTTTACTATCAAAGACTTTACTTGGCACAACAATGCAATAAAATAAAGATAAGGAGAGGTTGCTACAGTAGTAACAACTTCCAAGACTCAAATATAAAATAAAGGTGCAGAAGTAAAATAATGGGTTGTCTCCCATTAGCGCTTTTCTTTAACGCCTTTTAGCTAGGCGCAGAAAGTGTGTATCAAGTATTATCGAGAGATGAAGCATCGACATCATAAGCTCCCCCATCCGTAGTGGTACTAAGGGTTTTGTCAATTTTAGGCCTATAATAATATATTTTTGGTTTAGGCACTTTAGAGACATACATAAACTTTTGCTCCTTACCCACATAAGCTTTCTCCTTAAACTTAAGAGAAGAAAAAGTTGAACTCAAGGTTCCCATAGCTTCTTCAAGTTCACTAATCCTATGGGTTCGATTATCATGAGTAGCACAAGTTTCTAAAACAGCAATTCTCTCATTAATTCCACCTAGAGATTTATCAAGTTTATCAGTGCTATTAAGTAATATTCCCAATTTAGTCTCAATACTTGGAAGATCTTTTTCTATGGCTTCCAACTTTTTCATAACATCTTCAAGAGAGATTTCAATTTTAGATTCATTAACAGGTGGTATTTCAACTAGACTTTCAATAATGCAACTAGCTTCTAAAGCCGGAGTGCCTAGGAAATTACCTCCCGCAAGAGTATCAAGAACATACCTATTCCAGCTAGAGATACCAACATAAAAGTTCCTGAGTAGTGTAATAGTGGAGTGTTTCTTAATGCACCTATGATGAGCATCACTAATTCTATACCAAGCATCTTTAAAACTTTCTCCGCCTTGTTGCTTAAAGGAACGAACTTCAACTTCCGGATTACTCAATTTTAGCAGTAGTAAATAAAGTAAACTAAATAAAGTAAATGCAAGTAACTAATTTTTTTGTGTTTTTTATATGGAGAACAAGACAGTAAATAAAGTAAAACTAGCAACTAATTTTTGTGTGTTTTGTTTAAGTGCAGCAAACAAAGCAGTAAATAAAATAAAGCAAGACAAAAACAAAGTAAAGAGATTGGAAGTGGAGACTCCCCTTGCAGCGTGTCTTGATCTCCCGGCAACGGCGCCGGAAAAATAGCTTGATGCGTGCGGTCGACACGTCCGTTGGGAACCCCAAGAGGAAGGTGTGATGCGTACAGTAGCAAGTTTTCCCTCGAAAGAAACCAAGGTTTATCGAACCAGGAGGAGCCAAGAAGCACGTTGAAGGTTGTTGGTGGCGGAGTGTAGTGCGGCGCAACACCGGGGATTCCGGCGCCAACGTGGAACCTGCACAACACAATCACAGAACTTTGCCCCAACGTAACAGCGAGGTTGTCAATCTCACCGGCTTGCTGTAAACAAAGGATTAGATGTATTGTGTGGATGATGATGTTTGTTTGCGAAGAACAGTAAAGAACAATTGCAGCAGATTGTATTTCAGATGTAAAGAATAGGACCGGAGTCCACAGTTCACTAGCGGTGTCTCTCCCATAAGATAGCAGATGTTGGGTGAACAAATTACAGTTGGGCAATTGACAAATAAAGAAGGCATAACAATGCACATACATATATCATGATGAGTACTATGAGATTTAATCAGGGCATTACGACAAAGTACATAGACCGCTATCCAGACATGCATCTATGCCTAAAAAGTCCACCTTCGAGGTTATCATCCGAACCCATTCCGAGTATTAAGTTGTAAACAACAGACAATTGCATTAAGTATGGTGCGTAATGTAATCAACACAAATATCCTTAGACAAAGCATCGATGTTTTATCCCTAGTGGCAACGAGCACATCCACAACCTTAGAACTTTACGTCACTTGTCCCAGATTTAATGGAGGCATGAACCCACTATCGAGCATAAATACTCCCTCTTGGAGTCACAAGTATCAACTTGGCCGAGCCTCTACTAGCAACGGAGAGCATGCAAGAACATAAATAACATATATGATAGATTGATAATCAACTTGACATAGTATTCAATATTCATCGGATCCCAACAAACACAACATGTAGGATTACAAATAGATGATCTTGATCATGATAGGCAGCTCACAAGATCTAACATGATAGCACAATGAGGAGAAGACAACCATCTAGCTACTGCTATGGACCCATAGTCCATGGGTGGACTACTCACACATCGATCCGGAGGCGATCATGGCGATGAAGAGACCTCCGGGAGATGATTCCCCTCTCCGGCAGGGTGCCGGAGGTGATCTCCTGAATCCCCCGAGATGGGATTGGCGGCGGCGGCGTCTCTGGAAGGTTTTCCATATCGTGGCTTTCGGTACTGGGGGTTTCGCGACGAAGACTATATGTAGGCGGAAGGGCAGGTCAAGAGGCGCCACGGGGGCCCCACACAACAGGCCGGCGCGGCCAAGGCCCAGGCCGCGCCGCCCTGGTGTCTGGCCACCTCGTGGCCCCACTTCGTCTCTCCCTCGGACTTCTGGAAGCTTCGTGCAAAAATAGGACCCTGGGCGTTGATTTCGTCCAATTCCGAGAATATTTCCTTACTAGGATTTCTGAAACCAAAAACAGCAGAAAACAACAAGCTGGCTCTTCGGCATCTCGTCAATAGGTTAGTGCCGGAAAATGCATAATAATGACATATAATGTGTATAAAACATGTGAGTATCATCATAAAAGTAGCATGGAACATAAGAAATTATAGATACGTTTGGGACGTATCATTGACCTGTCCGCGTGGCTCTGGGAATGCTTCGACTGGTACATACTCGTCTCTTTCCATTGGTTCGTACGGCTCTGGTACATACGTTTCTGGCGGATGGCCGTAAGATCTTGCCCTCTTCTCCATCATGTGAACTCCTGATATGGCTTCGGCTCTAAGATCATCACAGAACTGTCGAATCTCCAGGAAGTGTCGGCAGTTCCTTAGTAGGTGACTGGATTTCTCTCGACCATCCTTCGGATCAATGTAGGAGTGGAGGTAACACGGTGCCTCGAGTTGCTCTGTGGCCAAAAGGTACGGAGAACGGGTGCGGCCCCTGATTGATGACGTATCGTGGCATCCTTGTTCGAACTGGCGAAGGTGAGCTGCTGTTCTCCCTTCCTCCTCGCGGTGTGAGCCCTTTCGTCTTTTCCACTGTCCTGCCTTGACGTCGAAACTTCCTCGGTTGCTCTCTTGTATGCTCCTGGGTGGAACTTTTAGGGCTGCTGTTGGAGGAACGCCTTCCGAAACCGCGGCCTTCGGGTCGGATGCGCCGTCCCTAGGGAGGCGAAGAAAACCTCCAGAGTCGATGATGAAGTGGACACCACCGAAAGTAGCATCCATGTTGCGAGGTGACCTCGCGGGGATCGGGTGAAGTGTTTCGTGGTGCGGCACGAACTCGAAGGACCCACAGCGGATCGAATCTCGTGGTTCGGATGGTGTCGGTGATTCGAGTAAGAACGCCGCGGACGTGACTGGTACTGCCGATGACCTGCCTTGTGCTGACAGGGTTCCCACAGACGGCGCCAATTGTCGAGGGTGCTCCTCGGCAATGCCCTCCGATAGGGGCTTAGGGTTGATGGAATCCTGCAAGCTGACACGAGACATCGGTTCACAGACAAGCGGGGAGAGCGATTTACCCAGGTTCGGGGCCCTCGATGAGGTAAAACCCTTACGTCCTGCTCGTGCTGTTCTTGATTATGATTATAATGGGTTACAATGGGGTGCCGAATAGTTCGGCTGAGATCTCGTCGAGATGGCTAAGCGCTAAGGTGACCTAGCTTTAAGCTTCTGCTGGCTAAGATCGCTAAGATTGATTGTGTCCCTTGACAGCCCCTCTCCTCGCCTTTATATAGGAGGCCAGGTCTCAGGAGGTCTAATCGGGTACGACTAGGTTTACAATAGATTTATCTCTAGACTTTCCTTGTTCGGCTCCTGCTTCGTCTTGTACTTCAAGGAATCTTTCCGCTGCACCGTCCTAGTGGCCCATCTTGCCGTCGAGTGACTTCATGGGCCTCCAACTAGGAAATATAGGATAGGGCAACACTGGTTACCCGAAGGGTAATGCCCACGTCATCCGTCTTGGTAAAATAGGAGGTTTGGCTTTTGTTTCATCGAACTCCGAGAATATTGCCCCGAACATCTTTTCTGGAACCAAAAACAGCAGAAAACAGGAACTGGCACCTCGGCATCTTGTTAATAGGTTAGTCCCGGAAAATGCATAAAAACATTATAAAGTGTGAGCAAAACATGTAGGTATTGTCATAAAACTAGCATGGAACATCGAAATTATAGATACGTTGGAGACGTATCAAGCATCCCCAAGCTTAGTTCCTACTCGCCCTCGAGTAGGTAAACGATAAAAAGAATAATTTCTGAAGTGACATGCTACTAACATAATCTTGATCATACTATTGTAAAGCATATGAGATGAATGAAGTGACTCAAGGTAATGATCTATAGTTTGCTAACAAATAGATAACATATAGCAAAAACTTTTCATGAATAGTACTTTCAAGAGAAGCATCAAAAAGTCTTGCATAAGAGTTAACTCATAAAGCAATAAATTCTTAATAAGAGGTTTTGAAGCAACACAAAGGAAGATTTAAGTTTCAGCAATTGCTTTCAACTTTCAACATGCATATCTCATGGATAATTTTCAACACAAAGTAATATGATGAATGCAAATAAGCAAGTATGTAAGAATCAATGCACAGTTGACACAAGTGTTTGCTTCTAAGATAGAAAGGAGTAAGTAAACTGACTCAACATAAAGTAAAAGAAAGGCCCTTCGCAGAGGGAAGCAGGGATTAAATCATGTGCTAGAGCCTTTTAAGTTTTGAAATCTTATAGAGAGCATAAAAATAAAGTTTTGAGAGGTGTTTGTTGTTGTCAACGAATGGTAGTGGGCACTCTAACTACCTCATCAACCAGACTTTCAAAGAGCGGCTCCCATGAAGGACGTTATCTCTACCATCAAGGTAGATCATACCATCTTCTCTTTTGTTTACACATGTATTTTAGTTTTATTTATAGATGACACTCCTCCCAACCTTTTGCTTTCACAAGCCATGGCTAACCGAATCCTCGGGTGCCTTCCAACATTTCACATACCATGAAGGAGTGTCTATTTGCAAAATTAAGTTGCTTACTGATGAATCAGGGCAAAACATGTGAAGATAATTATTAGTGAAGGTTAATTAATTGGGCCTGGGAACCCCGTTGCCAGCTCTTTTTGCAAAATTATTGGATAAGCGGATGAGCCACTAGTCCATTGGTGAAAGTCCGTCAAGAGTAAATGACAAGGTTGAAAGATAAAACACCACATACTTCCTCATGAGCTATAAAACATTGACACAAATAAGGAGTAATAAAGTTTTGAATTGTTTAAAGGTAGCACATGAAGTATTTACTTGGAATGGCATAAAAATACCACATAGTAGGTAGTTATGGTGAACACAAATGGCATAGGTTTTGGCTCAAGGTTTTGGATGCACGAGAAGCATTCCCTCTCAGTACAAGGCTTTGGCTAGCAAGGTTGTTTGAAGCAAACACAAGTATGAACCGGTACATCAAAACTTACATAAGAACATATTGCAAGCATTATAAGACTCTACACTGTCTTCCTTGTTTTTCAAACACTTTTACCAGAAAATATCTAGACCTTAGGGAGATCAATCATGCAAACCAAATTTCAACAAGCTCTACGGTAGTTCTCCACTAATAGGTTTAAACTACATGATGCAAGAGCTTAAACATGATCTACTTGAGAGCTCAAAACAATTGCCAAGTATCAAATTATTCAAGACAATATGAAGCATTTTCTGTTTCCAACCAAATAACAATAAATGAAACGACTTTCAACTTTCGCCATGAATATTAAAGTAAATTAAGAACACAAATGTTCAAATAAAAAAAGCGGAGCGTGTCTCTCTCCCACACGAGGATTGCTAGGATCCGAATTTATTCAAACACAAACAAAAATAAAAACACACAGACGCTCCAAGTAAAGCGCATAAGATCTGACGGAATAAAAATATAGTTTCACTAGAGGTGACCTGATAAGTTGTTGATGAAGAAGGTGATGCCTTGGGCATCCCCAAGCTTATACGCTTGAGTCTTCTTGAAATATGCTTGGGTGACCCACGGGGGCATCCCCAAGCTTAGGCTCTTCACTCTTCTTGATCACATTATATCACCCTTCTCTCTTGACCCTTGAAAACTTCTGCCACACCAAACTTCTCATAAACTTCATTAGAGGGGTTAGTACTCAAAAAAAAAACTTTAATCCACTTTAGTCCTGTAGTGACACATTGCAAGAACTCAATAAAACATTAGCTACAACTCTCCACGTCTAGAAAGCCTTACTTAAAGTTCACAAGAGACAATGCAAAAAAACAGAGACATAATCTGTCAAAACAGAACAGCCAGTAAACACGAATTTTTTAGAGGTACTTCCGTTTCTCAAATCAGAAAACTCAAAACTAATGAAAGTTTCGTACATATCTAAGAAACACGCATGAAATTTTGCAGAATTTTTAGAGTCTCCTGCAGAGAGATCTACTCAAATTCGTGACAGCTAAAAATCTGTTTCTGCGTAGAAATCCAAATCTAGTATCAACTTTATATTAGAGACTTTACTTGGCACAACAATGCAGTAAAATAAAGATAAGGAGAGGTTGCTACATTATGAACAACTTCCAAGACACAACAAAACAGTAGCAAAATAAAAACATGTGTTATCTCCCAAGAAGTGCTTTCTTTATAGCCATTAAGATGGGCTCAGTAATTTTAATGATGCTCACATGGAAATAAGAGTTGAAGCAAAAGAAGCATCAAGAAGCAAATTCAAAACACATTTAAGTCTAACCCACTTCCTATGCATAGGAATCTTGTACACAAATAAATTCATGAAGAACAAAGTGACAAGCATAGGAAGATAAAACAAGAGTAACTTCAAAAGTTTCAGCATATAGAGAGGTGTTTTAGTACCATACAAATTTCTACAACCATATTTTCCTCTCTCATAATAATTTTTAGTAGCTTCATGAATAAACTCAACAATATAACTATCACATAAAGCATGTTTTTCATGATCCACAAACACATAATTTTTATCAAGCTCAAAAATAATAGGATCAAAACTTTCAAAACCACTTTTATCAATATAAAAAGATGATTGATCAATCTCAAAAGATATGGGACTCCTAGATAAAGTCAAGACCTCTCCAATCCCATTTTCATTAGTGGAACAATTAATATTATCAAGTAACATAGGACCATCATCTAAAGCTTTATCATAAACATTTGCCAAGCAAAACTTTTTAGTACCATGCATTTCGATATCAGGCACAAACAAAGCATTATCATAAGATTTATTAAAATAGCATGGATTATCATAGATAACAGTAGCATAATTATTCTCACAAGTTTTACTCATAGGGAATATTTTAAGAGAATCCACAGGAACATAACATTCATCCTCCTTTGGTAAGCATGGAGGACAATCAAATAGTGTAAAGATAAAGAGTTACTCTCATTAGAAGGTTGGCATGGCATGGGTAGCTAATCCATTCTTCCTCCTTTTGTTCATCACTCTCCTCCTGATCTTTTTCATCCAATGAGCTTTCAGGTTCATCAATTTCTTCTTTCACAGGTTCCTGCAAATTGTGAGTGCATTCTTGTGCATGAATGAGTCTCTCTTTATAATCAATGATATAAGGATTATTGCTGTAATGTTCTATGCAAAAATCAAGGATAGAAGAGACATAATCTTTAAGGTTCTTACAAGCAATACAGGATTCATAATTTTTAGACATGAAGGATTCTATTTCAGAAGCTCCCATAAACAAAACAAATTGTTCTACTTCTTCGAACCCAAAATGAATATAGCTATTCCAATTATAGTTCTTAATTAAAACTTCCTCACTAAAGCCACATTCAAATTTAAGATGTTTAGTATCCTGTTTAGAGCAACAGTTTATATCATGGCGTTTAAGCAAGATTTTAGCAATTGTATTCAATTTTTCTATCACAGCACTCATGACTTTACCCGTTCTTGATTCTCTATAATTCATATATATTTCAATAAGCTCCAAATAGGTTGTGGGTTCTCCCATAACAACAGTTTTTAATTTTTCAGTTTTTCAAATTTTTATGAATTTTTGGGTATATAAAAAATAAAACAAGACAAAAATAAACTAGACAAAAGTAAACTAAGCAAAACAAAATAAAATAAAAACAGAGAGAGATAGGTAGAGTGTACTCCCCAGGTGAACTTATGAGTAGAGCTGTGCCTCCCCGGCAACGGCGCCAGAAAATAGTCTTGATAACCCACAAGTATAGGGGATCGCAACAGTCTTCGAGGGAAGTAAAACCCAAATTTATTGATTCGACACAAGGGGAGGTAAAGAATACTTATAAGCCTTAACAACTTAGTTGTCAATTCAGCTGCACCTGGAAAAGCACTAGTAAAAGGGGTGATGTGAAAGCAGCAGTAACAGTAACACAGCAGCAGTAACAGTAACACAGAGGCGATGGCACCAGAAAATAGTTGATACTACTTCCAATGACATATAGGACCGAGTGAATATTTGATGATGAAACATGGACCGGGGTTCCCAGCTATCTACACTAGTGGTAACTCTCCAATAGCAAGTGACAAGTGTTGGGTGAACAAATTACAGTTGGGCAATTGATAGGATTGAAATAGCATTAAGACAGAACATCAAGATTATTAATCATGTAGGCATGTTTTCCATATATAGTCATACGTGCTCGCAATGAGAAACTTGCATAACATCTTTTGTCCTACCAGCCGGTGGCAGCCGGGCCTCAAGGGAATCTATCGGTAATTAAGGTACTCCTTTTAATAGAGCACCGGAGCAAAGCATTAACACTTGGTGAAAACATGTGATCTTCATATCTAAGCCTTCCCCTCCAGCTTATCCCGATTCGTTGTCACTCTGGGGCCTCGGGTTCCGGACATAGACATGTGCAAACAACTTGTAGATACAATCTAAGCAATAATTATAAAGCTCAAATCTAAGATCATGCCACTCGTGCACTAGTGACAAGCATTAAACATAACAAGATTGAAGCAACAATAACTTCAGAAACTTTATAGATAAACTGATCATAATGTAACAATTCATCGGATCCCAACAAACACAACACCGATTACATCAGATGGATCTCAATCATGTAGCGCAGCTCATGAGATCATTGTATTGAAGTACATGGGAGAGAGAGTACCAACTAGCTACTGCTAGAACCCGTAGTCCATGGGGGAACTACTCACGGAGCATGATGGAGGCGGTGGCCTCGATGGAGAAGACTTCCGGGGGCACTTCCCCGTCCCGGCGGCGTGCCGGAACAGAGATTCTGTCCCCTGGCGGCGGCGCCCCTGGAGTCTTTCTGGAATATGATTGATTGATATAGGGTTTTCCCGTCGCGGGGAATATATAGGCGAAAGGGCGGCGTCGGAGGGGTCCCGAGGGGCCCACCCCATACCTGGGCACACCCACCCCCCTGGCCGCGCCGCCAGGTGGTGTGGGGCCCCCTCGGCCCCTCTCCGTCTCTCCTTCGGTGTTCTGGGTCCGTCTTGGTAAAATAGGAGGTTTGGCTTTTGTTTCGTCGAATTCCGAGAATATTGCCCGAACAGCTTTTCTGGAACCAAAAACAGCAGAAAACAGGAACTGGCACCTCGGCATCTTGTTAATAGGTTAGTCCCGGAAAATGCATAAAAACATTATAAAGTGTGAGCAAAACATGTAGGTATTGTCATAAAACTAGCATGGAACATCAGAAATTATAGATACATTGGAGACGTATCACTTCCCAAGCCACCCTCATCCATGCCATGAACGACTCATCTGAAGCCGCGGTGACCAAGATGAAGGAAGATTCGAAGATCTTGATAGCCAACACTGCCACCATGGATGATGATGCCAAGTCATGGTACAAGATGGCCCGGCTCACATCATGAAAGAGATGATGGCAGCATCTGTGGCGTAGCACACCACACCGGCTAGCCGCCTCCGGTGACACGGCTTCCACCTCCCGATGCCTAAGCAGCCATCAACGGCTATCATTGATGGCCCGCTGACCTCCTCCTTTGATTCTCTTACTGATTTGTAATATGATATGCTAGATTTAGTGTCATTTTGGTAGCCGACATGTGGCCGGTGAATATGAGTTTGAGTCCCTACATTTGAACTATGATATGGTTTCCTACATTTATTATATCTTTTGATCAATAGAGGGTCAAATTGGGGGATGCCGGTGAGAGGAGATGGTCCCAAAATAAGGAAGCTTTGCCGGCATTCCCTAAATGCTCCATCCGGCGCTTTTGCCGTAGCCTATTTACAAGGCACCGGTGGATGCTCTAAGATCATCTCCACTCCCCCCCCCCCCGCATATGGGCTCAGGCGGTGCAATGGGTGCTGGTCGGCCCCCAGTCGTGATCTCCATACAAATAATGTACATTTCAAATAAAATTATTCTTATTCCATTACAAATAAAAGACTAGTCATATTCATATCTAGGCCTATTGTACATGTACTCGAAGTCGTAAAACTCGTCGTCATTGTCGTCGGAGGAGCCGTCGTCATCGCTCGCCGGGCGTGGCTCGAACCTACGAGGCGGCGGTGGTGGTTGCATCCGTAGAGGCTGTGGCGGCACACGCTGCGGGGACAGATGGTCGCAGTGGCTGCAACCTTGGCCGTCGTCGCCACAACATGCAAGGTAGGCCTGCCCCTCGTTCTCCCACCAGGACCAGTCAACCTCCACCAGCGACGGCAGTGGCGGCTCCAGGGAGGCGCGGCTGGCCACGCGTTGGCCCAGGAACTCCTTCGGGGCGCTGGGGCACCTAAAGTCGTTGGCAAACATGGCGTACTCCGGCGGAGCCTTCCACTCCGGTCCCTCCTCTGGCCCCTCCGGCTGCGGGGGGGGGGGGATGACGAAGCCGCCGCGCTCGCTGCCGCCCTTCTTCGGCGGCTGGAAGTGAGGGTATCGCAAGCGGGGGTAGTCGCCTGCTAAGATGTGGTTCATCACACCCTCGATGGTCCGACTGCCCCACCATAGCCGCCGGCCTCGCTGTTCTCCACGGGAGGCGGCCCATCCCCTCGTACCTGGCGAGCTCCATCTCCTGGCGATTGGCGAAGAACACGTCCCAAGCGGCGGCGTTGTCGGGATTCCAGCGGGAATCCATGCGCTGCTCGGTGGTAGGCTCGATGTAGTAGTGGTGGTTGATGGTCGCACGCCGAGCTGCACCTTGGGGGCTGGGGAGATCGGTTCGCCTCCAGCGCTCAAGCGCCAGCCCGGTGGACATATGAACTTTGACGGATAGGGGTAGTTCGAGGCGTTGAGTGCCTCCACCTCCGCGTGGGTGAGGGAAAGATCACTGACCCCTATGGGTGAGATGTGTGAAAGAGAAATCTGTAGAACTAGGGTATGAGATTTGACCCTTCCACCACTTACCGCCTACATATAGCTGCGACAATGGCGGGAAGCAGTGGAAAGGGCAGGAAGATGTAGGCGGGAATCGGTGGAACTGGCGGGAAGATGTAGGCACATCTCGCTGCCAAGGCTGGCCCGCGGTGATTTTCTAGCTGCCCAACGCCCCCGCTAGCCTCCCTTTCAACTTGATTTGGTCTGGAGGTGCCGGATGGAAAGTTGGGCCATGCCGGCGTGAAAAACAAATTAGAGGCCATGGCTGGGCGTAAATTTTGGCGCCCACGCTCCACAAAAGCCTATAGAGGACATTGGGGAGGGCGAACGGAGATGCTCCAACGTGTCGATCTAGACCGCGTGAGCGAAAGGATCCATGCTTCGACTACGAGCATGTGATCCTCGTCCTAAGGCTAGCCATACTGCTAGTATCTTAACAAGTATGATGCACATTGGTTCCACAAAAATGCTGATGTGGTAGCTAATTAAGGAGGAGAGAGGAGATTAGAGTAACATAGGTGGATACTGTATCATAGCGCATATTACAAGAAAAGTTAGAGAATCTCCATTCGCGTCCCCAAAATCATCCCCCAAAGGGATTTCGGGCGCGCCGGACAAAAAAACGTTCCCAGCCGCGTCCCTCAAACCCGTTTTTTGTCCGGCGTGGCCCGATACGGTGTCTGGTGCCCCGAGCCCGTCCCCGCGTCCGCCCCACAGGGGACGCTCTGGGCACGCCGGACACAACGAAAAGCGAGGCGGGGAGTGGCAGGGCCGACGCGTCAGCGGCTCATTCAAGTTTGGACCTAGCCGTCGACTACCTCGCGGCGGAAGTTATTCGCGCGTAGAGACACATGACCGAAGCGTCGCAGTTTTGCCTTAATGGTGACGGAGGGGCCGGCGAGAAGTCTCGTCGGTGCTGCGCAGCCTCCACGCGTCGCCGACGTTCGCACACCACAGCGCGTTCCCGCGCTTTCTTCCCGATGTCGACATCTATAAAAGCCCCCCCCCCGGCTCAATGGCAGCCACCACAGCCGCCGGCACCCCTTTCTCCGCCACAATCACAGCCCTCATCGCTCGAACACCACTCCACAATGATGAACCGCCCCGGCGATGGCCAGTTTCCTCCACCGCCATCTCCACCACCACCACCTCCACCGCCGGATTCGCAGTTCGACATCACCTCCGCCGCCCAGGAAGAGCGGCGGTGGCGCGGGGCGGAGCTTTGGCGTGCAGAGCGGCGACAGCGGCGGGAGGCAATCGAGCAGCGGGCCCGTCAGCAGCGTGAGGCGGCGGCGGCAGCAGCGGGAGACCCCGCAGCTGAGGAGAACGCGGCGTGGGAGGAGGAGGCGCTGGCGGACACCATTGCAGCCTTCGACGCCACCACGGCAGAAGAGGCGTGGCGGCGTCGGACGGAGGAGATTGTCCAGGGGTGGTGTGATGAGCGTCGGCGCCAGCGCGAGGAGCGGGAGGCGATCGAGCGCCGGCGGCGGGAGGTGATGGAGCGCCAGCAGCAGCTGGCGGCGGAGGAGCGTCAACAGCGGGAGGTGACACTGGCGGCAACGGAGGCGGCCTGGGGGAGGCAGGAGGATGCGTTGGCGGCGGAGGCCGACACGTTGGTGCGCGCCTGAATGCGCGAATAAAGGAGGAGGAGAAGGATGAGGAGGAGGAGGAGACCGAGGCGGAGGAGGAGGCGGAGCAGGAGGACGACGAGTTCGAGTGGTCCGACGACGATGGGCCGCACCCGGACCAACGGCCGATCAGCAACGCGCGCTCGTCGACTCATTCGAGTCGGAGAAGAAGCTCCAGGACGCCGCCCGTGCCCGTGAAGAGGAGCAGATTCGCCGCGCCGTCGAGCTTTCCCTCCAGGCGGCGCAACACGGGAGGGCAGGCGATGATGCGATGCTGGAGCAGCTGCGTCTGGCCACCGCCCTACGCATGGAGAGGCGACGCACGCAGCAGGAGCTGCGGCGGAGGGCAGGCGACGATGGGGCAGGACCGTCGAACGCACCGCCTGGCGGTCAGTAGGCTAGGGTTTAGATGAAATCTAGTCGTTTTCGTTCAAACTTTGTAATATATAATCAAATTTGAATAAAAACCATTATTTTCGTGCACTAAATATTCATTTGGGAGGACGTTTGGGGGACGCGACTGGGGAGCGATGTCCCCCAACCGTGGCACGAACAAAACACGTCCCCCAAACGCTCAATCCGGCGCCGTTTGGTGGACGCGAGCGAAGATGCTTTTAATGCCAAACAAATCTTGTACTACTTCCTTCGTCCCAGTTTATAGAACTTGCACGCATTTTTAGGTCGCCAGTTTAACCAAAGTAATACAAGATATATACTACAAAATATATATCATTAGAAAGTACATATAACTTTCAAAGTATAAAACTTAAATTATATTAGTTAAATTAACAATCGTGGGATACGCGTAGACCCTGTAAACCCGGAGGAAGTACATAAATTTGCATTGAGATTCTAAAAAAAATAATAAATATAGCATAGCTATGATACTACTCTATGATATCAACCACTATAGAGATAGTATCATATGCATGATACTACTATATACTTAGAGCATCTCCAGCCGCGTCCCCCAAAGCGTCCCCCAAACCGCGCCGGATCGAGCGTTTGGGGGATGTGTTTTGTTCGTGCCGCGTTTGGGGGACGTCGCTCCCCAGCCGCGTCCCCCAAACGCGTCCTCCAAATGAATATTGGTGCACGAAAATAAAGGTTTTCATTCAATTTTGATTATATATTACAAAGTTTGAATGAAAACGGCTAGATTTCATCTAAACATAGACTACTGACCGCCCGGCGGTGCGTTCGACGGCCCCGCCCCGTCGTCGCCTCCCCTACGCCGCAGCTCCTCCTGCGCGCGCCTCCTCTCCTTGCGTTCGGCGGTGGCCAGACGGCTCCGCTCCCGCCGCGCGTCCTCCTCCTCCGCGCGCCTCCTCTCGTTGCGTTCGGCGGTGGCCAGACGGCTCCGCTCCCGCCGCGCGTCCTCCTCCTCCGCCCTCCCCTGCTGCGCCGCCTGGAGGGAGAGCTCGACGGCGCGACGAATCTGCGCCTCTTCGCGGGCACGGGCGTCGTCCTGGAGCTTCTTCTCCGACTCGAAGGACTCGACGAGCGCGTGATGCTGATCGGCCGTCTCGTCCGGGTGCGGCCCGTCGTCGTCGGACCACTCGAACTCGTCGTCGTCGTCGTCCTCCACCTCGGTCTCCTCCGCCTCGGCCTCCTCCTCCTCCATTGGCGCCTCCTCCTCCACATCTGTTGGCGCCTCCATCATCGCCGCCGCCAACACGTCGTCCTCCGCCGCCAACTGGTCCGCCCGCCTCCCCCATAACGCCTTCAGCGCCGCCTCCCGCTGATGACGCTCCTCCGCCGCCAGCTGCTGCTGGCGCTCGATCGACTCCCGCCGCCGACGCTCTATCGCCTCCCTCCGTTCACGGTACAGCGCCTCCCGCTCATCGCGTTGGCGCCGGCGCTCATCAGCCCACCGCTGCTCCATCTCCTCCCGGTACCGGCGCCGTCGCGCCTCTTCTCCCATCGAGGCGTCGAACGCCGCAACGGTGGTCAGCTACGGGGGCAGGGGCGTAGAACGCCGCTAGATCCGCCGCGTGCGCCGCCTCACGCCGCTGGCGGGCCTGCTGCTCGAGTACCTCCCGCCGTTGCTGACGAGAGCCAGGCCAAAGCGGCGTCCCTCGCCGCGGAAGCCGCCGCGCATCCCGGGCCGCGGGGTCGGTGTCGACCTACGATTCCGGGACTGGAAGTGGAGGAGACGGCGGTGGAGGGAAGTGGCCAGCGCCGGGGCGGTTCGCCATTGCCACTGGTGGAGGAGGAGACGGCGGCGGAGCGACGAGGGCTGTGTTTGTTGCCGGCGGGGTGTGGTGGCTACCATTGAGCCGGGAGACCTTTTATAGACGCCGGTGTCGGGAAGAAAGCGCGGGAACAAGCGAGAAGAGGCGGGAAGATCGCGCGGGAACGGGCGGTGGCGTGCGAACGCCGGCGACGCGTGGAGGCTGCGCAGCACCGACGAGACATCTCGCATGCCCCTCCGTCGCCATTAAGGCAAAGTTGCCGCCGTGTGTCACTGCACGCGAATAACTTCCGTCGCGAGGTAGGCGACGGGTAGGTTAAAATTAACTGTGCCGCTGACTGGTCGGCCCCGCCACTCCCCGCCTCGCTTTTCGTTTTGTCCGGCGTGCCCGGTGCGTCCCCTGTGGGACGGGGACGGGCTCGGGGCGCCGGACACCGTATCAGCGCGCGCCGGACAAAAATGGGCTTTGGGAGACACGGCTGGAACGCATTTTTTATCCGGCGCGCCTCAAATCCCTTTGAGGGACGCTTTGCGGGACGCGGCTGGAGATGCTCTTAGCACTATGGATCTGGCAATGCCCCTAGCCGTGAAGAGTTGCGCCAACGATGCAGGGGCTGCGCTAGCTGGTCGGCTGTCTCCAGCGGGGTGGGGATGCGAAGAGCAGAGCCCACAGGGGAAGCAGAGCATGGCTATCACCAGTGCCACTGTACCAGGTTACCAGCCTACCTTGTGAGTGGAGCGGCCAAACCAAGATGCTTGGCAGCTTCCATTATAGTACGTCTTGGTGCTGCCAGCCATGGTGGTGGGCAGGCGATCAGCCAGCCATCGTTGTGCGCGGGTCCGTTGGACGCACACGCACTAGCTAGCGAGCTTTGGGTGTCCACTATGGGATGCGTAGATATCTGAAGAGTTTTGCTGGCCTCTGGTTTACCAAAAACCCAAACTCTTTAGCATCCGTTGAAGAAAAAACATGTTAGAAGCAATTAGGCGCGGAGTTTCGCGGCCTATAAGCAGCACGTGTCCTTTAATGTAGGCAAACGATGGAAATGGCAGAACGGTATACGTTATCACAACTAATGTAGGCAAGGCCAGTTTCAAAAAAAAAAATGCAGGCAAGGCCAGTTTTAGATGCAGGAAATGCCAAGAAACCCGGCTCAATAAGGCGCTTCCTTCTCTGAGTTGGGCACCGCTACAAATGCATGTTAGCAGCCGGAAACTCAAAACAGGTCACGACTCACGAGCTTCAGGGAACCCGATTATCTTTTTTGATAACATTCAAAACTTCTATTTTTTTACTTCAAAAAATATACAAACTTATAGTTGCCTAATATTGCGTATAAATATTGATTGAATTGTATTTTCAACTCCTCAAAGCCTAAAAGTCACACAGTTCCAAAAAAGTACCAATACTTTTCATTGAATTATATTTGAAAGTTTTTAAAACATGAAAATACTTCTGGACATGGTCAACCATGGAAAATCACGAAGTGAAATTCATTGTATTGTGGTCTACTCAAAAGTGAAAAGGTCTCATAAGTTTGGAGATTTTAAAATATGCATGCTCAAATCCACACTTTTGTTATCTTTGTGTAGACCAGAATAAAAAATATTTAAAAACGAATGTATCTAGATATATCTATACCTACAGAAAGTACCATATTTTCTTGGAAAAATCTGCTACAGAACATCGTTAATTTCTAGCGTTTGCTGAAGCCAACCGTCTGCTTATGTATTTACTAGGTATCATTACAATTTTTTTTGGCACATTTAACAAAACACACCAAATGGAAAAAAAGGAAAGTTTAGCACTTTTACGTAGAATGACCATGCTATGACTTGGTTTTTGAAGACAATGTGCTAAAGTTTCCGATTTTAGCTATGCGTTGTATTCTAACAAATGTGCCACAAATTTTTAATATTGCATGGCAAAGATACAATCGAGTTGTATGTTTTGGCAAAAACCAAAAAATAACAGTGTCATTTGTTATTTTTTTACCTATTTTCTTACTCGAAAGTTCTTAAATATTGCCAAGTGAGTTGTAACCAGCAGAAGAACCACCATATCCAATTTTAACTCAATGGTGATATACTCATGTTACTACAAGAAACGAAATCTTTGCTAGCCATATACCTCTCCAAAGAGGTACACGACAAAGCCATCAAATGCACTCGGCAAAGAAAAAAAATTACACGGCAAAGATAATTATTGCCGAGTGTTAAAATTGACACTAAGCAAAGATATTTTTTACCAAGTGTCAAAATTTGACACTCTCCAAAGAAAAAATAAACGAAAATATATTCTTTACTGAACAATAGGCAAATGTAGCCTTTTCCGAATGTCAAAATTTGACACTCGGCAAAGACATGCAACATGTGGCCATTGTCCCTCCTTTTGAAGCAACCTTGACAGCGTCACCCTTTGCCGAGTTCCCACTAATGGACACTCGGCAAAGACATGTCTTTTCTTAGTGTCCTCATGTTTACACTTGATATAGTGTCTTTGCCTAGTGTCAACTAGGTTTGGACGCTTTTCTCCCTCTCAGTCATGCGAAAATGCTCGAACCCGATATCATACCTCTGGCAAGATAACATATTGTGAATCTAAAAATGTTTTTTCTGATAATCTAAAACAAGCAAAACATGAAACTAGTTCAAATGTGGCCCGCTTCTAGTTAAATCGTCAGGATACCGTAGAAAATACCATGGGTTCTGTACGTATTAGAGAACGGGTCATATATTTTTATGCATATGTGTTTCGTGCAATTGTGAATTGCGCTAATGTTAGCCTCTTTACAAAAAAAAATCCCCTTTGGCACCCGATAAATGAAACACAGGTTATCTCTTGCTAGAAAAAGAAAAATCATAACCAACGTTGCTTCCCGTCCCAAAGCCCTGTGTGCAATATGAGTTCGTTCCAGCAAACTATGCAATACCTAAGGTCATGAAATAACTTACTTTCTATAAAAGCTATAAATTTTTTGATAAGAGGTTGCCCGATCTTCTAAGTAAGCGACGGGGTGGTGATGAACACACGATGAACACAACGGATGGAATTGACGATATGTGGAAGATAACTTGTATGACGCCAACGAAGTCTCTCGATTGATTCCTGTCGCCAATGCAACAGCTCTCAACCCTGCAAGATATTCGCAACTTCACACACTTGCGCACGTAGCCGCCGACTACGAAGCAGTAAATTGCAATCTTCTAATCCTCAATGGAACAGCATATCGCACAAACTTTCAGTAGCATAAAACTCCAGATCGAAACAAATTGGAGAGTGGTGTATCAATAGTTTTGCGTAGCAAACAACTATGAAGTAGGGTTTATCTTAGACGTGGTCTAAACCTAATTTAGGGGCGTCCTGGGCACTTATATAGGGGTTCAGGACGACCTTGGGTCGAAAAGATACATAGAAAACCGACCCAGATCGGATCTGGTCGAGACAGACTCGGAGTCAGCCGGTCATACGGCCGGTCGACCGGGCCTGGGACCGGGCCATCCGGTTTCAACCGGGTCTGGCGCCGGGTGGTAACCGGGCTAAGGGTCCAGGCTTACTGGATAGTGTCCGGCTGGCACAAGCGTGGCGTCCGGTCTGCGCCGGGCTGATCCGGTGTAGCGCCCGGTCGGAACGGTCCTGTGACCGGGCGCGCCGGCGTGGCGGCCAGTCTGACCGGACCTGACACCGGCCTGGACTTCTTCCTCCTTCGCGCATGCCTCCCTCTCCTCCCTCGCGCGTCCATGGGATATCTTCATGTCCAGCTCCATGTCCAGCTTCTTGTCCAGCTGCTCATCTTCTCCTCGTGAGATGCTTGCTTCCTCCTTATTTGTCGACCGTCAACCCACTTTATTTTACGAAGTATGCGATATGACACGTGACAAAGGCTTTCCTGAGTTTTTTTTTTTGCCATTCGCCGAGTATTTATGTACACCGCAAAGAATAGGTTTCATGTAGTGTGTATACGGGCTCATGAAGTTCTGAAAAAACAGTTAATTTTCTTTTCAGGGCTGAAGAACAAAAGTTAGGCCGTGAGGGAAAGGAGCTTAGGGGTCTGTTTGGCAACATAGTCGTTTTCTCCATATTTGGAAGACACCCCAGTTTCTAAAATATACTACAGTTTGCATACTTTGAGTTCTTTGGTTACAATAAGATACTACAACGGTTTTGAAACCGTGGTATTCCTAAAACTGAGCTATTTATTTTTACAGTAAAGAGAAATGAGGAAATGGACCTCTTTTTTTTTAAAAAAAATGTGGTTTTATGAAAATTGTGGTATCCTTGCGCCAGCACTGAAATACGGAGTACAATGGTTTTGGAATACTTGCTTTGATTTTACAAAAATCAAGCTACCAAACAGGGCCTTTGCTTTTTTCGCATTGAACAAACGTGTATAATATGTTCGTGTTTGGCACCGAAACAATAAAGACGGTATTGTCAGTTACCCTAGCTAGCTTAGCTATAACTAGGCGCTTGTTTTGTTTTGCCATCTTAAAGCTAGAGCCGATCATGGATCCTAATCTAGTCGTGTTATACACATGTGATAATGTGAGTGCGTGTGCATGTCCGTTCCATCTCAAATTAAACTCCTAAAATATCGCCGTGTACATCAACCCAACCCGTGCCCGTGTTCTACTAGCTCTTGTTTGTCCCTCACCGTGGTTTGCAAGTTGCGAACTCACGACACCACTTGCTGGGTTATAAATAGCTCCTCCTCGCCACCGCGAACACCAACACTCGCACCCATTCGCTAGCTCCCCAAGCCACTACCACACTATTTCTCCAAGCTTCGTACAGTTCTTCTCCTTCGACAGCTCGGCGTAGTTGAAGCGAGAAAATCGATAAGGATGACGAGACGCTGCTGTACCTCGTCGGCGCCGCCGCTCGCTGCTCTTGCCCTGCTTCTCCTCCTCTGCTTCTCCCACTGCGCGGCCGCCGCTCGCCTCTTCCCTGCCAGTACTGCTCCTCTCCAAGGTAGCACCACCACCACCTATGCTTTCTTCACTTGTGTTATTACATAATCTTCGACTTCTAAATCCGATTACCTGCCCATGTGAACTGATGGAGCTGTATTTCTGCAGACATGGGCGTCATCGACGTCAAGGCGGCCGGCGCTACGTCAGACGGGCTAGCAGTGCTTCCTGCGGAAGGTATCAAGGTCGGCAATGGCGAAGAGGCTGTCCTGGAGATGACGGAGGATGTCGAGGCGGAGGAGGCAGCGTGCGAGGAGGGGATCAACGGCGAGGAGTGCATGCAGAGGAGGCTGCTCCACGACGCGCACCTCGACTACATCTACACGCAGCGCAAGGGCAGGCCATGAGCAGGCAAGCGCTTCCTTGGAGCTGTGGATGCTGGGCATCAAGTTGACACGAGGAATCGTCTGACGAGATGATCGTGATTTTAATCATATCTTATCTACTACCTGTTGTTTTGGCCATGTACGTCCGTGCCGTGGACCGTGGCCCGTTCATCTAGGAACATATTCGTATGTGATGTGAGTCTGTTTCCGCATCGATCGTCGGGTTGTACATCACTAATAGTAGTTAGTAGTCTGCTAGTAATATAAGTACTAAATGGTATGGCCGTCTTCTTCTTCAAGTATCTTTGTCTCATTTTTTGCTACCAAGCTTGCTACAGTTCAGACTTCGGATGGTGAACTGAAGGTGGTGAACATCTACTACATCTCTATCTAGCAACGCTAGACTGGTTAATTTCCTGGCTAGTTTAGGATTGATTAGTACTTCAGTCCTCTGGTTAGTGGCTTGGCATGATGATTGATGTGAAGCTGTGAATGAACGAACAAGCGCGTATCCGTACTTGTGCTGACTATATTAAAAGAGTACATATACTTGTATAGATGCAGACGCACTTGCATTTGTTTTGTGCTGCATGTCTGTCGGCCTGCCTGCCTGCCCGTATATCTGTCTGTCGTCTACCTCTGTCTGCCTGCGAGACCGTGACGACCCCTGTCTGAAACCTCTGAATCCATGCCGTCCAAGCCTCCAAGCAAGTAGAATACTGTTTTCCTCTACCCTGTCGTCCCCAAGTCCAAGAGAACAACGAGTTGTTTTCTCAAGACTTGATCGATCTGTCAAATCGATCCATTAAGAATACTACTACAAGCTCATCGATCGATCGTATCTGCTCTGCAAGATTCCAAATGATGGGCATGCATGGAGGTGGGCGATCGAAGGAAGGGCGGCCACAGCTTTGTACGAGCAAAAGTCAACACCGGGCTGGGCAGCTACAGTTGGCTTTGATAAATCTGGGTGTGATCGGGAAAGGGCAGACACGCAAAGATGCTACCCACATGCGACGGCAATGATTCACACGCACAGTGCCTCTCCTCGCTGGTTAGGTTTTCTTTTCTGTCGCAAAGATGCTGTGGGAGCAGCGAAAGGCTTTGGGATGTGGCTCCCTTGGTCAAAAGTGATGGAGATCAAACATGGGATGGGATGATGGGGGGTACTAGCGCCATGGTGGTGCTTGCGAGGCCTAGCTACTTGCTCGAGGTAAGCTAAGACAGGTGCCGCTCCCGTGATCTGATGTTTATTGTGATCCTGTCCACCTCTTGCGTTGCTGCGGATAATGAACAGAGACACCGTGAGAGAGTCCATGTGGGTGAGCACTCATCCGAGCTTTCAAAACAACAGTGTTATCTGAAAGATATAAAACAAACAAAATCACATATGCAGATGATCGGGTATATATGTCTACTTTCTTGCAAAACTGTGAACTTTTGTTGCCTGCACAGAAATAACAAAAATAGAACACTGCTATTTTAACTTCTTTTATTGTCCTACGTTTCAGGAATCATACTGTTTTTGACCTTTGAGGTACACTACAGATCAATCAATTCTTTAACCAAACATCGCTAATACAGGCAATGGCGGAGCCACCCTAAGATTTGGCCCAACTCATATATCTTCCATATGAAATAAGAAAAAAAAACACAGCCTAAGTTAGGTTTGTCTCATCCTAGTAGAATAGGTTGGATTCCCCACTGCATACATGTAGGTCATTTAAATGGACGGAGCCAGAAAAAGCTCCAAGTCTGGTGCTAATACTGGCTTGGTGGTGCTAATCCCTATGTTTTCCATATTGACAGCCTTGAAATTCAAAGAATACTCCTTGCAGTGCAGCAGCTAGACTGGTGCTACAACACCGTTAGCATCAGACATGGCTCTGCCCCTGGTCGGTCATTCATGCATTGTAGCGCAAATATTCGACTTCTTATTCGAAAGACCTTGAAATTTCAAAACTTACATTTTCATTTTGTCGTTTAGTTAAGAAAGCACATAGGGTTAAATATAAATCTTTGGATGAATATAATTAGAACCTTGATATCGCAATTAGAAAACCTACTTAAGGCAGAAGGTTAGGTACTAAACAGGGAGGGATAGTCTATCCCATATTTGCATGACAGTAGGCTGACTTGCTCGCAGCATGGTGTTATAGGGGAAGAAGGAGAGTCGAAATTATTGTGTAGGATAGCCACGGATTACAATCACAATATGGTTGTCGACGGTTTAAACAATCTTCAGATATAACCACCTATATTCAATTTGATATTTGTTGTAATGTGTAGCCTCCACAACAAAGGCAGGTCATTGGTTTGTTTGGCTTCCCTTTATCCTGAGATTAGTTCATAGTTCCAAGACTATGCTGAAAAAAGAATCTTTTCAATATTGATAGCCCAAGCTTCGTACTCTCTATTTTACGGCCGGAGACAGTATGGTAAATCCAAATCCAATTCATGTTCACGACAATCTAGCAAAGGGCATCTCCAGCAGCGCCCAACCCATTTTATACACAAAATGTGTTTGTTTTGCTCCGTTCGGGTTGGGCCACGATCAGATTTGCGGGGGTGTACTTCCCCTTGTCCATTTGGATCGGCGGTAGACCCAACGGCCAAACCCATTTGGTCCGCATTGGCCTTTTGTTTTTTTCCCAATTCACCCAATCGGCTTAAATATGCATAAAAATAGCATAAAAGTTGAATATAGTGCTAAATAAATTACCACGAATTAGCGAATCACGTAGTTTACATGCAAATAGTACCTAATCATATGTTTCATAGGCAAACTAATATAGATATGTGAGATCAGGCAACACGTTGATGGATGCTCATTTGGGCTTTCTCAAAGCAAGCATGGTTTGTCGGATCCATGAGGCCCAAGTCAGCAAATATGATATGGTTCTGCTCTGCGAAAAATTTGGCGTCAGCCTCAGATGGCTTGGATTGCAAGAGCTCTATTTGTGAGATCAATGAAGCTAGCACATGTGCCCAATTTCTTCTCGCATCGCATCTCATCCCTCGTGGTATTTGCCTCCTCCTTATTCACCATCAAAATGTCTCATTCAATGCAAGGGCGCCTGAGATCGGTCTTGCTGGCCTTGTGGCCCTTGGCCGAGATACAGTGCCACCATTGACATTGCTTGGGCAACCATCTTCAAGATCAGTGACAAACAATGCATTGCACCTCCCTACCGATGTCGAGACCCTTTTTTATGTCACACTTGGGACAATCCTTGATCTCCATCGAAATTGTTACAACGTGAAGGCCTTGTTTTCATGACATGTCTTGAAGTACTCCAAAGCGAGGCGCACATACACATATGGAAACCATTAGAGACACTCACGTACGCCAATGTACATTGCCATGTTTAAATTGGTCGATATCTTACCATGTCAGCAACGTCGAGGCCACTCACGGCGTGCCCAACCACATGCTCGCTTGCACCACAAAATTTGTTGCACTTGCTTGGATGAACACCCATCTCGTTTGAATTGAAACTTGGCCTCGATTTCTAACAATTTGAAAATGAGCGAACATTCTACACTCATGTAAATCGGTAACCTTCCACCAGTATGAACATCTTTTTTGCTGGACACCGTAAATTGGATCTTGGATAATCGTCATCCAAGCCTCACAAAGGCAATAGTCCTCCTTGATCGTGGCCTCCAATCCTTTGGATTTTATTTAATGCACTGGCGTCGTCGTCACTATCTGCATCATCCTCATCGCTGGCATCATCATCCATCCACAAGGTGTTCATCTTGCTTGAACAATGGCTCCACATCAATATTGAAACCTTTTGTTGGGTCTCTTGCTCGGTGATGCATGTAAAATGCATACATGAACTTTGTACTTTATTAACCAGAATTCTCACATATTTGCAACATATATGATGATAATACCATGTTTTACATTGATTTACGGGGATTTACCGGTGATTCCCTTTATTGGTTTATAACTCTGCAGAACATGAAAGACCTATTTTCTAAAAAAAAATAGTATCACTGACCTATACGGAGTCAAATTGAGCTAGAATTTTGGGATGTCATTTTTTCACCAGAATAAGCAAGATGGGCTTTTGGACCAGACCTGTAGAGGCTTGAGGGCCAAAAGAGGCTAGGCTAGGGCGCGCCACCCGTCTCTTTTGGCCATCGATCACCCAATTCGCTTGATTCTTTCGCGAATCGACATATTTTGACCTAAAAACCACTATATATATGACCCCCGATGATTCTCTAGAGGATAGCGCCGCAGAAACAAAGAAACACAAAAATGGAGGCTGCAGATTGGAGGGGGGAAACTCCGCCGGAGGAATCTCCACCTTCTCCAACGTCTTCATCATCATCACCACGATCAAGAGGGAGTAGTCGACCTCTGGACTACGGGTTTGTGGCAGTAGCTTGATCTATTTCTCTCATGTTCTTCATAGTTCTTGGTGCCATATGAGCTGTCCAACATGATTATTGTTATATATGTAATACCTATGTGGTGGATTTTTATTCTATTATATTATGCTATGAGATTTGACTCTACTTTATATAAGATGTACTGATATATGCATATTATGTACCCCGTTCTTAAGTATTGGTTCTGATCCAACTTGTATGAAAGAACGTGTGTAGGGTGATGTGTGTGTTAGATGGAATAGAATGGTTTTAGTGATTGGATAGTGACAAAAAATTCATGATCTATTATGACTTTGCCTTTTCTTTTGCTATCTCACTAGGGATAATGTGAATGCATGTGCTATGTTCTTCATGTGACAAAAGTGATGGTCTTGTTTGTTCAAGGTAGCATTGTAAAGGTACATTGTCCCTAAGTGTGTTTTTGGTAATTAATGACAATCCTCTATGGACTAATATTTTCATTGTCTTTATATGAAGGAATATTCCATAGGTCTTTCTTGAAGTCCATATGTTGGATGCAAATGTTGATGCCATCTTATATTTACTAATTAGAGGCACCGTAAAAGTCTCCACGTTAATCCACATCATCAGAATAATTAAGACAATTAGATCTAAAATTTACGGTTAGGATTAGTCGAGGAAATTGTGATTTATAATGTACCATAAAATGTTACGTTGACACGAACGTCACATTAATCCTAGAAAATAAAAATTTCAGCGCATCCGCTTCCACAACCATCAGACGAATCATGAGATGAGACCTGCTGTCCCATGAACGTGAGGCGTCATATCCTTGGTCTCTTACAAACGGTAAAGATTCTCTATGTTAATTTTCCCAACAGAAAAACAGATCCTATATGTATATGTTAAGATCAATCACGTCTAGGTTAGGAAAAAATAATCTATAACAGGCTGCTGGCTCTCACATCCCCACGCAGCTGCCATGCACAGGTCGACGGAGATCATGGGCTCATGGCAGGTACTAGCTTCTCATGCGGCGCTATTTCTATGGCAATTAATCCGATTTTTAGCAGGTACTAGCTTTTCATGGCGACCCGATTTCTTCAGTCTCTAGCTGATACTAGCTTCTCATGGCACTATTTCAGTTGCGTCGACGGAGATCAAGGTGAGAAAAGATCGATTTTCATCTTATCGTGGCCAAATCCTGTTGGTCTTCTCCATCACGCTGCGCCAATACCGTATAAAAAAAATTCACCCAAGAAACAAGGAAAACTAATCTTCTCTTCATGCCAACCGATGCCATGCCGACGAGTTTCAGTCGGCAGCTGGATCGCCATCGCGTTCTCCTGGGTAAAGAAGAGATTAAAGGTTTCTACTCATCTCCCTAACCTCTACGTTGTGCAGATTGTGGGCGTGATGGACGAATAACGGCGGCGGCTGCCACCTAAGATTGCTTAGTCTCCAACATAACCATCCGCTGTGACATACTCTACTTTTTTTTTTGCATGAAGCCACATAGATGAAATCCGCCGGAATAATTCATCAGCGTACAATTAATCTGCTGATGGATGATTGGAACTTCTGCCGTCCGGCCGGCCTATCGCAATCCGACACGATTGCTAACAAGCTGTTCTTTCAGAAGTACCCGAACTTGCCAACCAATTGTACACATTTATTTTCCTTTATGTAAAAAAGCATGATTTTGATCCTTTGTTGAAGCTTTATGTTTTGAAGGAATTTATTTTGGAAATTGCTCCACATGTCTTCACCAAATACAGAATTATATGAGTATAACAGGTGTGTCACATACTTATTCTTTTACGTGCAGTTCTGGACTGTGGTGCTAATCACATACTAAGCTAGATTCAGATTTTCTTAAGTTTAAATTCTAAACAGTAAGTTTTTTTTTCAATAGTATGCAGCATCAATCATAAGGTTATTCGGCAATTTTTCACACTGATGCAAGGTGAAATCTGAAAAATATAAATAATTACATATATATATGCTCTTTATAAACAATCATATTAAGTGATCCAATGATTTTGTGTCACTGTATATATTTTTCTTATGACATGACGTGCTTTCGCTTCTAGATAAACATGTAATTTTGCTACCGTTACAGTGGTATCATTGAGCTTTTCTTTCATTTTAACCGGTTCAACATACTGCAGGGAGCACACTACTGGATGGAGCTATTAATAGCTGGATTATGGGAGAGTGCATGGAAAAAAGAACTATCTAAGGTATGTTTCTCATACTCTGAATATCAAATTTCCCAAATAGTTTTCATTTAGAACTCTTCTGCAGTGATTTTAGTTCAAGTGTATTTTGATTTGGGTTGAGCCTATTGTAAAAGTTGAATTAGCCACATCACAGTTCAATTCTTTTGTGGTTTAAAAATTTATATTCAATGGGTTAATTCTGAGAGTACAAAGGCAGGGGCAAAATTCTTTTGTCGAATCAAACTGTCAATTTCGGGAAAACCTCGGACACCAGGGATTTGACACCCCTTTTTAGAACTTCAGTGGGGGCGGCAAAGAGATAACCATATAGTCATACAAAATTTTATAGACAGGCACATTGGCCTAATGTATTCATATCTGTTTATGTAGATTGTGCGATGGATAAAGGGCATATATATGCACAACATGCCATTCTAACCCCTGCATTCCAAGTTAATTGAGTTATATTCATATCTAGACAAATAAGAGGCAATTAATTTGAAAAAGAGATAGTATACGTTAGTGGCTACTGGTGGCGCAAAGAGTGGATTTGTTCAAACCCAGCAAATTAGAATTAGATGAAGGGCTTTGCTACACAGTGCTCAGGCACCGGTTAGTCTTAGAGGGTGCCCCACCCAAATATAGAAACCCACGTGCAACCATTCTAATGCTTTCCTAAAATAGTAATTACGGGTCCCCACATAGCATTAAAAGGAGTGTGACCACCGAAATACCATTTGCCCTCTCCCTCAGCCCTTTCTCCAGCGCGGTCCCCTTCTCCAGCGCGCCGTTGTCACTATTATTGCAAACATACCGCACAAAGAACCGCACTAGAAGTATTCAGATTCGTAAACAAACAAAGATTAGTTTGCATAATCACATCCTAGATTAAGGATGTAAAAAAAAGTCAGCGCTGGAAAAACTAGTTTGCCCTACTTTTGGTGTATTATTACTACGAAAAAATACATCCCAGTCGCAACTTGATCATTCCAACATTCTAATTTAGATGTAAAGAAAGATATAATTTACTTCCAAGATTGAAGACAAAACCAGTATTGTTGCATCCTTCCATCATTCGGGATGTATAAAATAAGAAATACACGTATGTCTACTAGAAAACGTTACATTCAGAAAACGATGGTGAAATGCACTAATTCCATATGGTCATAATATAATAATAATTGTCAATATTTTACATCCTACAAATAATAGTAACCTACACTGCATAATAATGCATATGGTACTGTTAAATGTAATAAAATAGTGCTTACATGTAACGAAATGCTAATTAGATGTAATAAAATTTAGAAATGTGCTTCTGCTTGTTAGATATACAAAAAATATTGCTTACATGTAATAAAATGCTAATTAGATGTAACAAAATGCTAATTAGGTGTAAAAAATACTAATTAGATGTAACAAAAATCAGAGATGTTGAACTGCTTGTTAGATGTAACAAAATAGGTCTTACATATAATAGAATAGTATTTAGATGTAATAAAAAATTCAGATGTATATGCAAAAGCAATCCATAGATGTAGAAAAGAGATGAATCTGTGCTCGACCAAGATACAATTTGCAGCACTATGGAACAGATTAATGTTGAACAGTTCTGAAAATATGGATGTGCGTGGACTAGTAGCTAAACGTGACTCACGCATGCCCATGGATGCTGATCCTTGCCGTGGAGGAGGTCCACCTTCTCCAGCCTAGGCCTGCATCGATGGAACCAGGGAAAGACAGGGAGGCAGTGGACTGCGGCAGGTCGCGCAGGGTGGTCGGGTACGAATGCGCCATCATCCCCACCGTCCTACGCACCGGCGCGGAAGGTCGTGGTCTTTGGCGTCGGAGGCGAGCAGCAGGTCGGCCACCGGCGTCGAGGTCTTCGTGGTCCAGGCCATCTGGAGAACGCGCGGCCGGGACACGACCTGCATCTCGCAGCGGCCGGCGTTGAGGTCGTCGCGCGACCGGGACACGAGCTACATCTCGCAGCCGGTGTCGAGGTCGGCGCGCGGCCTGGAAGCGAGCTGCATCTCGCAGCCGCCAGCGTCGAGGGCGTCGCGCGGCCGGGTCGCGAGCAGCTGCCGGCGTCGTAGTCGTCGCGCCGCCGGGATGCGAGCAGCCGGCGACGCCGAGGTCGTCGGTCTGCCGGGACGCGAGCTGCATCTCGCAGCAGCCGGCGTCGAGGGCGTCGCGCAGCCGGGTCGCGAGAATCTGCCGGCGTCGTGGGCGTCGCCCGGCCGGGACGCGAGCTGCATCTCGCAGCCACCGGCGTCGAGGGCGTCGTGCGGCCAGGACGCGAGCTGCATCTCGCCGCTTCCAGCGTCGAGGTCATCGAGGTTCAGCCGTCCAGGCCATCTGGGAACCGGTGCTACTTGTTTATCCCTCCCCGCATGCCGCAGCAGCAACGCCATGGCCGCCGCCTCCAACTTGAGAGATTGGGATCCATGGCCTCTTCTGCCGATTCGAGGTTGTGGGGATTTTTTCCTGTGCGAGTGCGGATGGAGATGGAGACTTGTGTGGACGAGAGAGAGCGGTGCCTCTGTCCGCACGTGGGCGTGGTCCTTGCTAAAATGTTTTTACACCGCGTGATATCGATCCAACGGACGGAAACAGTGGGCACCGCGTAAGACAAGAACGAGCCCAGGCAATAATTAGATTTAGGGTTAGATGAAACTCTCCCTCTTCATGATACGAGCAGTGATGGCTAGAAGAAACAAACCTACGAAGTGGGAAGAATCAATGATGGTTGGGTACCATGTGCATCTGGTGAGTTCCATCTGCTGGGGGTATATATTGCTCAAGCTAATCAATAAAAGAAAAGCGTACTATCCATGTCTTAGTATCATATACATTTACAGGTTACAAGTAAATAATACACATGCAGTACATTCAGGAGTTAGGTGCATCACATATTCCTAAACTATTGCTAGGATGCCCTATTGATATGGAAAAAAATGTCATCAAGATCCCATTAGGACGATAATGAAGTCATCTAGCTCCCCGGTGAGAAAAAAACTGAGTTACCAAGACAATGTTGCCTTGAATATTTACACTTTCCAGACATGGATGACGGATTTTAAGGTTCAGCACATACATGACACTTTTAAAATAAAATATTTTATGGACGTAGGGTGTACTTAACTCTAAATTTAATTATATACATGAATTTTGACATGATTATATCTTTGAATTGCATCAAATATGTTGCCCTAATTTAATCTTACTAGGGCCCTTCAGAAAATGATGAATATTTCTTTCGGTGAGGGTGAAAGATTCTCAAATTAACTATGTATACTGGAATGTGAATAATCTTCCAATCACCGGTTCAGGCTGGAACGGTAATTGCATCATAGAACCAGGGTAGATCCCCATGTGCATGATTAAATATTTAATAGTATTACGCGTCGCGTTCATGTATTTTGAAACAGTTCTAACCATATGGAAGTGTTATTAGTAAATATAATTTTGTGTGTTTTCAAAATATCTAGCCCGTGCAGGGCACGGGTTGTCGACTAGTGAATATAATGTTATACCTTTGGTATTGTCATCAAGATCATCGATTTGAAGAGAAGAGTATGGTATGATCAAGAACATGAAATGAAGATGGAGTTCTTATGTGAAACTCAAGTTAGCCATGCTCTAGCTTATGCGTTAAGCAATGAATGATCAAGATATTATGCTAGAGCATGAAGAGATACAAGGTTGACCAAGACTAAGAGTGAAGATTTAATTTAAGTTGGTCAACACATGAAGCATAAAGAGTGTACCACTTTGGATCATGTGATCTTGTGGTACGGTAATCCTTATCAATTATGTGTAATGATCTAACCCACTATATATGTGCATTTGTGTTGTCTATATGGGTTAGGTATCTTGTCACGGGCATGAATCAAGAAGTATGAACTCATATAGCCCATGTGAGGATGGCATCAAGTATGGATGTCATCAAGGTTGAGAAGGGCAAGTTCAAGATGTGAATATCGAGAAGATCATGCTTGAAGTTTGTCGTCCATTTTGTGATAATAGACTTCTGAAGATGTGCCTCAATGGAGCTTTCCCATAGTGATGTATAGGGAAGCAATCACGAGTCTTCACGAAGCAACAATGATCGAGTGGGCATTCCGGCTTGAATGAAGCATGAAGCATTGTGCAAGGAAAAGGTATGGCCATGCTAGGTTTTCCTTTTACCGGTCCCAAGTTGGTTGTCAAGTTACCCGGTTATAGGATAGATAGCCGCACTATCAAGAGGGGCTTTCGGTTGAGTAACTTGATTGTATCGTCTTAGGGAGCTCAGTCTTTTGCATTCTTTGTATCCCTATATTCTTGTTGCTTTTTTGGTTCTTATTTATTTAAGGTTCTTGAGCTTGTTGCTAGCTTTAGAACAAGTCCAAGTTCATCTAAAGCGGAATTCGTATGCATCTTCTATTGCGTTTTCATGTTTGGAGGTTTTACCGGTTTGATTTTTATAGATAGGACAAACCTTTCATATTGTTGTTCTTACTCAATGGTTGAACTATGATGTTTCTATGTATAATTCTGTAGAGCTCGTTGTCATGATTCCAACGAGCCCAAGATCATCGAAATTGGAGTCCGGATGTAAAAGTTGTCGCGTTTTCGGCGTCTAGGTCGGCAGGTCAGGTGTTGTTGCCGAGTAGGACGGCACCGCCGGACTCAGAGCCGAGTGGCTCGATTTTTAGCCCCAAATAGTCATATTTTGAGGGGCTGTAAAAGGTCCTTCTTCTCCATTGTTCTAGGGGTCCTTTGGCACGTTTTTTGCCACCACTATTGACCTTCTTGAGCTTGCTTTCCCTCCCATTCCTCTCATGATTCTTGCATATTTTTGAGGGATTTGAAAGAGAAGATCTAGATCTACAACCTCCACCAATCGATTCCTCATCTAAGTGAGGGTAACTCTTGGGATCTAGATCTTGGAGTTATTTGTTGATTTCCGCTGTTGTTCTTCCTCTCTAATTCCTCCATAGCATTTGTTGCTTTTATGGGATTTGAGAGAGAATGATTTGAGCACTTCTTTTGATGTTCTTGCGTTGCATCTTTAAATATTGTTGAGCTCTCCAATATAATTATTTCGAGTGAGCGTGAGCTTGTTATTCTTGGAGGGCTGAACTCCTAGTGGGCTTGGCTGTTGGTGCTCCGGTGACCTCCTCGTGGAAGATTGTGAAGAGGCCCGGGCTTCTCCTTCGTGGAGCTTCTGAAGTGGTTGTGGAGCTTGCCATCTCCGGAGTGGAGAAAAAGCTAGCCATAAGGGAAATGCCTTTGTCCTTCGTGGTATAGGCTTGGAGAAGAAGGTGAGCCTTTGTGGCGTCCGGGAGACCTTCGTGGTAGCTCGCATCTCTCCAATGTGACGTATCTCACCTTGTGTGGGGGAACACGGGAATATTTCTTCGTCTCCGCGTGCCTCGGTTATCTCTATACCCGAGTTTAGTTTACTTGGGATAGCCGTCGTGTTTGAAATACACATATCTTGCTATCACTTGTATTTCATATATATTGTGCCTAGATTTCTTATCTAAGTTGTTGTTGCACTTAGTTGACCCTAGCATATTTAAGTTTTGTGATTGTAAAATAAACGTTAGTTTAATTCCGCATTATTACAAGCCAAATCGGTAATAGTTTTAAAATGCCTATTCACCCCACCCCATCTAGGCGACATCTCGTCATTTCAAGCATATTTAATATTCAAACATCATGTCAAAGTACTTATGGCTATACTCTATTAATTCTTAATACAAGATTGCATGGAGTTTTACCTGTCTTGTGGAGTGTAAGAGAGATGACTTACATCACCTCTATATTAGGATCGTGATGCCCATATAAATGCGTATATTACACCTGTTGAAGCTATATTCTTTATATCTCATTGATGAATTGTTATTGTCCACTACAACTTAAAAGAGAGAATAGTCAAGTGAACCCATGAACCCCGGTCCAATTTTATTCATAAGAAACACTTTTCCATTGCATTTATCTCACTTTTTATTTGCAGAACTATTTTAATCCGAAAATACAAAAATATATATTTATCTTATTTGCACACAAAACCCCAAAACAAACAAACCTTTACCTCTTTACTTAGTTTACTTTACTTGTTCAGTATATTTTACTTTAGTTACTAATTTATTTTACTTTTACTTACATGAAACCTTGTGCTTGACAACCACACGGTGGAGTTGGGAATACAAGGCTTTATTTTATTTTGCACGATACTAGAAAAAGAGAGGGAGATATAACTCTTTACTATATTCCCCCGGGAGGTCGATATAACCCTCGAGTCATCCTTGTGAGGAAAATACTCTACTAACACAACACTCTGCACTTGGACTCGGCCCCTAAACCATTGATGGCCTGCAAGAACACATGGCCATTCATGCATGTTTTCGTGGAAGTATTATTTCCGTTTTTTATATCGTATCCCAACGAGGAGCATAGTAGGATGCTTATTTGCGGCGTTTCTATCACATTCAAGGTGTCACAAGTCTTAGGTAAATTGACTACAAGGATTGAAATGGGAAAATGGTGGATGTGAATATAGTAGTTTTGTGTATTGAAAGGGCAATAAACTAAAGTGCATAGAAGCAAACAACTATTGGGAAATGTAATGAGTTTCTGCAGATGAAAGATTAGGCGTGGGGATATTCAGTTCATGGTGATAGAGAATGTGCCTAGCGGAATAAATGTGATAAGTGAATCTGATTCTTTTTATTTATATCTGAGCAGCAAGCAACCCAGAAGAGAGAAAGACTCCTCACTGTAGATTTCTTTCTCTAATGATCATTTTACCTATTACCAAAACCATGGTCAGCCCATCTATTAATGTGGTTAAACCAGATCAAGGATTTAAGCTTGGTGGTTCCTTGTTGTCCTTGAGTATTTCTAGATCCTCTTTGATATTGGTTGTGTCACTCGGGGGGTCGCCGATTCACTAGCAAACAAGTTCATGTCTATGAGTCCTCGAGATCATGTTACTTGGGCCCTTAAATTAGATTAAGAATTAGGTGCACATAGACATTCATTCTCATACATAATTAATCATCTTAATCATAATTCACAAATGGATAAAATAGAATAGACACAACACATCTCACCAATCCATAACATCTCCCACACTTATGGGATCTACTCACACATGAGAGGATAAAAGCACAATGATATCATAGCAATGTAAATGGAGTTCATCTCGATATTACCGTAGAAAGCCACAATAGTTGAAGATCAAATCAAATACAAACCAAGATGGGATAGAGGTTGCAGTCCCTAATCTTACAAGTATGAATCTCTCTTTCGTTCAGTACAATTGGGATGTGATGGATGAATGGATAATCTAGACGGGGGTGGATCTTCGCGAGAGTCTATGGTAGTATTCTCCTTCTTCAGATCAGATCTCCTTTGTTCGGGTGCGAATGGTGGTTGCGTCTCTGCTTTTTTTTGTTGCCTTTACGAAAACAGTTTGTATTGATATGGGGAAGATGGCAGCGCACAGTACAGGTGTGTGGTACGGTCGGCCCCGCCCGTACCGATGCCCGCTAAACACTCTGTTGCGCCTTGATCAAATTGGCTTCAATAGGAAATCTTCATATTTTGTTGCAATCAGCTCATAAATGCCATGTGATCTTCCATAAGTGATGGTTTCCTCAAATACATAACTTAAACCAAGGTTTCGCCTAGATTACGATATTAACATTAGTTGAAACACAAAAGCCAATAAAAACCCAATGAAACCAAGTGATAAATAGTGAAGAATCCTCAATAAAAGCGTCAATATTTGGAGCTATCAACTCCCCAAGCTTAGCTGTTACTCACCCTCGAGTGACAAAGTGATAAAATAACAATAGCGAGAAATAAACTTGAGTAGAAGAGCTCACAAGTCCGAAGTGATATCAAATTCATGTTCAAAAACCTTGAAACCTCAAACATGATCATTAGATATTCAAATAGTTGCACCTAATATCACGTCATAACAACATGTAGCTTGCCAATCAAAAAATAAATCTCAAACCCATGGATAGTGTCAAGAGTTTGGCTAGGCTCGCGAATGCATTGTTTCGGCACCTCTCTTCTTATTGAGAGTAAAAAGGTATTTTAAGCACTGAATGCTTTGGTCATATTAAGGGTGCACACATGTGAGCCAAAGATAATTAAACTTAGAGAAAATTATTGACCTCAACATCGAGAATTATGCCCTTCTAGCACCCAATCTTTTTATTGTTTTTCAAGAACTTCCATCCTTTGGTGATGGGAACATGCCAAATTTTATTGAAACTTGAATGACTTGCACAAATGCTCATAGGTAATTATAAAATTGCGGTAATATACATCCCCATGAATCTAATATTTTTGCCCACGGGCAGCACGCTCCCCATCTATTCAACTCAAAATAACTGAATATCGGGACTCTGCATCTATAGATCATTCATTGGTCAGCGGAGTTGTTAGTCACATGGGAATGGATATAATTGCTTACTTTGCTAGTTATAGAAATTTTTGATTGCTGACAGTAAAAGCACAAATTTTACATTCAACTCACACGCCGCAAAATATCCATTCCTTCAAACAATTCTTTTCAAAAAGTGTTATCCAATCAATTCATCAAGATATGTGGTTGAGCAGTACTAAGATTAGAACCTTAAGAGAAACATATGCCACCAAAGTCATCAAATAGATGCTTGTTCTTGTTATTAAAATTATTGGAATTAAATCCAATAGAGTTTGTTTTTAGAACCTCATTCAATGATTGTGAAATGGACCCAAAATAGTGACACTAGCATGGAAGTGGAATTCATATGATAGCAAGCTAAGTGGGGAGCTACACTAGAGTGCAACCAAGCAAATAATAATATGATTGTGAATGGAATTACAATGAGAGTGAAGATGAGAAGTGATACCTCATCTCGGGTTTGATTGCCTTATACCCGAGTCTTCCTCCCTTCTGTTCCCATCACTAGGTCACTTGAAGTGAATAACTTGCAAAAATTTCAAAGAAAAGATCAAGAGAGTTTCGCAAGATGCAATAAAGGAGATTTTAACTAATTTTTTGGGTTTTCAAATATTAATGCAAAACGATAAGTAAACATACAAACGGTAAGAAAAGAAATAAACAAACGGTATAAAACGAAATGTGAATGCAAAGTTGGAGGATTTAAACCTCCCTAATATTAGGTGTTTATCCTAACTTGGATCATTGCCCGCCACCACCACCGTGCGATGGTGGGTACGTGTAGTAGTTCTAGAAGTTCTTGGAGAAATCGCTGAAGCTCTAGGTGAGAGACAACACATTGGCGTTCACGTCCTCTAACGTGGTCACCACATCACCGACGTGACCCACCAAGGTGTCATACTCCTCCCTTGGGACGTAGTCGTAGCCTGGCTGTGGCTGCATGAAGGGCTATTGCGGCCACTTGTAGTAGTGCTGATGGAATTGGTGGTCTTGACCGTAGTCATCTCACCCTTGTTCTCCCTATTGCTGGTCTTCATTTCCAGCTTGGTTGTTCTGCTGCTCCCAAGTGGCGTTCCCGTCTGGGCTTATTCTTGTCCTGCCGCCACCCTCAAAGAGTGGTACTCCTACCACAAGAGCACCCAAGTGTTCCTCGCTCGTATGCCAAATGCAGCAGAGAAAGGAAGCAACTCTTGGAACAATTCACCGTTAGGCTCAAAATAAAATTGATAGGCACTAAATTGATTATCCTGCCTATACACACCCATGAACTTCGTGCTATCCATATACTTAGCATCCAAATACTTACTACCCAAGACAACGTTTCCCGAGGGCATAATGAGGTTGTGGATATAAGCAATTTGGGTAACCAACCCACAACAGCGGATATCAGATGAGCTTGCTGACCTCTATCGGCATAAGGTCTAGATAAGGAGGGCACCGAGGTTCACCCTATTCTCCAAGCTAGGGTGAAGGGAATTGTAGATGACGCACATCTCGGGGCTAGCCGGCCATGGCCCCCATGCCCCCCTTGCCGAAAATAGAATTCACCAAAAAGGTGGTGAAGTAGCGAATGGAAGGGTTCTGGATATTAGTGGTCTTCTTCCGCATGTAGTTTGTGTTCCTGAAAACAGAAATTTGTTGCCAGGAAGGTTGCGCCTCTTGGACAGCCTCCTCAGTAATGTCGAGCTCCCCTTCAGTGGAGAACCCGAAGCAACCACGAAATTCCTCAAAAGCGAGGACATGCAAATCATGATTCAGTCGAAAACTTACAGTGGTGTTTCGACCGTGGACGGCAAGGTCGTCATGGAAGGTCGGGATGAACTTCATGGTGGCACGCTTGTTGGTGTCCTGGTTCAAAGCTGCAAAGACGTGCATTCCGACATTTCCTACCAGCGGGTCGAAGTTGCTGCGGAGGCCTTGGCGAGAGAGGAAATTGTGGTCAGCCCACTTCGTCAGGAGCACCTTGCGTTCGGCCAAATGCTTGTACTCCTTGTTGAGGTTGCCTTAGAGACCGTCCCTCTCCCTACGCGGCTTCTTGCGCGAGTCGGGGTGGCTGCTCGAGCCACTAGCACCACCAGTTTGGTTCACATGGAGAAGTTGTCTAGTGCTGATTTTTTTTCATATTAAAAGCATAGGCATTAGGTTATTATGATATAATTCAATGATTACATGCATAAACTTTGAATTCGAACGTCTAGAATAAACAAGAAAGTTCAAAAAGTATGAACTCATCTAGGTATTCAATATGAGAGATTCAACCATTCATTGCTGCAAATAATACATGGATCCTTATTGTCCTCGAGTATTGCTAGATCCTCTTTGATATCGGCCATGTCACTTGGGGATCGCCGATTCACTAGCAAACAAGTTCATGTCTATGAGTTCTCGAGATCATGTTACACATGGGCCCTTAAATTAGATAAGAGCATTAGGTGCACATTGAGATTCATTCTCATACATAATCATCTTAATCATAATTCACAAATGGATAAAATAGAATAGGCACAACACATCTCACAAATCCCCTACATCTCCCACGCCTATGAGATCTATGAGAGGATAAAAGCACAATGATATCATAGCAATGTAAATGGAGTTCATCTCGATATTACCGTAGCAAGCCACAATAGTTGAAGATCAAATCAAATACAACCGAGATGGGATAGAGGTTTCAATCCCTAATCTTACAAGTATGAATTTCTCTCTGTCTCTCTCTCTCTCAGTACAAGTGGGGTGAGATGGATGAATGGATGATCTTTGCGAGAGTCGATGATGGTCTTCTCCTTTTTCAGATTTGATCTCTTTTGTTCGGGTGCGAATGGTGGTTGGATCTCTGTTTTTTTCATGTTGTTGCATTTACGAAAAGGATTTGTATTTATATGGGGAAGGCGGCGTCGCATAGTGCAGGTGTGCGGTACGGTTAGACCCGCTCGTATTGATGCCCGCTAAACACCCTGTTGCGCCTTCATCAAATTGGCTTCAATAGGAAATCTTCATATTTTGTTGCAATCAGCTCATAAATGCCCTGGGATTTTCCATAAGTGATGGTTTCCTGAAATACATAACACAAAACAAGGTTGCGCCTTGATTGTGATATTAACATTTGTTGAAACAAAAAATCCAATGAAAATCCAATGGAAACAAGTGATAAATAGTGAAGAATCCGCAGTAAAAAGCGTCATTATTTGGATCTATCAACCATTGTCTATCGGCCAACACCATTGCTTGACGTTGAAGCATGTAAAATGCATACATGAACATTGTCCTTTATCATATTGAATTTCCACATATTTGCAACATATATGATGACAATACCATGTTTTACATTGATTTATGGGGATTTACCAATGATCTTCTTTATTTGATTTATAACTCTGCAGAACAGGAAAACCCTATTTTGTGTATTTTTCACTTTTAGAGACCTATACGGAGTATTGACCTGGGATTTTTGAAGAGTCATTTTTCATCGGGAGAAGCACGCTGGAACTTGTAAGCACACCTGCATGGGCCTGAGGCCCAAAAGAGCCCAGGTGGCGCGCCCAAACATCTAGGGCTCGCCACCTGACCTCTTTCGGCCGTCGATCATCCAAATTGCATGATATTTTCGCCCACCGACGCATTTTGACCTAAAAATCACTATATATATGGCCCCAAAGAGTTATCGGGAGTAGAGTTCCACAGAAAGAAGAAAAACGAAAACGGAGGCTGCAGCAGAGAACATTGGAGGGGAAACTCCGTCGGGATCACCGCCAGAGGGATCTCCACCTTCTCTAACGTCTTCATCACCATCACCATATTCAAGGGAGAGTAGTCCACCTCTGGACTACCGGTTTGTGGCAGTAGCTTGATTTATTTGTCTCATGTTCTTCATAGTTCTTAGTGCAATATGAGCTGCCTCACATGATTATGGCCATATTTGTAATACTTATGTGGTGGATCCGTATTCTATGATATTGTGCTATGAGATCTGATCGTATTATGTGTAAGATGTATTGGTAGATTCATATTATGTACCCCGTTCTTAAGTATTTGTTTTGATCCAACATCTATGCAAGAGCGTGTGTGGGGTGATGTGTGTATTAGATGGAGTAGGATAGTTTTAGTGATTGAATTGTGACAACAAATTCTTGATCTATTATGGCTTTGCCTTTTATTGTGCTACCTCACTAGGGATAATGTGAATGCATGTGCTATGTTCGTCATGTGACAAAAGTGATAATCTTCTTTGTTGAACGTAGCATATTTGATATTCAAACATCATGTCAGAGCATTTATGGCTATACTCTGTTAATTCTTAATACAAGATTTCATTGAGTTTTCCCTTTCTTGTGGAGTATAAGCGAGATGTGTTGCATCATCTCTATGTTAGGACGTGATGCCTATATGAATGCATATATTACTCATGTTATTATTTTGCATCCTCATATCTCATTGATGAATTACTATTTGTCCACTACAACTTAAAAGAGAGAATAGTCAAGTGAACCCATGAACTCTGGTCCACTTTTTATCATAAGAAACACCTTTATATTGCTTTTATCTTGTTTTCTATTTACTACACTATTTTAATTCGAAAATACAAAAATATTTACTTTTGTTATTTGCATCCAAAATATCAAAAACAATCAACCCATTTACAGTTTTTTTTACTTAGTTATTTTCTTTCATCTAGTTTTACTCGCTTTATTTTTTACTTGTATTTTATTTACTTACGCGAAACATCGTGCTTGACAACCACACGTTGGAGTTGGGAACACAAGACTTTTATCTTACTTGCAGGATTGCTAGAAGAAGAGAGAAGAGATTACTCTTTGCTCAGTTTGCCGAGAGTTTGATTTAAACCCTCGAGTCACCCGTGTGAGGAAAATACTCTGCGCTGACACAACATTCTGCACTTGGAGTCCCAACGTATCAAGGTATCAAGATCGTTTTAGCGTTGTTGCTGCGGATAATCAAGGCACTTCATCAAGCCCCGTCGACCATCATCAGCACCCAGCCGAGCGGCTCGACGCAAACTGATCGGCCTGGCTGCGAGGATGCAAACACGACCCAAATATGCACCGCGAATGCGTCTTCACAGGCGCAGAAATTCCTTCAAGAGAAGGGGATGCCTACAACCAATGTTTGCGCAGTCAGCGCGCTCGTCTGCCTCATTGCCATTCTTCCGCGCGAGTACTGGCTCTGGCAATAGTTTGGTCATCGCACCGCGTTAATGGCGTTGTCCCGCCTCCACACGTGCCAGTGTTTGCGCGGGAGGCGCTTGGGCGTCCCGCTAGTTGAAGGCGGCACCCGATGTTTTAAATAGGGTGAGTCTAGCCACACCTTGTGTAATATCCCAGGTATTGGGGTTACAAAAAATAGAGGAAACAGATGTGTGCATTGCATTCATGCATAGAAAATCTGGGGAATTTTCGCGCTTTAAAGTAAAACGAGTCACGATGAATCGAAGTTTCACTTGACCTTGGTGGAATTGAAGTAGCTCATCAAGTCAAGCGTTATAAACCTCAATGTGACTTTGTGAAAATCTTGTTTTGGGTAGAGATGATTTGATCTAAGGGGTTAGATCAAATGGAACTAATAATCAACACAACAACACTTTACTCAATGATCAACTGCTTGACCTTATAAAAGATTATAGTATGGTAATCATTGTCTTAGCATTGGAACATCAATTCAATTGCAAATAAAGTAACAATAAAATGGAGAAACCATTATTGACTTATCCCTTTCATGTCCTAAACTAATCCTTGATCTTACCATGAACCTCATGGTATCCATTTCACTTCATTCATGGAAACAAGACAAGGAGGTAAACTCTATAAATATATATCCTTCTCTATTCCATATTATTATACATCAAACCTAGAGAGGTGAGAGTTTTATATTATTTATTAGAGAAGAAATAACAAACCTGGAGCTAAACCTTGGATATACATCCAAGTATTCAAATCATAATCTTTAAGAGGAACCCTAGAGTATTATTCAAAACATTCCTTAGAGAGAGACAACATTTATGTGAAACATAGATAATGGTGATCATATCAATTTCTATGGAGCCTAAATTTAGGTTAGTATTAAAGTCCTTTCCCAAATAAGAGAGAGACCACTCATACCAATCTTAGTTTTACCTATTTAAGACTAAAGGATAATCATTGAACTAAAGTATTAGGAGATTAACCATTTCATCTTGGAATGGTGAGACAACCTAATATCACATGAAATAATACCATATCCAAGAATTGATAAGGTGAGGAAGAGACTAACCCAATTAAGTTAGACAAATGGAACCTTAGCCTAGATACCTAAGGAGATATTAGGAGTACACCATAAACCCTAGAATAACTGTTCCTAAATGAGAGAGCTCAACCTATGGTATTATACTTAAGATAATTGAGACAACCATAACCATGCTCATTCAAGAAACTATAAAAGAAAGTATATATTTAATTGATCAAGACAACACTTGATCTTGAGAGTGGGAAACCTATTAAATGAGAGATATCTTAGGAGCCAAACTTTGATCATTATAAATTGAGTAATGATCATAAACCCTAAGAACTTGAGGTAAGGATATTAAGAACAAGTGGATCATGCCTAATCCATGATCATGCTCTTGAGGTATGTGAGGATAAGTTAAAACCTAATAGGATAAGCAGATATCATTAGCCACATGAAATTATAAGGAGATCAATAATAAGCAACACTAGGCTTAGATCCCAACCTTAACTTATGAATCATTTGGTGATCATAGGTATAATTCTACCACATTTACATTCCACCTATTCTCCACTTAAGAACCACATGAAAACCTCTAGAGTCAAACTTTATACTTTATATGGTGAGAAACTTTCCATCCATATGACCAAAGTTAACTATAAAAAGAATCATAATCAATGTAATTATTTTAATGATAAATTGAGGATAATAATAGAAGTTAATTGGTAGAAGATAAAACCAATTCTCAAATCCTTAGTAACTAGAGAAGCACATGAAATATTAAGCAAGTAACCATTTTATCATGCATTGGGAAGAGTAAATATAGCCAATGCAATATGGTGGTATTTCATCCCTATAACCAGAATGGCACCCTCAATACTATCTTATGCTTCAATTCATGAACATAAGAAACCCTTGTGATATATTTTCTAATTAAAAACCATAAGTGGTGATCAACCACTTATCTTCATAACAAGACCCAACCATGATGAGGGTAATATCTACTCTTGTTATTACATGGTGTATCAAAATATAATAGCAGTGCTAACCTTGAAATGGTGTTATTATAAACCTTACAAGACCCTAACAAATAAATGTTCACCTAAAATAATGCAGGTGACAACATTCTCAAATAGGAGATTAAGACCCTAGAGATATTTTAGCACATGAAATTATGCCATCCCAATCACTCTCTTATTTGAAATTCATAAATAAACATTACTTTGGAATTGTTTCTTGCAAGATATAACCAAATAAAACTCTATATATCATTAAGTAAGATCAACAATCATTGGGAAAATAATTTGGATATTTCCAAGGGCAATATTCAAATCAATGCATATATGGATATTCAATTCAAATCCTAATAGTAATTAATAAATCTATGCTCTAGTATTCCTATTGAATTTTATAACACACCACAATAATCTTTAAAGTATCTGCAGTGCCTTGTACTAATAATTGTATGGCTCAAATAAGCAAGACCTGCAAAATAGAAAGGAAATCAAATTAGAATTCAAAACAGAATTATAAAACAGAAAAAGAAAACAAATAAAAGAAAAAGAGAGGAGAAGAGGGGTGCTTACCTGGGCAGGCCACGGCAGCCCAGCACAAACCCACCAGGGCAGCCCAGCAGCAGCCTGCTCAGCAGCCCAAGCACCAGCCCAGGATCAGCCCGAATACCCCTTCGTCAAAATATCCAGAGGAGCTCATCCTCATCTCTTCGTCTCGCATGGGAGACAGCACGAAGCCGTGGTCGGCTTCGACGTCTCGCTGGCGACCTCCCAGTGCTCAACGGCGTGACGAGGCCTGCTCCGTCACCATATAAAGGCCCCTGGAAGAACCCTAGCTCCGACTTTCGTCCTCCTCTGCTCCAATTTCTCTCGATACCGAAACCCTGGCTCCGCCAGTCGCCATTACCGCCGGCGATAGAAGCCTCTCCGCGCCAAGGCGAGCACACCGGCGTGATCACCGTCCTCGACAAGGTCAGCTTCCACAAGGAATCGAGCCGAAGCCCTCTGCAACGCCCCACCGAGCTCGCCATTTCCGTCGGCCGGAGGTGCCGATTCCGGCGAACCCGACCACCATGGACCTCACCGTCACGCCCTATGTCCTCCTGGTGAGCCGCTAATCATCCTGGCATGCTCATATTGCTCCCTAGCATGTTGTAGTGTCGCTGTACCGTGAGCCTATGTCCGCCGCCGCAACACCTCATCGCCGACCGTGCTCCGGTGGACATCAGTGGGCGGCGCGACCACCATTCAACTCACCGTGACGCGCTGGGTCGATTATAGTGAGTTCTCCGTCCGCGCGAGCCCTGGATCGGCGGCGCCGTCGCCGTCTGATCGCCGGCAGTAAGCCATGGCCACGCCAGCGATTTTGACCTCGGTCAATGGCGCGTGGCAGCTGACGTGGACCCTGGCCCACTAGTCAGTGCCCATGGGTAGCTCTAGCCCGGGTAGATTTAGGAATTTCGTGTTAATTTCAAATTTCATTAATACCTGAAACTTTGTCAAATTATATAAAATTCAATATAACTCAGAAAAATGAAAATAAGATATCAAAATTCTTAGAAAAGAAAAATCTATCCAATAAAAATATAATATGAAATTTTTATTTTTAATAAAAATTTAATTGTTTTAAACTTGATAATTAAGTCTTTTTCTTTTAATCTTATTACAATTAAAATACAATAATTAAGAAAAGTTCTGAAATAAATAAAAACCAGTAAACAAATAAAGAAAACATGAAAACTAATTTTCTTTATTTGCTATTTTATTAAAGCTTTATTAGTGGAATTTAAACCCTAATTAATAATTGTCTTAATTATTAATTCTTTAAAAATCAGAATAGGTCAAATCCAATATTCTTTTTAATTCAAAATTATTAATAACTTCAAATTTATAATGAAGTTATCAAGTTCATAACTATATGGTGATTAAGAAACCCTAATTCCATATTGAATAAAGAACACAACCTCATAATTGTATGTGAAACCCAAAACCCTAATTCCACTAGAAATCCTAGCTCCACTGTTTCATGTGAACTCCAAATTATTTTAAAACCTAAACCCAAGTTAACATGAGATCATGTTACTTCATTAGTAGTTATAGACCCATAATTAGCAGCTAAATGCTTACCAAGTTCACATAAAATATAGGAACCCTAACACTAACAATTTAGCATCCTATTTATGTAAACTCAACAAACCAAGATAATCAGGTAGGGTTAACTAAGTGTAAACCCTAGATCCTATTACCCAAAACTATCATTCCTATTCATTCCTATTTAGCATCACATCAATGTGATGAACCTTAGGGGCAACTATGCCAAATCTTGAGCATTACCTAACCATATTCCACTAAACCCTACTAGTGTTGGATATTTATGAACCATCCTAATTAGGAACCAATCACTCTTTACTTAGGGAATTAAATAGCAAACCTAGACCACCTCAACCCTAAATGAGATACTTCTTATTATTTAAGAAGTATGTTCTTCAAAAGTTATTCTTTTGAAGTAAATAAAGAATCATCATCAATCCTGCCTAATAGAACCTATAGCCAATATCCAACTATCATCAGAAAGGTAAACCAACTTTGATAGCAACTATTTATAATAAATTGATCAAGATGCTTAGGCTTAACTCAACCTTACAAGCCCTAAGTGTTGATGAATCCAACCTTGATTGGATCCATCTAATACTTACTCCAGAAACTAGATGAAACCATAGTCAACCATATAACCCCACCAATTTAATTATCATACTTGTTCTTTATTAAGAACATGTTCTTCAAAAGTTATTCTTTTGAAGTATAAGATAATTAATCATTAACCATGCCATATAGTGTTAAAACTAACCACTGTTCTTTACTTGTTAACATTATGCTAATTATCATTCTTTGTGTGCTCAATTGATTACTATGCCTTATTATCCACCTGTTTATAATACCAAGTAATCACACCTAAATAAGAACCTTGTATGTGAATTACTCTAAAAGTGCAACACACCCTAAACCAATCATTACCACCCACTAATCCTAAATCATCGGGGTTAGGAGACGCTTAGAACGATTGCATCTCATACCTATGCATTATTGCATCCTTGCCAACCTTTTAAACATCGTCCTTACCGGATGATGATGCTATTTCAGAATTTGGAGTTATTGCGTAACGAAGACCTTGCCTGCATAATCTTGCAGTCAAGAAAGGCAAGTTCATCACTTGCTCATGTCATTTGAGTATTTCTATCAAATTACTTGCAAAGTACTATGGTTATCACTATTGCATAAAAATCAAAACCACTACTTTCATAACTATGAATATGACTATGTGGTGGGCAATGGAACCATGGATTGTGTTGATATGGTGGAGGTTCCATTGCACGGGTTTATATCCATCTAGGATTAAACAACAAATGTCGCCAGTGATTCTTGTGCCGTAATACCCGTGTTAACCATAAGATCCGGAGTGGGACGGAGTAGTCAAGAGTGTTTCCACCTCTCGTTCATCAACGGATGCGCTTACCGTAGCAGTTGTATCTGGCGGAACAACCGGAGGGTGGGGATCCCATTCTAATTCCCCACGGTAAAGCATTGCTTGCCGTAGCGAGTTGTGTCTTGCGGAACAACCGGAGGGTGGGGATCCCATTCTAATTCCCCACGGTAATGCGGTCTATGATGGGTTGCGGCTACGGCGTAGGAGTGTATGGTAGAGCCCGGCCATTGTCGTCGTGGTCGGGGTCCACCTGAAATTACGGGAATAATGGGACCGGCGTGGACCCAGGGTCGGGGCATGCAACAAAGGGTGGGTGTTCGAGGTAGCGGAGGAACATGATTGGCTAGACCTTATACCGGGCCTCACACCATAGGAAGTGTGGACGGGAAGATCACCCGGTTGGCACCAAGGTTAAGATCTCTTATGGGTAAAGCAACACACCTCTGCGAGTGTAAAGAACCGTGACTGTCACTCCTCGTTCCGGGATATGGAAGCTGCGAACGCGGCCGGAAAGGAGCTCCATGAAGTTCTAGTAAACCGGTGAAGGGCGACGGAACATAGCTCTTTGAAATAAAAGCAACCTCTTTAAAGAAATGTTTATCAAAACCTGCATTGGTATTAGACTTTACGGTCTAATGCTCGTAGCTAGTGCATTAAACACCTCTTTCCTATAATGAACTTGTTGAGTACGCTCGTACTCATCCCACTCTTAAATCCCCGCTTAGATATGGAGACCACGAAGGAGGATCTTCGATGCAACTCGAAGACCGAGGAAATCAACAACTACTTCAAGGGACATGAACTCTGTCGGAGGAGTCAAACACCACATCCAACAAGGAGAAAACCTAGTTTAGCCATAGAAGGGAACTAGCTTCCTAAACCTAGCTCCTTTTTAGCTAGAATCTATTCATAGCCTCTATAGCTAGTTAAATACTCTACAACTAGAGTTCGTGATAAGACTAGACTACGAGTCGTTCTTCTGGAGTTTATTTGCAGTTTTACCTCATTGTAAAGTAGGAGGTTGTGATGATCTTATGTAACAGAGTCAATGTTGTAATTCTATAGACATGCCTTGGACCCGCATATGTTTCGTTGTACCACTCTGAGCGATATAATACTAGTGGAACGGTGTTTCATTGGTGTTATATCAGACTTGCATACTACACCATGCGGTGCTATGC